>NC_135237.1:508813867-509155534 GCF_051348905.1 Ranitomeya variabilis
TTAGCCTCAATTTGTTCATTTCCATATGGGCAACAGGATAAAATGGATCCTAAAATTTATTGGGCAATTTCTCCTGAGTACACCGATACCTCACATGTGGGGGTAAACCACTGTTTGGGCACACGGCAGGGCTCAGAAGGGAAGGAGCGCCATTTGACTTTTTGAATGAAAAATTGGCTCCAATCTTTAGCGGACACCATGTCGCGTTTGGAGTGCCCCTGTGTGCCTAAACATTGGAGCTCCCCCACATGTGACCCCATTTTGGAAACTAGACCTCCCATGGAACTAATCTAGATGTGCGGTGACCACTTTAAACCCCCAAGTGCTTCACAGAAGTTTATAACGCAGAGCTGTGAAAATAAAAAATAATTTTTCATTCCTCAAAAATTATGTTTTAGCAAGCAATTTTTTATTTTTGCAAGGGTAACAGGAGAAATTGGACCCCAGTAGTTGTTGTCCAGTTTGTTCTGAGTACGCTGGTACCCCATATGTGGGTGTAAACCACTGTTTGGGCACACGTCGGGGCTCGGAAGGGAAGCAGTGACGTTTTGAAATGCAGACTTTGATGGAATGGTCTGCTGGCGTCACGTTGCATTTGCAGAGCCCCTGATGTGCCTAAACAGCAGAAACCCCCCACAAGTGACCCCATTTTGGAAACTAGACCCCCAAGGAACTTATCTAGATGTGTGGTGAGCACTTTGAACCCCCAAGTGCTTCACAGAAGTTTATAACGCAGAGCCGTGAAAATAAAAAATAATTTTTCATTCCTCAAAAATTATGTTTTAGCAAGCAATTATTTATTTTCGCAAGGGTAATAGGAGAAACTGGACCCCAATAATTGTTGCCCAGTTTGTCCTGAGTATGTTGGTACCCCATATGTGGGGCTAAACCACTGTTTGGGCACACGTCGGGGCTCGGAAGGGAGGGAGCACCATTTGACTTTTTGAAAGCAAGATTGGCTGGAATCAATGGTGGCGCCATGTTGCGTTTGGAGACCCCTGATGTGCCTAAACAGTGGAAACCCCTCAATTCTTACTCCAACACTAACCCCAACACACCCCAAACCCTAATCCCAACTCTAGATATAACCCTAATCACAACCCTAACCACAACACACCCCTAGCCCTAATCCCAACGCTAATCCTAACCCTAATCCCAACCCTAACCACAACCCTAACCCCAACACACCCCTAACCACAAGCCTAATCTTAACCCTATTTCCAACCCTAGCCCTAATTCCAACCCTAACCCTAAGGCTATGTGCCCACATTGCGGATTCGTGTGAGATTTTTCCGCACCATTTTAAAAAAATCCGCAGGTAAAAGGCACTGCGTTTTACCTGCAGATTTACCGTGGATTTCCAGTGTTTTTTGTGCGGATTTCACCTGCGGATTCGTATTGAGGAACAGGTGTAAAACGGAATCCGCACAAAGAATTGACATGCTGCGGAAAATACAACACAGCGTTTCCGCGTGGTATTTTCTGCACCATGGGCACAGCGGATTTGGTTTTCCATAGGTTTACATGGTACTGCAGCTGCCAATCCGCTGCGGATCAGCGCAGCAAAATCCGCACCGTGTGCACATAGCCTAATTCTAACCCTATCTCTAGTTCTAACTCTAGTTCTAACCCTAACCCTAACCGGGGAAGAAAAAAAATATATATTTTCTTTATTTTATTATTGTCCTTACCTATGGGGGTGATAAAGGGGGGGGGTTTATCACAGTGATCAAAATGTACATGGAACGAATCTGCCGGCCGGCAGATTCAGCGGGCGCACTGCGCATGCGCCCGCCATTTTGGAAGATGGCGGCGCCCATGAAGAAGACGGACGGACATCGGGAGGCTCAGTAAGTATGAAGGGGGGGAGATTGGAGCACGGGGGGGATCGGGGCATGGGGGGTGGATCGGAGCATGGGGGGGTGGATCGGAGCACAGGGGGAGCGGACAGGAGGATGGGGGAGCGGACAGGAGGACGGAGGGGAGAGGACCACAGAACGGGGCAGAAAGGAGGGCTGGGCAGGAGATCGGTGGCGGTGGTGGGGGGCAGATCTGGGTTTCCAGCCATGGCCGATGATATTGCAGCATCGGCCATGGCTGGATTGTAATATTTCACCACTTTTCATAGGTGAAATATTACAAATTGCTCTGATTGGCTGTTGCACTTTGGCAAAGCCACCCCCCCTGGGCTGAAGTGCCACTCCCCCTGTCCCTGCAGATCGGGTGAAATTGGAGTTAACCCTTTCACCCGATCTGCAGGGACGATTTCCCTCCATGACGCCACATAGGCGTCACAGTTCGGATTGGCACCGACTTTCATGACGCCTACATGGCGTCACAGGTCGGGAAGGGGTTAAAATCTGGAGCCCAAATCTGGATCCCATATTCTAGATGTGGCCTCCCCAGTGATTTATAAATTTTATAAAGGGGAATAATACGTTGGGATCGCGGGATTTTATCTCTTTATACATCCTAAAATCTTGTTTGCTTTGTGGCTGCTGCCTGACATTGAGTGCTGCTGCTCAGCTGACTTGTAACCAGAATACCCAAGTCCTTCTGTTCTGTAGTCCCGAGTATAGTCCCATTTACTGTATATCCATTGTATAGCTTTGTGCTCACTCAGCTGCTCTTGAGGTAGGCACTGGAGGCGGTTTACATGCAAAGTCCAGGCAAGTTTATTTAACTTTATAAATTGCTCTGGGTGGCAAAACAAAACAGAGCCTTGTCAGGCGCAAAGTGAAAACAAATAGTCCATATGGTATTGTGGGTCCGCCCGCTCAGACCAGTGCCTTTAGCAACATACACTGGCAGTCTCCTCACCTCCAGCCACAGACCTCAAATGAGAGACTCGGCATCCATTTTATCTGCCAAACCATGCCCCTGGGGTTGGGATATGTGAGTGGTCATTCCCACCCATCTCTTATGACTGCTTGTAAAACCCAGCCCTGGAATGGCCAAATAAAACTCTCTCAGCACTATATGTGCTGGAGCATGCTTCCGAGCTCACATCACCGCAGCTAACAGCTGCGATGACACATATCTCCCCTCAAGGACTCATCCGGTGGCCATCTTACACCAGCAATAGGATTACTCTGTCCCAGGTGCATTACTCTACATTTATCTACATTAAAGGGAACCTGTCACCCCCAAAAATGGAAGGTGAGCTAAGCCCACCAGCATCAGGGGCTTATCTACAGCATTCTGTAATGCTGTAGATAAGCCCCCGATGTATCCTGAAAGATGAGAAAGAGTTTAGATTATACTCACCCAGGGGCGGTCCGGTCCCGTTCTGGTCCGATGGGAGTCGCGGTCCGGTCTGGGGCCTCCCTTCTTTTTACGATGGTCCTCACGCTGCGGCTCCGGCGCAGACGTACTTTGCCCTGTTGAGGGCAGAGCAAAGTACTGCAGTGCACAGGTGCTGGGCCTCTCTGACCTTTCCCGGCGCCTGCGCACTGCAGTACTTTGCTCTGCCCTCAACAGGGCAAATCAGTACACCTGCACCAGAGCCGCAGCGTGAAGACCAGAAGAGGACGTCATCGTAAGAAGATGGGAGGCCCCAGACCGGACCGCGACGCCCATCGGACCAGAACCGGACCGGGACCGCCCCTGGGTGAGTATAATCTAACGTCTTTTTCTCATCTTTCAGGATACATCAGGGGCTTATCTATAGCATTGCATTGCTGTAGATAAGCCCCTGATGCCGGTGGGCTTAGCTCACCTTCCATTTTGGGGGTGACAGGTTCCCTTTAAACCTCATTTGTCAGATGTTTGCCCATTCAGTCATCTTATCCAGATCGTTTTGCAATATTGGGATGTAAAGGTCAGATTTTAATATATTACACAGTTTGGTGTCGTCAGCAAAGGCTGACACTTTACCGCAGGTCAGTTTACGCTATATAAAAGCACAGCGGGCAGGAGATTTCTATAAATCCCATCCACCTTGCTGGACCTGTAAGACACTGCATTTTTGACTCTGAAAATACACAGTGTCAAAAACTCACTGTGGACGCACAGCCTTATACATCAACAATTTAAAATATAATGATAGCCCAAATACAGTTTCCTATGTGGACAGTGTTGTACGGCGGCCATATTTTTTTAAACATTCATTGAGTTTAATGGGCAAGTCTGACCCCAAAAAACAGATCACACTAGTGCATGCTTTTGGATACATGTTCTGTCCACGAAAAACACTGATAAAACAAGTACATGAAAAATGAATGAATGAGACCTTACAGATGACATTATACTTATCTAATTTTTCTAATAAAAAGAGATAAGTGAGTCTACCTGACCGCGCTGCTAGTCCTCCCTAACGACTCTTTCAGATGGCCGTTTTTTTGTATACTTGTTTTTAATGGATAGAACTGTCCATTGTAGTCTATGGGGCTGTTTGCATGTCCGTGGTTTGCGGATCAAGTGTCCGTAATAAAAAGTGAAGATGTCTGTTTTTAATCCGAGTCGTGAGTCAAATTTGCACAAACTAGTCCATGGGTCTGTGAAAGTCACAGGTAGTACATGGATTGCATTGTAGTGGTGTCCATTTTTCACTGACCGCCAGAAGAAAGCATCTTCAGTTGTCTTTACAAAACTGATCGTAAAAACTGCCACACTGACTGAAGAGTGATGAAAATCTGTCCGTCCATTTTTTTTTTTTTGCTGCATTGCTCAATCTGCAGGAACAGAATGGACGTGTGTGAATGAGCCCTAATTACCAACATCGCAATGTATTGGATTTGAAAATGCAAATTCGTGAGTGCCCTCTAGTGGCTACAACTTGCATTTCATTAACTGTACATCAGGGGTGTCAAACTGCATTCCTCGAGGGCCTCAAACCATGGTGTTTTCAAGATTTCCTTCTCATTGCACAAGGTGCTGGAATCATTCTGTGCAGGTGATTAAATGATCACCTGTGCAATACAAGGAAATCCTAAAAACATGACCTGTTTGCAGCCCTTGAGGAATGCAGTTTGACACCCCTGCTGTACATTATATTAGTTGGGATCAGATAAGTTTACATTTCATAGCGGAATTTTAGCAAATATAAATGTGATCTCTATACATATATTTTGTCAGTGCTGCATCTACTTAAATCCTTTTATCAGGAAGCTCCATAGGCGGCTGTTACAGACTCAGTAAACCTCCTCAAGCGTCTAAATTGTGCTTCAAAAACTGGGTGATGCCTCATGTGCTAACATTCCCGCAGATCCTGTATAGCAAAAAAAAGTGAAAAATCTTCCTGACAGATACAGTAATTTGGCATCAATTGGATTCACAGAGGTCTATGGATACAACTGGATACTCTAAGTAACCCTTCATTGGTCTTTTTCCTCATTGGGTTCTCCACTGAGGTGCATGAGGGCGTCAGGTAATGAAGTATGGGTGCATCTTCTGTTACCACATTAAAATATATGGTAACAAACAGGGCAGAAAAAAATTGCAAATCAGTATTTAAAAAAAAAAAAAAAAAAAAAGACTACTTTGGACCACAATGTGGCGACATTTCGCTCACCTTCTTGACACCACATAGTAGATCAGGCAAAGGACGTTCAATAACTCCACTGATCGAGTTATACAGATTGTTCCTGCGCCTCTTCATTCCTGAGATGTGGCCCCTACTTCCCTGTATGTAAATCTGGTCTTGTTATCCAATGGGGTGTGGTCATCGAGTCTTCTTGTGGATGTTTTCTTGAGGAACGCCTCCTTAGATAACAAGACTAGATTCATATTCAGATAAGGAAAGAGTCAGTCGGCCATATAACGCTTGATGGGGATTGCATCGCAATGCTCGGACTCTCCCAATCTGAGCAAGACAGTATGTATTTCTATTCAGCTGTCACGCTCGGGTCAGGAGAGCCGCCGGCCAGTCCGGGCATAGCGTTGTGATCCCCATCTGAGTTATACGTCCGTCTTCCTCTTCTCTAAGAAGCGGCCATATCTAAGGAATAGTCAAAATAAAATCTACGCCAGATAACAAAAACTGACATATTTATCCCAAGAAACAAGTCCTCATTAAGCGGTTTATGATTAATCTTTGATCTTTGTTGTCTTCACCTATTGGATCCCTTTTTCTTTAATAATGTATACCATGACTGATATGAATGCGGTCCCAGGAAACAAAACACAGTTGTATTTCTTCCAAGGAAGGTACTTCATGATTACAACAACTACAGTAAAGTAATACGGAAAAAGCATGCTGGGATTCAGGCCTCTAATTGGCATTACAGGTAAAAATGTATTAGATCAAACTGGTTTGAATCCAATGAAGATCATTGTCCTGAATAGAGCGGAGGTGCACATGTTCGGGCCTCTGCGCCATTCATTGTCTATGGGACTGCTGGAGACTCTGCGCCATTCATTGTCTATGGGACTGCTGGAGAAAGCTGAGAACTGCTATCTCTGGCGGTCCCATGGAAGATGATTGGAACGGAGGCCGAACATGTGCACCTCTGCTCTCTTCACGATGAGGCCAGTCCTTGGGGTTCCAAAGTCCCAATCTTGTGATCATTGGCAGTTGCAGCTGTCGGACCCCCAGCGATCAGCATGGACAAGCGATAACTTGCCTTTGGAATAACACTTTCATTTATACAACAACCTACAGTACAATAAAGCTTCGATTGTACGATGCTGTCATCTGCCATGCGCTGGGTGGGCACAGTGCTGATATTTTGTCTTCCCGTCCTCTGGGACCATTGGTGATCAGATTGTGCCCTGTTCTTTCTCATTACCTTTCTTTTTCTTGCGGTCAGTTTTTTTTAGGTGATTTTGGACGTGTTTTCCTTCTGTTCGGATCATGTTGGTTCTTGTTTATTTTCATACTGGTGAGGTGGATTTTCTAAGCCACGTTTGCACAACATTTTGTAGCTCAAGGGCCACAATGTCATATTGAACCAATTCAAAGGGCTGCAAAAAAATTTAAAGGGGCACTTGCAGGAAAACATTAGCAGAACCACCTTCATGACATTAATACATCATCAGAATCAAGTTTTCAGTATTTGAGAAGTATTTGGAGAGTTTCTGCTCTAAAAAATCAGTGTGTACGCACCCAAACTTACGCCAAGTTTTCTTAAAATTAATTTTCAAAGTTTTGCAAAAAGAGACTTTCTGTGTTGCATGCCTTTATGTTTCTCCTCATAACTCAGGCCAGAACTAAGATGCAGAAATGGGAAAAACACTATTCCACTCAGAACTGTGCAAGCTTGCACCCAATATGTCACAAGAGTATATTTGTTAGTATTTTACCCATGCGGACTCAAATGCATTTTAAAAAAATCAATATGATATAAAGTTTTTTAAAAATTCACATATGCCTCCAATGCTCCTAGCCACATCTGTACCAAATTATTCAAGTTGGGATGTCAAAGGGATCATACTTCAAAACATAACTATATGAACATTGTCAATCTGAAAAATTGTAATTCAGATCTGTTCAGCCTGTAGTCTAAAAGTGTAGGGTCTATGTTTCCTAAATAACCAATTCATGAGTTTTAGATATTATTACATTATTATTATTATATTCTGTTACAGCTTAGAAGTGGTAGAGGACAGAGGAGTATAGCTGGAGTGATGTGAAGCTGGAGAGAGGAGAAAGCGGTTTGTGCAAGGTCTACTACTTCTCGGATGGCTCTTCTGCACAGCATAAAAACAGGAAAACCTTTATAAATGTATGCCATCACAAGAAAGATTTTGGAGTGGGAGCAGAATGGCCCTTTTTTGCCACAGCTCATGGCAAAGGTGTTTGTGATGATTTAGGAAACACCATGAAATGCCCATGCAACTTTTCAACTGGAGTGAGAAAAATAATCCTAACATCTAGTTACCCCATCACAGGGACTCAGCAATATGGATTCAAGAGCTAAGTCAAGGTATGTGGCCCCGATGTCTTCACCATCAGAAGTAATCCGAGGAGCAGAGCAAGCTAGGGATACCCCTAATGTGATTAATGTCTCAACTCTTGTCTGGTGTCCTGGGATCAAAGGATCCTTCCCTGTCTCCAAATGCTAGGGGTGCCCTAGCTCGCTGGGGCCACGTGTCTTGCCTTTGCTCCTCAATCTGCCTTCAGTCTGTACCCTTCCCACACCCATGGAAGAGGGGAGTCATAGTGTACCGTTATACACCAACCAGACTAAAAGGGTAATTGTTGTGAATCCGCTTTTGGGCTCCCCTGGTGGTTGCTGGTGGTACTGGTGACTTGTGTGTCTTTGCTGTCTCAGTTCACCTGCTCCCATCAGTGTTTGGGAGTTTCCTATTTAGCCTTGCTCTCCAGTCATTTCCTTGCCGGTCATCATTGTAACCAGAGCCTTCGTGTTATGGTTCTCAATGGCAAGAGAACATAGCCCAGCAAACATAAGAACTAGCTCTTGGAAGGATGGAAACTAAACTGACCATGAACTAAACCTGCCGCACAACTAACAGTAGCCGGGTAGCGTAGCCTGCGTTTTATCCCTAGACGCCCAGCGCCGGCCGGAGGACTAACTAATCCTGGCAGAGGAAAATATAGTCCTGGCTCACCTCTAGAGAAATTTCCCCGAAAGGCAGACAGAGGCCCCCACAAATATTGGCGGTGATTTTAGATGAAATGACAAACGTAGTATGAAAATAGGTTTAGCAAAATTGAGGTCCGCTTACTAGATAGCAGGAAGACAGAAAGGGCACTTTCATGGTCAGCTGAAAACCCTATCAAAACACCATCCTGAAATTACTTTAAGACTCTAGTATTAACTCATAACATCAGAGTGGCAATTTCAGATCACAAGAGCTTTCCAGACACAGAAACGAAACTACAGCTGTGAACTGGAACAAAATGCAAAAACAAACAAGGACTAAAGTCCAACTTAGCTGGGAGTTGTCTAGCAGCAGGAACATGCACAGAAAGGCTTCTGATTACAATGTTGACCGGCATGGAAGTAACAGAGGAGCAAGGCTAAATAGCGACTCCCACATCCTGATGGAAACAGGTGAACAGAGAGGATGATGCACACCAGTTCAATTCCACCAGTGGCCACCGGGGGAGCCCAAAATCCAATTTCACAACAGTACCCCCCCTCAAGGAGGGGGCAACGAACCATCACCAGAACCACCAGGGCGATCAGGATGAGCCCTATGAAAGGCACGGACCAAATCGGAGGCATGAACATCAGAGGCAGTCACCCAAGAATTATCCTCCTGACCGTATCCCTTGCATTTGACCAGATAATGGAGTTTCCGTCTGGAAACACGGGAGTCCAAGATTTTTTCCACAACGTACTCCAACTCGCCCTCAACCAACACCGGAGCAGGAGGCTCAACGGAAGGCACAACCGGTACCTCATACCTGCGCAATAATGACCGATGAAAAACATTATGAATAGAAAAAGATGCAGGGAGGTCCAAACGGAAGGACACAGGGTTAAGAATCTCCAATATCTTGTACGGGCCGATGAACCGAGGCTTAAACTTGGGAGAAGAAACCCTCATAGGGACAAAACGAGAAGACAACCACACCAAGTCCCCAACACAAAGCCGAGGACCAACCCGACGCCGGCGGTTGGCAAAAAGCTGAGTCTTCTCCTGGGACAACTTCAAATTGTCCACTACCTGCCCCCAAATCTGATGCAACCTCTCCACCACAGCATCCACTCCAGGACAATCCGAAGATTCCACCTGACCAGAAGAAAATCGAGGATGAAACCCCGAATTACAGAAAAAGGGAGACACCAAGGTGGCAGAGCTGGCCCGATTATTGAGGGCAAACTCCGCTAAAGGCAAAAAAGCAACCCAATCATCCTGATCTGCAGACACAAAACACCTCAAATATGTCTCCAAGGTCTGATTCGTCCGCTCGGTCTGGCCATTAGTCTGAGGATGGAAAGCAGACGAGAAAGACAAATCTATGCCCATCCTAGCACAGAATGCTCGCCAAAATCTAGACACGAATTGGGTACCTCTGTCAGAAACGATATTCTCCGGAATACCATGCAAACGGACCACATTTTGAAAAAACAGAGGAACCAACTCGGAAGAAGAAGGCAACTTAGGCAGGGGAACCAAATGGACCATCTTAGAGAAACGATCACACACCACCCAGATGACAGACATCTTCTGAGAAACAGGAAGATCCGAAATAAAATCCATCGAGATGTGCGTCCAGGGCCTCTTCGGGATAGGCAAGGGCAACAACAATCCACTAGCCCGAGAACAACAAGGCTTGGCCCGAGCACAAACGTCACAAGACTGCACGAAGCCTCGCACATCTCGAGACAGGGAAGGCCACCAGAAGGACCTTGCCACCAAATCCCTGATACCAAAGATTCCAGGATGACCTGCCAACGCAGAAGAATGAACCTCAGAAATGACTTTACTGGTCCAATCATCAGGAACAAACAGTCTACCAGGTGGGCAACGATCAGGTCTATCCGCCTGAAACTCCTGCAAGGCCCGCCGCAGGTCTGGAGAAACGGCAGACAATATCACTCCATCCTTAAGGATACCTGTAGGTTCAGAATTACCAGGGGAGTCAGGCTCAAAACTCCTAGAAAGGGCATCCGCCTTAACATTCTTAGAACCCGGCAGGTAGGACACCACAAAATTAAACCGAGAGAAAAACAACGACCAGCGCGCCTGTCTAGGATTCAGGCGTCTGGCGGACTCAAGATAAATTAGATTTTTGTGGTCAGTCAATACCACCACCTGATGTCTAGCCCCCTCAAGCCAATGACGCCACTCCTCAAAAGCCCACTTCATGGCCAAAAGCTCCCGATTCCCAACATCATAATTCCGCTCGGCGGGCGAAAATTTACGCGAGAAAAAAGCACAAGGTCTCATCACGGAGCAATCGGAACTTCTCTGCGACAAAACCGCCCCAGCTCCGATTTCAGAAGCGTCGACCTCAACCTGAAAAGGAAGAGCAACATCAGGCTGACGCAACACAGGGGCGGAAGAAAAGCGGCGCTTAAGCTCCCGAAAGGCCTCCACAGCAGCAGGGGACCAATCAGCAACATCAGCACCCTTCTTAGTCAAATCAGTCAATGGTTTAACAACATCAGAAAAACCAGCAATAAATCGACGATAAAAGTTAGCAAAGCCCAAAAATTTCTGAAGACTCTTAAGAGAAGAGGTGTTGTGAATTTGGATTCTGGGCTCCCCCGGTGGCCGCTTGTGGAATTGGACTTGTCATCCTCTTTCCTGTTTCACCTGGTTCCATCAGTAGTGGGTGTCGCTATTTAAGCTCATTTCTCTGGTGGTTTCTTGCCGGTCCAATGTTATCTGATGCCTCTCAGTGCTTGTTCCTGCTTCTAGACTACTACTAGATAAGTTGGACTTTTGTCCATGTTTTGTTTTGCCTATTTGTTCCAGTTCACAGCTGAAGTTTTGTTACTGTGTCTGGAAAGCTCTCGTTGATCAGGGATTGCTACTCTGGCGTTATGAGTTAATGCCAGAGTTTAAGGTAATCTCTGGATGGTGTTTTGTTAGTGTTTTTCTGCTGACCATGAAAGTATACTATCTGTCTTCTGCTATCTAGTAAGCGGACCTCAAATTTGCTAAGACTATTTTCCTGCTGCGTTTGTTGTTTCATCTGAACTCACCGTCATTATATGTGGGGGGCTACTGTCTTCTTTGGAATATTTCTCTAGAGGTGAGCCAGGTCTTATATTTCCCTCTGCTAGCTATTTAGGTCTTAGGCCAGAGCTGGGCATCTAGTGATAAATAGGAAATGCTACCTGGCTATTTCTAGTTGCGCGGCAGGCTTAGTTCATGGTCAGTATAGTTCCATCTTCCGAGAGCTTGTCCCTCTATAGGCTTGCTATGATCTCTGCCTGCAGAGATCATGACAGTTTGACCGGCCAATAAAGTGTTAAAGACCCAGGTTGAGAAAGGAGAGTTATAAGAAGTCTGCTGGAATTTTTTTTTTTTTTTTTCCTCCAGTCTGCCTTGCTGCAGTCTTTTTTCTCTCTCTCCTCCTAATCTCTGTATGGCTCTGTGTGCACCTGACAATAATGGATCTCCAGAGTGTAACTACGGGTTTGAATAATCTCATCACGAAAGTACAAAATTTACAAGATTTTGTGGTACATGCTCCGGTATCTGAGCCGAGAATTCATTTGCCGGAGTTCTTCACAGGGAATAGAGCTAGCTTCCAGAATTTCCGAAATAATTGTAAGCTTTATTTGTCCCTGAAGTCTCGTTCAGCTGGAGACCCTGCTCAGCAGGTTAGGATTGTGATTTCCTTGCTCAGGGGTGACCCTCAAGATTGGGCCTTCTCATTGCCAGCAGGGGATCCTGCGTTACGCGATGTGGATGCGTTTTTTCTGGCCTTGGGCTTGCTTTATGAGGAACCTCATTTGGAACTTCAGGCAGAAAAAACTTTGATGGCACTATCTCAGGGGCAAGACGAAGCTGAAGTTTTCTGCCAAAAATTCCGTAAATGGTCTGTGCTTACTCAGTGGAATGAGTGCGCCTTGGCGGCAACTTTCAGAGAAGGTCTCTCTGATGCCGTTAAGGATGTTATGGTGGGGTTCCCTGTGCCTGCAGGTCTGAATGAGTCCATGACATTGGCTATTCAGATTGATAGGCGTCTGCGGGAGCGCAAACCGGTGCACCATCTGGCGGTGTCTATGGAAAAGACGCCAGAAAGTATACAGTGTGATAGAATTCTGTCCAGGAGCGAGCGACAGAATTTTAGACGGAAGAATGGATTGTGTTTCTATTGTGGGGATTCTACTCATGTTATATCAGCATGCTCTAGGCGTACAAAGAAGCTTGATAAGTCTGTTTCCATTGGCACCATTCAGTCTAAGTTTATTTTGTCTGTAACCCTGATTTGCTCTTTGTCATCTATTGCCACGGACGCCTATGTTGACTCTGGCGCCGCTCTGAGTCTTATGGATTGGTCCTTTGCCAATCGTTGTGGTTTTGATTTAGAGCCTTTGGAGACTCTTATTCCTCTGAAGGGAATTGACTCCACCCCATTGGCTAATAATAAACCACAATACTGGACACAAGTAACCATGCGTATCAATCCGGATCACCAGGAGATTATTCGTTTCCTGGTGCTGTATAATTTACATGACGATTTGGTACTGGGATTGCCATGGTTGCAGTCTCACAACCCAGTCTTGGACTGGAGAGCAATGTCTGTGTTGAGCTGGGGATGTAAGGGTATTCATGGGGACTTACCTTTGGTTGCTATTTCGTCGTCCATTCCCTCTGAAGTCCCTGAGTTCCTCTCTGATTATCAAGATGTCTTTGACGAACCCAAGCTTGGGTCGTTACCTCCGCACCGTGAGTGCGATTGTGCCATAGATTTGATACCGGGTTGTAAATATCCCAAGGGTCGTTTGTTTAATCTGTCTGTGCCGGAACATGCTGCTATGCGGGAATATATAAAGGAGTCTTTGGAAAAGGGACATATTCGTCCATCTTCTTCTCCCTTGGGAGCTGGGTTTTTCTTTGTCTCAAAAAAAGACGGCTCTTTGAGACCATGTATTGATTATCGGCTTCTGAATAAGATCACTGTTAAGTATCAATACCCATTGCCATTGCTTACTGATTTGTTTGCTCGTATAGAGGGTGCTAAGTGGTTCTCTAAAATTGATCTTCGTGGGGCGTATAATTTGGTGCGGATCAGGCAGGGGGATGAGTGGAAGACCGCATTTAATACGCCCGAGGGCCACTTTGAGTATTTGGTCATGCCTTTTGGTCTTTCTAATGCCCCTTCAGTTTTCCAGTCTTTTATGCATGATATTTTCCGCGATTTTCTGGATAAATTTATGATAATATATCTGGATGATATTCTGATTTTTTCTGATGACTGGGACTCTCATGTCCAGCAGGTCAGGAGAGTTTTTCAGGTTCTGCGGTCTAATTCTTTATGTGTGAAGGGGTCTAAGTGCGTTTTTGGGGTCCAGAAAATTTCCTTTTTGGGGTATATTTTTTCTCCCTCTTCCATTGAGATGGATCCCGTCAAGGTGCAAGCTATTTGTGACTGGACTCAGCCCTCCTCTCTTAAGGGTCTTCAGAGATTTTTGGGCTTTGCCAACTTTTACCGCCGATTTATTGCTGGTTTTTCGGATGTCGTTAAACCACTGACTGATTTGACCAGACAAGGCGCTGATGTTGCTAATTGGTCCCCTCATGCTGTAGAGGCCTTTCAGGAGCTTAAGCGCCGTTTTGCCTCTGCCCCTGTGTTGCGTCAGCCTGATGTGAATCTGCCTTTTCAGGTTGAGGTTGACGCTTCGGAGATCGGAGCTGGGGCAGTGTTGTCGCAGAAAGGTTCCGACTGCTCCGTCATTAGGCCTTGTGCCTTCTTTTCTCGCAAATTTTCGCCCGCAGAGCGGAATTATGATGTTGGGAATCGGGAGCTTTTGGCCATGAAGTGGGCGTTTGAGGAGTGGCGCCATTGGCTCGAGGGGGCTAGGCATCAGGTGGTGGTATTGACTGACCACAAAAATTTGATTTATCTTGAGACTGCCAGACGCCTGAATCCTAGACAGGCGCGCTGGTCTTTATTTTTTTCTCGCTTTAATTTTGTGGTGTCATACCTACCGGGTTCTAAGAATGTTAAGGCAGATGCCCTTTCTAGGAGTTTTGACCCGGACTCTCCTGGTAATTCTGAACCCACAGGTATCCTTAGGGAGGGAGTAATTTTGTCGGCCGTTTCTCCTGATCTGCGGCGGTCCTTGCAAGAGTTTCAGGCGGATAGACCGGATCGTTGTCCGCCTGATAGACTGTTTGTTCCGGATGATTGGACCAGCAGAGTCATCTCTGAGGTACATTCTTCTGCATTGGCAGGTCATCCCGGAATTTTTGGTACCAGGGATTTGGTGGCAAGATCCTTCTGGTGGCCTTCCCTGTCACGAGATGTGCGAGTCTTTGTGCAGTCATGTGACGTTTGTGCTCGGGCCAAGTCTTGTAGTTCTCGGGCTAGCGGACTGCTGTTGCCCTTGCCTATTCCTAAGAGGCCTTGGACACACATCTCGATGGATTTTATTTCAGATCTGCCTGTTTCCCGGAAGATGTCTGTCATCTGGGTGGTCTGTGACCGTTTCTCTAAAATGGTCCATTTGGTTCCTCTGCCCAAGTTGCCTTCTTCTTCTGAGTTGGTTCCTCTGTTTTTTCAGAATGTTGTCCGATTGCACGGTATTCCTGAGAATATTGTTTCTGACAGAGGTACCCAATTTGTGTCTAGATTTTGGCGGGCATTCTGTGCTAGGATGGGCATAGATTTGTCTTTTTCATCTGCTTTTCACCCTCAGACTAATGGCCAGACCGAGCGGACTAATCAGACCCTGGAGACATATCTGAGGTGTTTTGTCTCTGCTGACCAGGATGATTGGGTTGCTTTTTTGCCATTGGCAGAGTTCGCCCTCAATAATCGGGCCAGCTCTTCCACCTTGGTGTCCCCGTTTTTCTGTAATTCGGGGTTTCACCCTCGATTTTCCTCCGGTCAGGTGGAATCCTCGGATTGTCCTGGAGTGGATGCGGTGGTGGAGAGATTGCATCACATCTGGGGGCAGGTTATGGACAATTTGAAGTTGTCCCAGGAGAAGACTCAGCGTTTTGCCAACCGTCATCGTCGTGTTGGTTCTCGGCTTTGTGTTGGAGATTTGGTGTGGTTGTCTTCTCGTTTTGTCCCTATGAGGGTCTCTTCTCCTAAGTTTAAACCTCGGTTCATCGGCCCTTATAGAATATTGGAGATTCTTAATCCTGTTTCTTTCCGTTTGGACCTCCCTGCGTCCTTTTCCATTCATAACGTTTTTCATCGGTCGTTATTGCGCAGGTATGAGGTACCTGTGGTACCTTCAGTTGAGCCTCCTGCTCCGGTGTTGGTTGAGGGTGAGTTGGAGTACGTTGTGGAGAAAATTTTGGACTCTCGTGTTTCCAGACGGAGACTCCAGTATCTGGTCAACTGGAAGGGTTACGGCCAGGAGGATAATTCTTGGGTCAATGCATCTGATGTTCATGCTTCTGATCTTGTTCGTGCCTTCCATAGGGCTCATCCTGGTCGCCCTGGTGGATCTGGTGAGGGTTCGGTGCCCCCTCCTTGAGGGGGGGGTACTGTTGTGAATTTGGATTCTGGGCTCCCCCGGTGGCCGCTTGTGGAATTGGACTTGTCATCCTCTTTCCTGTTTCACCTGGTTCCATCAGTAGTGGGTGTCGCTATTTAAGCTCATTTCTCTGGTGGTTTCTTGCCGGTCCAATGTTATCTGATGCCTCTCAGTGCTTGTTCCTGCTTCTAGACTACTACTAGATAAGTTGGACTTTTGTCCATGTTTTGTTTTGCCTATTTGTTCCAGTTCACAGCTGAAGTTTTGTTACTGTGTCTGGAAAGCTCTCGTTGATCAGGGATTGCTACTCTGGCGTTATGAGTTAATGCCAGAGTTTAAGGTAATCTCTGGATGGTGTTTTGTTAGTGTTTTTCTGCTGACCATGAAAGTATACTATCTGTCTTCTGCTATCTAGTAAGCGGACCTCAAATTTGCTAAGACTATTTTCCTGCTGCGTTTGTTGTTTCATCTGAACTCACCGTCATTATATGTGGGGGGCTACTGTCTTCTTTGGAATATTTCTCTAGAGGTGAGCCAGGTCTTATATTTCCCTCTGCTAGCTATTTAGGTCTTAGGCCAGAGCTGGGCATCTAGTGATAAATAGGAAATGCTACCTGGCTATTTCTAGTTGCGCGGCAGGCTTAGTTCATGGTCAGTATAGTTCCATCTTCCGAGAGCTTGTCCCTCTATAGGCTTGCTATGATCTCTGCCTGCAGAGATCATGACAAAGAGGGTTGCGTCCAATCACAAATAGCCTGAACCTTGACAGGATCCATCTCGATGGAAGAGGGGGAAAAAATATATCCCAAAAAGGAAATCTTTTGAACCCCAAAAACGCACTTAGAACCCTTCACACACAAGGAATTAGACCGCAAAACCTGAAAAACCCTCCTGACCTGCTGGACATGAGAGTCCCAGTCATCCGAAAAAATCAAAATATCATCCAGATACACAATCATAAATTTATCCAAATAATCACGGAAAATGTCATGCATAAAGGACTGAAAGACTGAAGGGGCATTTGAAAGACCAAAAGGCATCACCAAATACTCAAAGTGGCCCTCGGGCGTATTAAATGCGGTTTTCCACTCATCCCCCTGCTTAATTCGCACCAAATTATACGCCCCACGGAGATCTATCTTAGAGAACCACTTGGCCCCCTTTATGCGAGCAAACAAATCAGTCAGCAGTGGCAACGGATATTGATATTTAACCGTGATTTTATTCAAAAGCCGATAATCAATGCACGGCCTCAAAGAGCCATCTTTCTTAGCCACAAAGAAAAAACTGGCTCCTAAGGGAGATGACGAAGGACGAATATGTCCCTTTTCCAAGGACTCCTTTATATATTCTCGCATAGCAGCATGTTCAGGCACAGACAGATTAAATAAACGACCCTTAGGGTATTTACTACCCGGAATCAAATCTATGGCACAATCGCACTCCCGGTGCGGAGGTAATGAACCAAGCTTAGGTTCTTCAAAAACGTCACGATATTCAGTCAAGAATTCAGGAATCTCAGAGGGAATAGATGATGAAATGGAAACCACAGGTACGTCCCCATGCGTCCCCTTACATCCCCAGCTTAACACAGACATAGCTTTCCAGTCAAGGACTGGGTTATGAGATTGCAGCCATGGCAATCCAAGCACCAACACATCATGTAGGTTATACAGCACAAGAAAGCGAATAATCTCCTGGTGATCCGGATTAATCCGCAGTTACTTGTGTCCAGTATTGTGGTTTATTGCTAGCCAATGGGGTGGAGTCAATCCCCTTCAGGGGTATAGGAGTTTCAAGAGGCTCCAAATCATACCCACAGCGTTTGGCAAAGGACCAATCCATAAGACTCAAAGCGGCGCCAGAGTCGACATAGGCATCCGCGGTAATAGATGATAAAGAACAAATCAGGGTCACAGATAGAATAAACTTAGACTGTAAAGTGCCAATTGAAACAGACTTATCAAGCTTCTTAGTACGCTTAGAGCATGCTGATATAACATGAGTTGAATCACCGCAATAGAAGCACAACCCATTTTTTCGTCTAAAATTCTGCCGTTCACTTCTGGACAGAATTCTATCACATTGCATATTCTCTGGCGTCTTCTCAGTAGACACCGCCAAATGGTGCACAGGTTTGCGCTCCCGCAGACGCCTATCGATCTGGATAGCCATTGTCATGGACTCATTCAGACCCGCAGGCACAGGGAACCCCACCATAACATCCTTAATGGCATCAGAGAGACCCTCTCTGAAATTCGCCGCCAGGGCGCACTCATTCCACTGAGTAAGCACAGCCCATTTACGGAATTTCTGGCAGTATATTTCAGCTTCGTCTTGCCCCTGAGATAGGGACATCAAGGCCTTTTCCGCCTGAAGCTCTAACTGAGGTTCCTCATAAAGCAACCCCAAGGCCAGAAAAAACGCATCCACATTGAGCAACGCAGGATCCCCTGGAGCCATTCCAGGATTAGAAGGAGAGAGAGAGAGAAAGGCTGCAATATAGGCAGACTTGCAAGAGATTCAATTACAAGCACACTCAGAACTGAAAAAAAAAAAAAAAAAATCTTCAGCAGACTTCTCTTTTCTCTCCTTTCTCTGTCAATTAATTTAACCCTTTTTGGCCGGTCAAACTGTTATGGTTCTCAATGGCAAGAGAACATAGCCCAGCAAACATAAGAACTAGCTCTTGGAAGGATGGAAACTAAACTGACCATGAACTAAACCTGCCGCACAACTAACAGTAGCCGGGTAGCGTAGCCTGCGTTTTATCCCTAGACGCCCAGCGCCGGCCGGAGGACTAACTAATCCTGGCAGAGGAAAATATAGTCCTGGCTCACCTCTAGAGAAATTTCCCCGAAAGGCAGACAGAGGCCCCCACAAATATTGGCGGTGATTTTAGATGAAATGACAAACGTAGTATGAAAATAGGTTTAGCAAAATTGAGGTCCGCTTACTAGATAGCAGGAAGACAGAAAGGGCACTTTCATGGTCAGCTGAAAACCCTATCAAAACACCATCCTGAAATTACTTTAAGACTCTAGTATTAACTCATAACATCAGAGTGGCAATTTCAGATCACAAGAGCTTTCCAGACACAGAAACGAAACTACAGCTGTGAACTGGAACAAAATGCAAAAACAAACAAGGACTAAAGTCCAACTTAGCTGGGAGTTGTCTAGCAGCAGGAACATGCACAGAAAGGCTTCTGATTACAATGTTGACCGGCATGGAAGTAACAGAGGAGCAAGGCTAAATAGCGACTCCCACATCCTGATGGAAACAGGTGAACAGAGAGGATGATGCACACCAGTTCAATTCCACCAGTGGCCACCGGGGGAGCCCAAAATCCAATTTCACAACACCTTCGGTTGCATGTTCCTGCTACTAGTCTGCTGATCAGCTAAGTGGACTTTGTCCTTTTGTTTTGTATCTTTTGTCCAGTTTGCAGTTTTGTTATTCTCTGTAGCTGGAAGCTCTTGTGGGCTGAAATTGCCACTCCTGTGTCATGAGTTGACACAGGAGTCTTAAAGTAATTTCAGGATGGTTTTTTGATAGGGTTTTCAGTTGACCGTGAAGTCCTCTTTTGTATCCTTCTGCTATCTAGTAAGTGGACCTCTCTTTGCTAAATCTACCTTCATACTGTGTATGTCTTTTCCTCTAAACTCACCGTCATTACATGTGGGGGGCTGCTATCATCTTTTGGGGTATTTCCCTAGAGGTAAGCCAGGTCTGTTCCTTCCTCTACCAGGGGTAGTTAGTCCTCCGGCTGGCGCGTGGCATCTAGGGTTAATCAGGTATGCTCCCTGGCTACTATTAGTTGTGTGGTAGATTTAGCTCACGGTCAGCTCGAGATTCCATCACCCAGAGCTCGTCCGTTATCTTTGTGTTTTGATGTTTCCCTGCCATTGGGAATCATGACAGTATGACCGGCCCGTGTTAAAGTTACTGGCAGAAGAAAGGAGAGAAAAAGAAGTCTGTAGAGTTTTTTTTATTTTTTTATTTTCCTATGTTTGCTCCATAGTTGGATCAGTTGTATTTCAGCTCTAATTACAGCCTTTGCCTTTCTCTCCTTCTAATCCTTGAATGGCTCTGATCTCACCTGTTTAAAGATGGATCCTCAGAGCTTGGCTGCAGGTTTAAATAATCTTGCTACTAAGGTTCAAAATTTACAAGAATTTGTTATACATACTCCGATGTCTGAACCTAAGATTCCTACACCAGAGGTGTTTTCCGGAGATAGATCTCGGTTTCTGAATTTCAAATATAATTGTAAATTATTCCTTTCTCTCAGACCTCACTCCTCTGGAGATCCTGTCCAGCAGGTTAAGATTGTAATTTCTTTGCTGCGAGGTGACCCTCAAAACTGGGCATTTTCATTGACACCAGGGGATCCTGCGTTGCTCAATGTGGATGCCTTTTTTCTGGCTTTAGGCTTGCTTTATGAGGAACCTAATTTGGAGATTCCACCTGAAAAAGCTTTGATAGCCCTATCTCAAGGGCAAGATGAAGCTGAGATATACTGCCAAAAATTTCGTAAATGGTCTGTGCTTACTCAGTGGAATGAGTGCGCCCTAGCGGCAAATTTCAGAGAGGGCCTCTCTGATGCCGTTAAGGATGTTATGGTCGGGTTCCCTGCGCCTACAGGTCTGAATGAGTCCATGACAATGGCTATTCAGATTGATCGGCGTTTGCGGGAGCGCAAGCCTGTGCACCATTTGGCGGTATCTTCTGAAAAGTCGCCAGAGAATATGCAATGTGACAGAACTCTGTCCAGAAGCGAGCGGCAGAATTACAGGCGTAAAAATGGGTTGTGTTTCTATTGTGGTGATTCTGCTCATGTTATATCAGCATGCTCTAAACGCACAAAGAAGACTGACAAGTCTATTTGCACTTTACAGTCTAAATTTATTCTGTCTGTAACCTTGATTTGTTCATTATCAGTTATTACTGTGGATGCCTATGTGGACTCTGGCGCCGCCCTGAGTCTTATGGATTGGTCCTTTGCCAGGCGCTGTGGGTTTGATTTAGAGCCACTGGAAGTCCCTATACCTCTGAAGGGTATTGATTCTACCCCTTTGGCTAGTAATAAACCACAATTCTGGACGCAAGTGACTATGCGTATGACTCCAGACCATCAGGAGGTGATTCGCTTCCTTGTGTTGTACAATTTACATGATGTTTTAGTGCTTGGATTACCATGGTTACAATCTCATAACCCAGTCCTTGATTGGAAAACAATGTCTGTGATAAGCTGGGGATGTCGGGGGGCTCATGGGGATGTACCTTTGGTTTCCATTTCGTCATCTACTCACTCTGAGATTCCAGCATTTTTGTCTGATTATCGTGATGTTTTTGAAGAGCCTAAGATTGGTTCTCTCGCTCCCCACAGAGATTGTGATTGCGCCATAGATCTGATTCCTGGCAGTAAATTTCCAAAGGGTCGTTTGTTTAATTTATCTGTGCCTGAACATGCTGCTATGCGAGAGTATATTAAGGAGTCCCTGGAAAAGGGACATATTCGTCCTTCTTCATCTCCTTTAGGAGCTGGTTTTTTCTTTGTGTCTAAGAAGGATGGCTCTCTGAGGCCTTGTATTGATTATCGACTCCTGAATAAAATTACAGTCAAATATCAGTATCCGTTGCCTTTGTTGACTGATTTGTTTGCTCGCATAAGAGGGGCTAAGTGGTTCTCTAAGATTGATCTTCGTGGGGCGTATAATTTGGTGCGAATTAAGCAGGGGGATGAGTGGAAAACCGCATTTAATACGCCTGAGGGCCATTTTGAGTATTTAGTAATGCCTTTCGGCCTTTCAAATGCACCTTCGGTCTTTCAGTCCTTTATGCATGATATTTTCTGTGAATATTTGGATAAATATATGATTGTGTATTTGGACGATATTTTGATTTTTTCTGATGACTGGGAGTCTCATGTTCAAAAGGTCAGGAGGGTTTTTCAGGTTTTGCGGACTAGTTATTTGTGTGTAAAGGGTTCAAAGTGTGTTTTTGGGGTTCAAAAGATTTCTTTTTTGGGGTACATTTTTTCCCCTTCTTCTGTTGAGATGGACCCTGTTAAGGTTCGGGCTATTTGTGACTGGACGCAGCCTACTTCTCTTAAGAGTCTTCAGAAATTCTTGGACTTTGTTAATTTCTATCGTCGATTTATAACTGGGTTTTCTGGCGTTGCTAAACCTTTGACTGATTTGACAAGAAAGGGTGCTGATGTTGCCGATTGGTCCCCTGCTGCTGTGGAGGCCTTTCGGGAGCTTAAGCGCCGCTTTTCGTCTGCTCCTGTGTTGCGCCAGCCTGATGTTTCTCTTCCCTTTCAGGTTGAGGTCGATGCTTCCGAGATCGGAGCAGGGGCGGTTTTGTCGCAGAGAAGTTCCGATTGCTCAGTGATGAGACCTTGTGCGTTCTTTTCTCGTAAATTTTCGGCCGCCGAGCGAAACTATGATGTTGGTAATCGGGAGCTTTTGGCCATGAAGTGGGCGTTTGAGGAGTGGTGTCATTGGCTTGAGGGTGCCAGACATCAGGTGGTGGTTTTGACTGATCACAAGAATCTGATTTATCTGGAGTCTGCCAGGCGCCTGAATCCTAGACAGGCACGCTGGTCGTTGTTTTTTTCTCGGTTTAATTTTGTGGTCTCATACTTACCGGGTTCTAAAAATGTGAAGGCAGATGCTCTTTCTAGGAGTTTTGAGCCTGACTCTCCTGGGGATTCTGAACCTGCTGGTATCCTTAAGGATGGGGTGGTTTTGTCTGCTGTCTCCCCAGACTTGCGACGTGCTTTGCAAGAATTTCAGGCAGATAGACCTGATCGTTGTCCACCTGGTAGACTGTTTGTTCCTGATGATTGGACCAGTAGAGTCATCTCGGAAGTTCATTCTTCTACTCTGGCAGGTCATCCTGGAATTTTTGGTACTAGAGATTTGGTGGCTAGGTCCTTCTGGTGGCCTTCCCTGTCTCGAGATGTGCGTGTTTTTGTGCAGTCTTGTGATGTTTGTGCTCGGGCCAAGCCTTGTTGTTCTAGGGCTAGTGGGTTATTGTTGCCCTTGCCTGTTCCGAAGAGGCCTTGGACGCACATCTCTATGGACTTTATTTCTGATCTCCCTGTTTCTCAGAAGATGTCTGTCATCTGGGTGGTGTGTGACCGTTTTTCTAAAATGGTCCATTTGGTGCCATTGCCTAAGTTGCCTTCCTCATCTGAATTGGTCCCTCTGTTTTTTCAAAATGTGGTTCGCCTGCATGGGATTCCGGAAAACATCGTTTCTGACAGGGGAACCCAGTTCGTGTCTAGATTTTGGCAGACATTCTGTTCCAGGTTGGGAATTGATTTGTCTTTTTCGTCTGCATTCCATCCTCAGACTAATGGCCAGACGGAGCGAGCTAATCAAACTTTGGAGACTTATTTGAGGTGTTTTGTGTCTGCGGATCAGGATGACTGGGTTGCCTTTTTGCCGTTGGCAGAGTTTGCTCTTAATAATCGGGCTAGTTCTGCCACTTTGGTTTCCCCTTTCTTTTGCAATTCAGGGTTTCACCCTCGTTTTTCATCTGGTCAGGTGGAATCTTCGGATTGTCCGGGAGTTGATGCTGTGGTGGATCGGTTGCATCGGATTTGGGGACAAGTGGTGGACAATTTGAAGTTGTCCCAGGAGAGGACTCAGCAGTTTGCTAACCGCCGGCGTCGTGTTGGTCCTCGCCTTCGTGTTGGGGACTTGGTGTGGTTGTCTTCCCGTTTTGTCCCTATGAGGGTTTCTTCTCCTAAGTTTAAGCCCCGGTTCATCGGTCCTTATAGGATTTTGGAGATTCTTAACCCTGTGTCCTTTCGTTTGGACCTCCTGGCATCTTTCGCTATCCATAATGTATTCCATCGGTCGTTGTTGCAGAGGTATGAGGTACCGGTGGTTCCTTCTACTGAACCTCCTGCTCCTGTGCTGGTAGGGGGTGAATTGGAGTACGTTGTGGAGAAGATCCTGGACTCCCGTATTTCCAGACGGAGACTTCAGTATCTGGTTAAATGGAAGGGCTATGGTCAAGAAGATAATTCTTGGGTAACTGCCTCTGATGTTCATGCCTCGGATTTGGTTTGTGCCTTTCATAGGGCTCATCCAGATCGTCCTGGTGGTTCTCGTGAGGGTTCGGTGCCCCCTCCTTAAGGGGGGGGGTACTGTTGTGAATCCGCTTTTGGGCTCCCCTGGTGGTTGCTGGTGGTACTGGTGACTTGTGTGTCTTTGTTGTCTCAGTTCACCTGCTCCCATCAGTGTTTGGGAGTTTCCTATTTAGCCTTGCTCTCCAGTCATTTCCTTGCCGGTCATCATTGTAACCAGAGCCTTCGGTTGCATGTTCCTGCTACTAGTCTGCTGATCAGCTAAGTGGACTTTGTCCTTTTGTTTTGTATCTTTTGTCCAGTTTGCAGTTTTGTTATTCTCTGTAGCTGGAAGCTCTTGTGGGCTGAAATTGCCACTCCTGTGTCATGAGTTGACACAGGAGTCTTAAAGTAATTTCAGGATGGTTTTTTGATAGGGTTTTCAGTTGACCGTGAAGTCCTCTTTTGTATCCTTCTGCTATCTAGTAAGTGGACCTCTCTTTGCTAAATCTACCTTCATACTGTGTATGTCTTTTCCTCTAAACTCACCGTCATTACATGTGGGGGGCTGCTATCATCTTTTGGGGTATTTCCCTAGAGGTAAGCCAGGTCTGTTCCTTCCTCTACCAGGGGTAGTTAGTCCTCCGGCTGGCGCGTGGCATCTAGGGTTAATCAGGTATGCTCCCTGGCTACTATTAGTTGTGTGGTAGATTTAGCTCACGGTCAGCTCGAGATTCCATCACCCAGAGCTCGTCCGTTATCTTTGTGTTTTGATGTTTCCCTGCCATTGGGAATCATGACAGGTAATACAAACAGGGATAAAGGAAAATACCACTCATATAAATATATTCACACAAACAACAGAGGTATTGTCACGACTCAGCTGTCTGGTGACTCGGGACCAGAGGCTCCTTCCCTGGCCCTAACACTAGGGAAACGCCCATTCCATTAAGTCCCTTGTCTCCTGTAATAAAACAAAAATAAAAAACAACACTATTCCTCACCTGTCCATCATTCTGTCCCACGCCGTAATCCATGTCTGGAGATAAACAGTTTTCAGCCTAGACGGTGCAAAGATGCAACTGTCCAAGCTGAGAACCACTGATGAGTGAGCTGCTGGGAGTGCAGCATCAGTGACTAGCATTGACGTTGTCCAGATCAGCTGGGCCAATGAACTGCGGTGACCTCAGCACCATAAGAAAAATTCTCACGGTGCAGAGGTGCGTTCACAGCAGTTCACTGGGAGAATTTCACTGTGGTGAATTTGAACTGTGGAGAACTCGCCTGTACATCGTGAGACTTTTTCTCACTGTGCTAGCGGTGATCTCACCGAGGTCACTGCAGTTCATTTGCCCGGCAGTAACCTCCATGACGTCACCGCTAGTCACTGATGCTGTGCTCGCAGCAGCTCATTTCCCAGTGGTTCTCAGCCTGGATGGTCACAACTTGGCACCCTCCAGGTTGAAAACTGCTTATCCCCCATACATGGATTACGGCGTGGGACAGAAGGATGGCAGGTGAGGAATATGGTTGTTTTTTTATTTTTGTTTTATTAGAGGAGACAAAGGATTCAGTGTAATGAGCGTTAGGTGGATAAAACTGTGTTTGTTATTTATATTTTTATTTTTTTAAAAAAGGAAAAATGTGTTTTGTTTTATTTCAAATAAAAGACTTTATTCTGGCTATCTCTTTATTTACCATGTAACTATAGGATTAGTAATGGATAAGTGTTTTATGGACGCCTCTCCATTACTAACCCGTGGGCTTGATGTCACTGGACAATACGAAGGTGACATCAACCCCACAAATATGAACCCCAATTGCCACCGCTACAGAGCAAGTGGGAAGAGCCGGGCAAAGTGCCAAAATTGGCACATCTAATAGATGTGCCTTTTCTGGGCGCCTGTTGGCTGCTATTTGTAGGCTGGGGGGGGGGGGGGTTAATTTCCATGGCCCTTTACCAGCCTGAGAATAGCACTACTGAGCCGTCTGCTTTAGCAAGACTGGTGGTCAAAAATGAGGGAGACCCAATTACATTTTCTTTAATTATTATTTAAATAACTAAAAAATACAGTGTGGGGACCACTCTATTATTGATAACCAGCCATGCTGAAGCTGACAGCTAAGGGTTGCAGCCCCCAGCTGTGAGTTTTGCCTGGCTGGTTATCAAAAATACAGGAGAACTCACGTCGTTTTTTTTTTTTTAAATCATTTATTTACAGCGCAGGCTGATGAATACTCCCATGAGCTGCCACCTACTCTTGCTGTTATTAGCGACAGCAGACGGGGGCTGGTGGGAGCAGTAGTTCCATCAGCCGACACTGGTGACCGGAGGTAAACTTTTTACCTCTGATGATAGCTGCGGGTTCACGCTGTCATCTGATGGGCGGTAATGATTTTGCCGCTGATCAGAAGCAGGGTTTGTCACGACAAACACCCGGTGTTCGGGGGGCTGAATTCGAACAGTAAGGCTATGTGCCCACGTTGCAGAATAGAAGCAGAATTTTCTGCTTCAATTCTGCTTACCCATGGCAGGAAAAACGCATGCGGATTTAGACACGTTTTAGACACGTTTTACAGCGTTTCCATGCGTTTCACTAGCTTTTTGTAATACATGTCTATGGGTGAGGAATTGCCGTAATTCCCCAAAAATAATGAACATGCTGCATTTTTTTACTGCAATGCGTTTCAACCACGGACAAAAAAACGCAGAGTAGGCAAATCAATTGCGGAATGCACTAGAAATTAATGGGATGCTGTTTGTAAGTGTTTTTTAAGCGTTTCTGCCATGGAAAATAGCGGCAAAAATGCTTAAAAAAACGCAACGTGGGCATATAGCCTAACAAGGACGTCTTGAAGAAGTCTGTGTTCGGTGTCCATGCCTGAACAGTAGGTGTTCAGTACGGATGTCAAACTTTACTTTTCGGGTTCACCCATCTCTAGTAACTATGTTAATTTTATTTATTGCTTTTTTAAAAAAATTTCCTAACCAAAAAGAACTTGTACCTGTGCTGTATCTACGGGCAAAACCCAAGAAAAACAAAAACAATAGTGAACATATACCCTACAGCAAGTAAATAGTAATAGTACATGTAAATAACATAGGTTACTTAGTTACTTCTATTTTGGTAAAAAAAAAAAAAAAAGCAAACAAGTCATCCCACCACGACAATGTGTACCCATCAGGACAGTACTAACCTGTTTCGAATATTAAAATCTTATCATGTGTTGAACAACATCAATGTGAATAAAGGCAGAGCAGTACAGGACCCGACTTGAGACACCCATCCATGGGAAGCATAGGGTATGTGCGCACGTTGAGTATTTGCTTGCAGAAGTTGCGTTTTTGCATGCGTTTTTTTCCTGTGCATTCAATGGGTCAAAAACATAGGCAAAAATGCACAAAGAATTGACATGCAATACTCAATACCCGGCACTGCCGCCGGCACTCCGACCGAAACGTGCGGCTGCCTGCATTTCTATGCAGCCGCATGCTCCGGTCTGAGTGCCGGTGGCAGTGTCGGGTATTGATGCGAGAGACTCGTGCGAGTTTCTCGCATCACACTCGCAAGTGTGACCCCGGCCTATATCTTTCAATTCAAATCTAGGCATTTTTAGTAATTTTGTAGTATTTTTGCTTGAAAAACTCCTAGCGGTTTCTTCATCTTCAAATGGAAAAACATTTGGCAATGCCTGTAAAAAAGACATCACAAAAATGCTGGAAAAACATTAAAAATTACCTATGGTCAAAAACATTGAAAAAGAAACAACAACAAAAAACAACTAAAAAAGAAGATTCAGGAAAAAAAAACACCGTCGTTACCTTAATCATCAGCTTTGAAAAACTCAGCGGGTGCGCCCACCAGATAAAACCTCATGCACTGTACATACTCCAACATGTAGATCAAGATCAAAAATCTGAACTTTAACTTATGTTACAAAGGTTCCTCGGCAAAAAAAAATAATCATATGAAATATTTGACATTTCTTTCCAGTAGTTATGTATTTGCCCTCCTGCACAATTACATCAGAACTAGGAACAAGCAGTAAACACATATGAAGCTGGAGACAAGTACGCATTATTTGTGTCAAAAGAAAAAAAAAAATCGGTTTCCAGTAGTGTCATTTGTTTTTGGTCTGTGTCCGATTTTTGATGCTGCATATTTTTTTAAAAAATGCAAGTAACCTATTTTACTTAATTGATGCAGATATATTGTGGCAAATCTGCAACATCAAAAACTCACCAAAAGCTCATCATGGGAACGAAGCCTAGCCCAACAAAATATAGTGTGTCATTGTGCGGTTAGTAAAAAAACACAGGACACAAACACTTACGTGTGAATGAGCCCTAACCAAACAATAGTACTCCCATCTCACACATTTATGGAATATCCACAGGACTTTCCCAAAAATATGTGGGTTCCAAATCTGGAACCCGCATGTTCCTCAAAGAACCCTGTAGTGTGCTGCTGTCAGGGTACAGGTGTCCGTGCGCGCAGCTTTCTCCATTCATTTTCATGAGAACTCCAAAAACTGCAGCGCCTGCAAAAAAAAAAGAAAGAAAAAAAACCGATGTGGGGTCCCCCCCTATGTTTTACAACTAACCCGGCAAAACCCACAGGTGCGGGCTGCTATTCTCAGGCTGGTAAGGGGCCATGGATATGCCCCCCAGCCTAAAAAAAAGCAGCCCGCAGCTGCCCAAAAAAGGAGCATTTATTAAGCTTTGCCAGGTTCTTCCCACTTGCCCTGTAGCAATGGCAAGTGGGGTAATGAGGGGTAAGGGTATGTGCACACGTTGCGGATTTTGCTACGGATCCGCAGCAGATTTGACGCTGCGGATTCGCAGCAGTTTTCCATGCGGTTTACAGTACCATATAAACCTATGGAAAACCAAATCCGCAGTGCACATGCACATTTTTTGCAGCATGTCAATTCTTTGTGCAGGCTCCACAGCGTTTTACACCTATTCCTTAATAGGAATCCGCAAGAGTAAAACCGCAGGTGAATTCTGCACAAAATCCGTGGTAAATCCGCAGTTAATTAATTAGTTGATTTTTCAGAATGCACTCTGAAAAATCCGCAAACAAATCCGCAACGTGTGCACATACCCTCAATGTCTCCTTCCTATTGTAAGGTGACATTAAGCCGGCTTAGTAATGTAGAGGCGTCAATAAGACATCTACCCACTACTAATCCTATAGTTTTTAAAGGGTTAATCAAACACCACACAGTAAGAAAAAAGTATTTTAATTTTTTCCATCTTTATTAGTCTGCCATTCCAAGCGAAGCCCTAGATCTCCTGGAAAAAAAGTCAAAATAATAAACCAACAATGTACCATACCTGTCTGGCGTACAGGTCAGTCCCATGCAGTAATCTATTACTGGCATTTTCCCACGCTGAAGAGTTCATTTTTGTTCAGGCTGCCAGGGAGCGCAGCTTCGGTGACGTCACCACTGGTCACTGAAGCTCCGCTCCCAGCGTTTCATTCATTCCTCAGTAGTTTACAGCCGGGAGCGGTCGCATTAGCAGCGCTCCAGGTTGTAAACTGTATGTGCCCCTAGATATGGATTACTGCATGGGACTGACTGTATGCCAGACAGGTATGGTTTATTGTTGGTTTATTATTTTGACTTTTTTCCAGGAGATCTAGGGCTTCGCTTGGAATGGCAGACTAATAAAGATGGAAAAAATGTGTACTGTATATTGTTTTATTTCATTAAAAGACTTTTTTCTTACTGTGTGGTGTTTGATTTACCCTTTAACAACTATAGGATTAGTAATGGATAGGTGTCTTATTGACACCTCTCCATTACTAAGTCAGCTTAATGTCACCTTACAATAGGAAGGTGACATTAACCCCTCATTACCCCACTTGCCACCGCTACAGGGCAAGTGGGAAGAACCAGGCAAAGTTCCAGAATTAGCGCATCTAATAAATGCACCTTTTTTGGGCAGCTGTGGGCTTCTGTTTTAAAGCTGGGGGGCCATATTCCTGGCCCCTTACCAGCCTGAGAATAGCAGCCCGTACCTGTGAGTTTTCCTGGGCTGGTTGTAAAATATAGGGGGACCCCACGTCATTTTTTTCTTTCATTCATTCTCCCCTGCTTGAACTGCTCGCCGGCAGAACAGGGGACAATGGATGAAGGCCAGGTTCAGCACCACACACAGGGGAACAGCGCTTACAGTAGCACTGCTTCCCCCACAGCCATCTGTGTGCACAGAGGGCTGTGTACACTGTTGTCCGTGTGCACATGTGCGGGACGTTTGGCGCGCCGGGTGTCTGGGTAAAAACAGACATGTATGTGTGTTTTGCACACGGTAAAACTGTCACTACACGTACCGGAGGCACCGACTTGTGAAACCGGCCTTAGGCTATGGGCACACGTTGGGGATTTGCCTGTGGTATTTTCTGTGCGGATTCTGCATCTTTTAGCAGAAATGCAGGTCAAAATCTGTGCGTTTTTATGCGGATTTTGTGCATTTTTACTGCTGATTTCATGCATTTTTACCCGTGTTTTCCTATAAAGGAATGGGTGCAGAAACGCACAAAGAATTGACATGGTTCTTTTTTTAATCAGCTGCGGATTCTGTGCGGAATTTTCCTCACCATTAGCACAGCATTTTTTCCCCCCATTGATTTACGTTGTACTGTAAATCACTTGTGGTTCTGCAGCGTTTCTGCACGGAAAAAACGCTGTGGATCCGCAGTAAATCTGCAATGTGTGCACATAGCCTTAGGGAGCCTGCAGACATTCAGAAAACTCAGACGATTTTTTTTTTTAATTTCCACCAGATTTTCATCCGTGTGTCCATTTTTTACGCCTGTCTGTGATCAGTTTGAATGACCTTAAAACATGTACGCAATCAAATATAGTTTCTTATATTTTTCCTCTGATTGTTCCACCACTGATTTTGGCTCACAAATACTGATGTGAAATACTGACCAAATACTGAGCGTGTGAACGTGGTCAAAATAATAGAAAAAAAGGAAACATCAAGAGCCGTTGCAAAAATTTAGTCAAAGCTGCCAGTAATGTAGCTCCAAGAAAAATACTGCTGGCTTTGCTCAAGAACGTCTTAAAGATGCTGTGTGCACATACCCTTACCATAATTTGCAATGTGGTTTTCCTCCGCAGGATTTTTACAGGTGAACCATGCTATAAACGTGTTTCACCTGTAAAAACCCCAACAATTTCCTGCACTGAGTGTGGTTTTTAAATGCGTTTTTGACTATATGACCAAAATGTCTGATGTTTCTGTATCACGGTGTAAAGGAGGCCAGTCCGGCCCACAGGTGTGTGTGTGATCAGCAATGTGTGCTGTGAAGTCACAGGTGTAACCGCCTCTATACAGGCAGGAGGCTGCACAGCACCAGTCCTCCCCTCCAGCAGTGCGCTCAGCTCTGCTGCCTCCGACACTACTGGTAGTTGTTCCTTCTGATTAACCATGCATGTCTGCATCCCTGTCACAGAAAACCTTGTGGACAACCTGGGTGGAAATTATGTGGTTAAGTATCAGCTTTTCTGCTTTTACTTTCTTTTTTTAAAAAACATTTCCCTATATTGCAGAGTTTTCTTATAGGCATCTACTCCCCAAATACCTCCTACTAAATTCACACAGACCGCTTTTATTTTCTGCCTTTGGACTCCTCTTTTGAGTATATTAACACGTAGAAGAGCAATGCAACATTACTGAACCACAGTTGCAGTTTTGCAGATTTGTTGTACTTGCAGCTTGCTGTTTAACTTTCTAATGTAGCTAAAAGGGGACAAAAAACCCACTTTAAAGCTATGTTCACATGTTGCTTTTTTTTTCCCTACAGGCAAAACTTGCTCTTTTGTCAGTAAAGAAGCTACTTACAAAAAGCGGGTTTTGGTGTGTGTGTGTGTATTTTTTCCCTCTAGTTAAGGTGTTGTATTATTCACCCCTACCTCTTTGCCCCCCCCCCCCAAAAAAAAAAAAAATAAAAAAAAAAATCTTCCTAATCTTTTTATTTGCTGCATTTTTACACTTACTCGATGCTTCCTGTGGGTGAAAAAATTCTGAAAGTGACATGCTGCACTTTCAAAAAAAAAGAAAAATAATAAAATAAACTTTTTTTTTTTTTTCCAGTTCAGTCAGAGTAAAAAAGTGTGTGTGTGTATAAGATTTTTTTTAAAAAAAATCTCCTAGCCTTTGCTGGTACTGTAAAATGCATCTTAAAACTTGCATAAATGCTGAAAAAAAAAAAAAACTGCAAAAATGCAACGTGTGAACATAGTCTAAGACATGCATATTATGTGTACTTATGATGTCCCTGTTAAAATCACAGCAAACTGTTATTCCTTAAGGCTGCTCAGATTATTATTATTTTTTTTCCTCCGCACTGGGACTGCGTGTCCATTTATAATCCCTTCATTCACTAGTCTGTCTCCTTGTTCGGCTAAGACTCTATGAATTCTATGGGTGCACTCCCCAAAAACTGATCCCATATGGATCATCCATATTCCACTGTTTTTTTGTTTGCTTTTTTTTTCTGCTGCATGATACGGAACAGGAGTGACATCGGTAAGGCTGGATCCACACTAGTATGATTTTGACAAAATCCCGCCAAATATTAAGCCTGTTTCTGTCTAGTTTTACATATGTCACTGATGAAACATAAAATGTTTACTGCGATCTATTCTTTGTATGCATACTATTTGTATTGAGAAACTTTCCAGTAGTTCTGATTAATATATAACATTTCTTGGATTTACCTCCTGAGATTCTACCTAGGACTGTTGGATCACTGCAGTAATAATTAGGAGGCCATAATCTGACGAGAACAATCACTTTATTATCACTGTAATCTGGTATCAGGACAGACTCAGAGTAGATAAGAAACCTAAGACTATCTCTGGGTTTCTCGCCTCTTCCAAGTGGTTGGACAGGATCCTCCTGAACCTCAGTGTTTTGTTTTCTGCTATCACATTTTTTTGATGGGTCGTTTCCTCATTCCAGATCTCTAGTACTAAGATCTGGTGGTACTGTTTTTCTGATTCTCTGGCGAGCACGTTACTCAGATCAGTAGTTAATGGGATTTTCCAGTATGAGATCAATGAAGCCTATTTGTTTTGCATCCTTTTTTGAGGGTGGTGTAGTTATAACGTCTACAGTCTGAGAATACCGTACACTAAACTGTGACCGCAATCATCCGCCTAATGGGGAATGTGATGCACGGGCTTTTACAGATATGCCATAAGTATGAGTCGTCCTCTTTACATTATTAAAGGTGTATTCCCATCTCCAAGATCCTATCTCAATATGAAGAGGGTGTAATCATAGCAAATACCTTCAGTTAGAAATGTAGTATAGTTCCTCTGATTTATGTTTCTTATCCAATGTGCAGGGCATTGCAGTAGTTTAGGTATCCATGGTTATGACCACTAACGGTTAACTAACTGTCACTGTGATTGGTTGTAACCATGGATATCTAGGCAACTGTGATGCCATGCGCATTGGTAATCGACATAGCTAATCAGAAGAACTATACTATGTTTCTGTTTGGAGATTGTATTGTTTGTATTCCTACTACATATTGGGATAGAATCTTGGAGATGGGAATACCCTTTCTTAAAGGCTCATTTACTTTAGATGACCCTCGAGTTGTAAACAATAATGGATGGAATACATGTTTTCCGGTTAGTGGTCACAAAGTTTCTTGTGCACAGAGCAATCGGTAATTGATTATTCTGTACTCCTCAGCTCCCATTGTTCTCAGCAGCACATGCCTAATTTATTTTTTAGTTTTCCTCAAGCAGCTAAAAGATCATTTCAACAAAAAATGAGTGTCTTGGTCATTTGTTGGGTGATCGGCAGCCTGTTTACACCGCACGATTATAGAGAAGGAAGCGTTTGGGGCTCGTTATCCGTAATCGTGCCATGTACATGCAGGTTCGACTGGCCGACAGGTTAGCAGGAAAAACCTCTGGTGGGCCCTCCTTTTTTTTTTTTTTTTTTTTTTTTTTTTTTTTCTTTTTTAATAATTGTCCCCTCCTCAAACATAAGCAGTATTTGGCCCGATATATTTGAGTCACTATGTACCGACTAAAGCAGTATTTTAATTAGTCATTCAACAAGCGATCCAGTACGTTATGTGGAAGAAGAGGTGAATCTGTGAATGATGGTGATGTAATACTTGCATGTAGCTGAACAGTGGACCCCCAGAGTCTTACTGGTGGACCCTTGTCCCAATAGTCTGACACTGTGTAAATGCATCCTATGTTTTATGTAAAGAAACACTAGTTTGACGGGTTTGTAGCTTGTGTAATCCCTAAGTGGTGAACACTGATTCTGACCTAGGAATATAAACTGAACCACACTGTGGCATTATGGGGCAGAAGAGGTGACAAGTAATTGTGACTATTACTGACTACTGGATATTATTAATGCCCCTAATATTGTACCACTCTAATTTCAGCTGTATTCTGTCTACCTGGAGGGTTTTATGTTTTTCAAAGCGCGATACAGGGATCTCCATTTCTGGGATGAACAGGTAGGTCCTGGTTTTGTCCATAGTAATAAGGCGCCATTCACACCACTATGTTCCATGTATGTGTTCTATGCATCTTATTTTTGTATTAAATATCTTGTAAAAATCCCTGGGATTTCTTGAATTTGAGTTTTTTTGTTTGTTTGTTTTTTTATGGTTTCTGCTGCATCACCCCATCTCCATTGACCGTTACATTTATAGGGTTTGGAGTGCAGTTTGAGGAAAGGCCTAGTTGGTCTGCAAGCAGAGACTTCACAGTTTTCTAGGGAGGAGAAGGGGATATGGCAATACCAGCTCGGCAGCTGATCAAGCACACTCCGACACTGCTGAGCTGTAACTGACTACATCTTAGAGGGTGGGGTGAAAGTGTGTCCCCCAAATAAGGCTTTGCTGAAACGCCCAGTTGGACTGCAAGCGGAGATTTCACATGCTGCACTACAAAAGCAACATGTGAATATCTCTGCAAAGGAGTGCTGCAGCATAAAACAGGAAAAAGGAACAAAATCGGGGGAGGTCAGGGATTTTTACAAGGTATTTTAACTGAAATGTTTTGAGCATGTGAAAGTCGTTTTAAGTAAAATGTTTCCTTTCTGTGCAGTTGAAGGCTGGTTTTTAGGAGATTGTTCTTGCAACTTGATATGTTCTGACACATGCACAGGTTTCTGTACATTATGATGAACTGATAATACAGGTTTGTATCTTACAAGTATTTTGAGACAAAACCTTCTGGAATGTAGGGCAGTATAATACACAAGTGTGGTGAGGGGGGTGGGAGGAAGAAAGCGATAATGTACCCCAGCATGTCCAGTAGTATATGCATACCTGCTCTGAACACGACCTGTAGAAAACCATGGTCTCAATCCCCCTCAATGAGTGCATGAAAACTTCTGGGATGGGAGACCTAGTGGAGAGCACTCGAGGTGTGTGTGTGGTTGTGTTTTTTTTTTTTTGTTGTTTGTTTTGTTTTTGTTTTTTGTGTTGCAGAAGCTTTCCTTCTAAACTAACTTGGTCCCCTCTCCAAAAAAAAAAAAAATCAGCAAAAACACAATTCTCTGGAGATGACTTGAGTCAGGGAACCATATGTGTAGGAAACACTGCCTTTAGGCCTCCATCACATGTCCATGTTTCCAGTACATGTACTATTCTTTTTTTTTTTTTTTTTTTTTCCTTGCATGGATACCACACCTACCCATAATAACCTATGGTGCTATGCACATGTGCATTTTTTTTCCCAATGGCATGTACTGACCCTTGTCATTCAAGTCTGAAAAACATGTACAGCGAATGGATGTTTTGAACAGCTGACATGTGCCCGCAGTGCACCCCTGCATAACCTCGGTGGGTGTGTGCGTGAAGAATGATGGTGCTGACAGCTGCGAGTGGTGGCAAGGTGATCCGCTGTGGTAGCCAGGCAGGGCTTCAGTGTTCCCTGCTGAAGGGAGATTCTCTGTGCAATGCCTGGAAGGACCGTGGCGCACGCTGGGAGTCACGTGACCGGAAGTCCTCGTGGTCACGTGATGGAAGGTCCTGATCTGCTGTGAAAGCAGCTCCTGCCGCGCACCCTCAGGGAGAATAGCAGTCATAGAAAACAAAATTGCGGTATGGTGAGGAGCGCTGAATTGACAATAGTGGAAGCAATTTAAAAAAAAAAAAAAAAAAAAAATTGAAGTGCAGACTGTTATTGAAAGGTAGTCCACAACGGACTTCTTCCATCTTCATCAGGTGTCAAGCTAGACAATGATGGTTAGAGTATTTAACCCCTTCACCCCCAAGGGTGGTTTGCACGTTAATGACCGGGCCAATTTTTACAATTCTGACCACTGTCCCTTTATGAGGTTATAACTCTGGAACGCTTCAACAGATCTTGGCGATTCTGACATTGTTTTCTCGTGACATATTGTACTTCATGATAGTGGTAAAATTTCTTCGATATAACTTGGTTTATTTGTGAAAAAAATGTATATTTGGCGAAAATTTTGAAAATTTCGCAATTTTCCCGTCTCCCATGACAGCACACATGAGAGAGGGGATCCGCCCAGTCAGGACAGGAAACCTACTGAAATAAAAGGGCGGTACCTCTCCCTCGCTTCAGTTTGGTTTCCTGTCCTGATGGGAACCCTTGTGCTGAAATCACGGCGGTATTTTTGCTTGAAGATTCCACTCACCCACTCCTGTCCCGGCACTGGAAGAACAGGCAGCATGCCTGTATGCCGGCCTTCAGGGTGTGGAAGCGCCGTTCGCAGGTCCTGGGGCCTGTGCGGGCGTTGGGCAGCACAGTCCGGAGTCCTGTGGCCCTTCTGCGGCTGCCACGCCGCTCTCTGCCCCCTCTGCTGCTGCCGTCGGCTCTGGTCTGCCTTCCGGGTGCGCGGCGGTGATGCGCGCAGGGCACGCTGGGAATGGGCGTGCCCGCGTGACGTCACTGCTGCGCGCCGGATCCAAGATGGCGGCGCCCATAGACAGACGCTGCAGCGTCACAGGGATCTCCTGGGTCTCCTGGTGGGCGCAGAGGTGGGGGAGGAGCAGAGTTTTTGTACCGGATGAGGCGGTGAGCAGAGTGGATCACCCTTCAAAAGGGGGTGAGTCCACAGGAAAAGTGCTCACATCTACAGAGTTCCGCTATGGAGCATTGTATGAAGCAGCAGCAGCAGCAGGAAAGCTTACCAGGCGCTATGTCTGCTCACCAGCATGCTAAGAGGAGAAGCGGCAGTCGTCCGGATCGAAGGTCGCAGGACTCCTCAGCTTCTAGGAGGGATGTTATCCGTACTCCAGATCAGCCTCAAAATCCAGTACCCTTGAGTGTCAGCGGGTGGTGAGTGATCTTCGTGAATGTCACATTGGTGGTAATGGGCTACATTTCTCTGCTTGCTTATCAGGCGCCGAGGAAAGCAAGTGCCAAGTCCAAGAACAAAGAATGTGCCCTCTGCAAAGCCCCGCTAGCAGTCCAATGGCAGAAAAGCCTCTGTGCGGACTGCATCCAAAAAACTATTCAGGATGAATCCCCTGACTTTGCCGCTAGCCTCAGGGCCATGATTAGAGCAGAGGTTAAAGGGTCTTTAAAATCAGTCCTAAAAAAGAAAGGTAGCAAGATCCTAGAGACTGTTTCAGATTCTGGTACCCCTCAATCTGAGGAATATCAAGAAGGACCTCTGTCTCCATGTTCGTCCTCTTCCGTGTTCTCTGGCTATTCTGACTCATGGGTATGTAGAACGCAGTGGTGCCTGGATAGACCTATTCTTTTGGGCGCTTCCGTATTGACCTGTACTCACGTTCATACCGATTTATCAGATAGCTTAACTCAGCCACGATCTCATGTAAGAAGACTCCAGGAAAAGAGGATTGCTTTAACCGAAATTCTTGTATTATGATGAAAGTAGCAGGTAAAAAGGAATATTCAACAGAGGACATGTAGAAGATGCATACAGATATGGTGATGATGACAAAATGGAGAATAAGGGCGTGAACAAACATACATCACAGGACTACAGTGAGAGAGTTGGGACAAAATAAAGGGAAAGGCAAACTTCTGCCTAGAAAGAAAGGATGGAACACAAACAATGCAAACATTAAATGATTTCTCAAGTCGTGGGACATGACACTCCCCGTCTGAAATCCTTGGATTTCACGATGTCCGTAATTCTTCGAAGTCGTTCGAACCTGAAAAAACAAGAGGAAGAAAACGTGCATGCAATAATAAAACATAAAAGATTTTTAAGTCCAACTCGTTGTTGTTGACCCGTAGATCACACCGAAAGATAAGTTCAAGTATATAAAACCCATCTTCAGATTGGGGAAGCCGCAAACATGCAAACTCTTCCACCAACCCAGAATCCAATGGGAATGTTAAGGGTTCAATCCAATGGAAAATGTCAACATTCAATAAACTGGGGAATGAGGAGGAATGCTCCCCGCCGTGAACAACGTCCAGGAGCATGTTCAGTTCATGTGATGTCCTCCTTTCGTAGAAGCAACACGAGTTCAGTGACCGGGCGGAAGAAGGTTCGGGTAGAGCCCCCTTTTGTCACCTTAACTTCTACCTTACGAGTCTTTCCGTCCTCACTGGGTAGGACCTTGGTGATAAGTCCCATTGGCCAGTCATTACGATGAGCCTCTTTGTCCTTTAAGAGAACAAGGTCTTCTTCTTGGATATTGGGACTGGGCGTCTGCCATTTGTGACGGTTTTGAAGCAAGTGTAAATATTTGGTCTTCCATCGATGCCAAAACACGTTAGCCAGGTGTTGTACTTGCCTCCACTGACGTCTGTAAATGTCCTTGTTATCGAAGTTCCCAGGTGGAACTGTAGCAGCTCCAATCTTCTGTGTGAGAAGTGTGGCTGGAGAAATATCAGAACCCAAGTTGAGGTCCTTTAGGTTTGTGGCGTGGTCCTCAGATGGAAACGCGTTCATTACGTCTTGTACAACTTCAGCAATTTCTACTGCCAATACCGCAGCGCAAAGCTCGAGTCTGGGTACAGAGTGTGCAGGCTTTGGAGTTAATTTGGCTTTACCCAGGATGAAACCACAGTGTACCTTGTTAGCTCCTAAGGTCATCAGATAAGCTACTGCGGCTATGGCTTCTGTAGATGCGTCAGAGAAAATATGGACTTCTCTTCTGATTGCAGTCAAAGGTGATCTTGGAGAATAACAACGTGGGACTTGGAGTTGCGCTAAGAACTTCAGAGACTTCTTCCACGCCTCCCACCTTTGCTGTTTCTGAGTTGGGAGCGGGGTGTCCCAATCCGTGTTCTCGGCCGTAAGCTGTCTTAACAGTATCTTGCCTTGAATAGTGATGGGTGCTACAAACCCGAGAGGATCATAGATGCTATTTATGACAGATAGGACTCCTCGTTTGGTAAAGGGTTTGTCATAGGGTGACACTTGGAAAGTGAAGGTGTCCCGTTTGATATCCCACAGTAGACCAAGGCTGCGCTGTGTTGGAGGAACATCGGAACCCAAGTTGAGGTCCTTTAGGTTTGAGGCACGGTCCTCAGATGGAAACGCGTTCATTACCTCTTGACTGTTAGAGATAATCTTGTGGAGTCTGAGGTTTGATGTGGATAGCATTTCCTGTGTCCTGGAGAGTAGGTCAATTGCATCTTCGCTTGTGGGCAAGGACTTGAGCCCATCGTCCACGTAGAAGTTCTTCTCTACAAATTGCCGAGCATCGGAACCGTACTCTCTCTCACCTTCCTGGGCTGTCCGTCTCAGTCCATAGATCGCCACAGCAGGTGAGGGACTGTTGCCGAAGACATGGACCTTCATCCGGTAGTCTATGACCTGATTGTTGACGTTGTTGTCCTTGTGCCATAGGAACCTAAGATAGTTTCTGTTGTCTTCTTTCACAATGAAGCAATGAAACATCTGCTGAATGTCGGCCATTATGGCAACAGGTTCTTGTCTGAAGCGGATCAATACTCCAAGGAGGCTGTTGTTCAGGTTGGGCCCAGTTAGGAGCAGGTTATTGAGAGAGAGGCCTTCAAACTGAGCACTGGAGTCAAACACCACTCTGAACTGATTAGGCTTGCGAGGGTGATAGACACCAAAGGATGGAAGATACCAACATTCTTCTCCCTCCCTCAGTGGTGGCGCAGGTTCAGCATGATTTCTGTCAAAGATGTTCTGCATAAAGTCAATGAAATGCTTCTCCATCTCTGGTTTCCTCTTTAGGGTACGCTTTAAGGATGAGAACCTTGCAGTTGCTTGCTGCAGGTTGTTCGGCAACCTCACTCTTGGGAAACGAAAGGGTAAAGGAGCTACCCAACTGTTGGAGTCGTCTTGAACAAATTCTTTATCCATAACCTTTATAAATTCTTTATCTTCCCTTGTGGGTGCCAACTTGTTGTCATTACTTGTGGAATCGAACACTGATGACCCGAGGTTTTCTTCCCAGGACTGGAGTGTGTTCATGTTGTTGAAGGATTCCTGTTGCCACTTGGTGTTGCTCACTTTCTCTTTCACCCAGTAGTGATGTGGGCATGGTTGGAAATGGGTGCTGCGACCATTTGACAAGATGTGTGTCTTGTAAGAGGAGATGTTGTTGGGTCTCTTCATCTTGTGTATGCAAACATTGCCTATGATTACCCAGCCTAGATCTAAGCGTTGGGCAAATGGTGCATCGTGTGGTCCATTAATTTGCTGACGCACCTTGTGCAGCCGGAGAATGTCTCTGCCAAGCAGAATCAGGATATCTGCACTGTTGTTGAGGGCTGGTATCTTGTTTGCTATCCCCTTGAGATGTTGGTGATGAAGAGCAGCCTCTGGCGTTGGGATCTCTTCTCGATTGGATGGAATCTGGTTGCACTCGACCAGTGTAGGTAACGGTATCTCGACGGTGTTCTCGAGAGATGTCGCTGTAAGACCACTGGCCCTTCTCCCATAAACCTCTGTAACACCACTGCAGGTACCTAAGGTGTAAGGGTAGGCATTTCCCTTTAAGTTAAACATATCAAAGAGTTCTGACCTTGCAAGTGATCGGTTGCTCTGATCATCCAGAAGGACGTACACCTTCACGGCTTTCTCTGGGTGACCATTGGGATATACGTTCACCAGGCAAATCTTCGCACAGGACTTGTCCCAGAGGTCTTCTCCGCAGACTTCTGTGCATGAAGAAGATATTGTGGTATGGCTTGCAGTTTGAGCTGCGTCCTCCCCGCCATGGCTCGTGGTGGGGGAAGGAGTAAGTGTAGAGTCAGGACGGAATGGGTGGAGTGCTTGTACGTGGTCCTCACTGTCACACTCCATGCACTTAATTGTAGTTTTACAGTCTTTAGCAAGGTGTTCAGTAGAAGCACAACATCTGTAGCATACCCCGAACTTCTTTAGAAGCTCCTTGCGTTCTAGGAGCGGTTTCTTCCTGAAGCCGATGCACTTTTTTAAGGGATGTGGCTTCTTGTGGATGGGACACTCACGATTTGGGTTCTCTATCTTTTCACTTTTGTTACTCTTGCCTGGGGCTGATGTTGGTATGGGAAGAATATCCGTCTTCTTCACTGACACTGAACCCCTGCGGTTTCTGTCGTTCGAGCGTGCGCTGACGTATTTAGAAGGAGGTGAAGCTGGGCCACTGGATTCTTGGTAGGAAAAGCTTGGGTCGTTCTTGCGTTCTGCCACATCTTTTATAAACTCACAGAAGTAGGAGAATGGAGGAAATGACACTTGATGGTCTTTCTTGTATTTTGACCCTAGTGTAGTCCACCTTTCTTGCACGTTGTACGGTAGCTTGGAGATAATGGGATTTACTCCACGAGCAGTGTCCAGATAGCTGAGGCCAGGTAGGTGGGTGTCTGCCTTGGCCAGATGGAGCTCTAACAGCAAGTCACTGAGCTCCAGGAACTTTGAACTGTCTTTGCTTGCTATCTTTGGAAAACTCTGTAGACGCTTGAACAGTGCATCCTCTATGGCTTCTGGACTGCCAAAGTTTTTCTCTAGTCTTTCCCATGCAGCCATGAGACCAGCCATTGGATTACTGATATGTACAGACCTGAGTCTCTTGACACGCTCTGTGGATTGTGGTCCTAGCCATCTGATTAGCAGGTCCAGCTCTTCGGCAGCAGTGATGCCGAGGTCACTAGTTACGGTTCTAAAGGCATTTTTCCAACCTCTGTAATTTTCAGGTTGGTCGTCAAACCTTGTGAGACCGGTTTTAGTAAGTTCGCGGCGAATCATGTACCTTGCGAAGTCAGACATGTCTGTTCTTTCTGACTTAGGATGCACGAATGTGGGCTGAGCGGTGTTGTACATAGGAGTGGAGACGTCTTGGCCTTGAAACGTGGGTAAGTATGGAGTGGCATATGCATTTAGTCCAGCAACCGGTTTGGTGGGTATAGTCTCTGCTACATGCGGAGCTGGCACTATGCGGTTGTCGAGAGTATAATGACCTGCCGGTATATTGGGTTGCGTGTAGATAATAGCCTGTGGAGTTTGATGAGATGCAGGGTCTTGGCGCATACCGGAATACGAAGGAAGTTCAAGTTCGGGAGCATTGTACTGACCTTGAGTGTAGGGTTCTGTAAGTGGATAGGCATCCTGGTGCCCTGGAGAAGCATGAACGCCATCAGGAGTGTTAGTGATGATCTGCGGTTCGCCATTTTGGCTTAGCACGTAGTCTCTTGTGCGTTCAATAGGGTCCTCTGCCTCCACTTCACACAAACTGATGCTGTCTCTTTGACTCCCACTGATAGCTCGCTCCAGGATCCTTAACTCCGCCATGGCTGTTGCGTGCTCACATTCCTTCTCCAGAGCTTCCTTGCGTGCTGCATCCGCATCCATGTCTGCTCTCCTTTGTGCTGCATCCATTTCTGCTCTCTTTTGTGCTGCATCCATTTCTGCTCTCTTTTGTGCTGTGGCTGCGTCCATATCTGCTCTCCTTTGCGCAAAGGCTGCTTGTATCTTAGACGTTTCTGCCTTAGCACGTGCCCTTATAAGCTGCTGGCTGAGAGTGGAATATTTTGATGAACTTGACCTAGATGAGCGTTTTGAGTGCTTAGACGATTTGGATGAGCGAGATGATGCATCTGGTGTCCGTGCAATTTTAGCCTCTATCTTGGTTTTAATGTCACGTACGGTGCAGTCCCTTTCAGAATTAAGTTGCTGGAAACTTTGCAATTCTTTTAAAGTCTCTGGCAGATTCAGTTTTTTCAGGAGAGTAATGTATTGGTCAGTCTTCTCCATATACCTTTGGTATGCTGTGCATAATTGTTCTAGGACTCCCTCTAGTGGTAACTCATGAGAAGCAGGCCTTGATACAGTGTCTATGTGACTCAGCACTTTCTCCCATAGTGAAGACACATCACGATATACAACACCTTTTTCAGTCTCTAAATTCTCCATGACTTTCCATGTAGGTTTAACTGTACGTTTTCCTCTTTCACTAGCTGGTGGATGGGGATCTGGGTCTCTGTCCTGTGTTTGTAAGTCTGGTAGGGACATTGTATTCCTTGCTTCAGACATGATTTGCTTGCAGGCAGGAAGAGTGGATGATGAGGGTTATACTTCTCACTGTTTATCTGCAGTGTGTGCTTCTATGCACACTGGGGTCTGGCTGGGAACTGGGTTACTGTGTATCTGGGAAATGTCCTTTTCCACTGAGGTTCAGCACAGACCTTGAGTTACTGTCTCTGAAGGCAGGTTATTCCTTTTTACTATTCTGACTCATGGGTATGTAGAACGCAGTGGTGCCTGGATAGACCTATTCTTTTGGGCGCTTCCGTATTGACCTGTACTCACGTTCATACCGATTTATCAGATAGCTTAACTCAGCCACGATCTCATGTAAGAAGACTCCAGGAAAAGAGGATTGCTTTAACTGAAATTCTTGTATTATGATGAAAGTAGCAGGTAAAAAGGAATATTCAACAGAGGACATGTAGAAGATGCATACAGATATGGTGATGATGACAAAATGGAGAATAAGGGCGTGAACAAACATACATCACAGGACTACAGTGAGAGAGTTGGGACAAAATAAAGGGAAAGGCAAACTTCTGCCTAGAAAGAAAGGATGGAACACAAACAATGCAAACATTAAATGATTTCTCAAGTCGTGGGACATGACACTGGCTCCTCTTCGGATAGTGATGTCGGGGGCCGACCATGCTTCCTAACTGAGAATACAGATAAACTGGTTAAATCAGTTAGGGCTACAATGGGCCTTAAAGATGAGAAGGAGTCCAGATCAGTAGAGGACGTTATGTTTGGTGGTTTGGAGGAGAAGAGGAAGCGTAACTTCCCAGTAAATACTAGGGTTAAAACCCTTATAGAGAGAGAGAGAGAGAGAGTGGAAGTAGCCTGAAAAGTCTGGTAGTCTTCCCTCAGCTTCTAAGAGACGTTATCCTTTTGAGGAAAAGGATTCAGAAGTATGGGATAAAGCCCCTAAAATTGATGGTGCGGTGGCTAGGTCATCTAAAAGGTCATCCCTACCCTTGGAGGATTCAGGTGTCCTAAGAGACCCTTTAGATAAAAAAGCGGATGCTTTTTTAAGACATACCTGGGAAGCAGCCGCAGGAGGTCTAAAACCGGCAATAGCTGGAACATGTGTTGCCCGCTCCCTTATTGTCTGGCTGCAACAAATGGAGGATCAGTTGAAATCTAGAGTGCCGAGAGACGAGGTCCTAGCCAATATGGCAATGGCACAAGGGGCGGCAGCCTTTATAGCTGATTCCTCAGCAGACTCTGTAAGACTTGCAGCTAGGGCAGCAGGATTGTCTAACGCGGCAAGACGTGCCTTGTGGTTGAAGGGGTGCCCAGGGGACTTACCCTCAAAAAATAGACTGTTCCATCCCGTGCGACGGCAAATTTCTCTTTGGTCAGAAACTGGAGGACATTTTAGAAAAAGCTGGCGACAAGAAAAAAGGGTTTCCTTTTTTTCCAGTGGATATCAGACGGCCTTATTTTCGGAGAGGAAAATTCAATAGAGGTCGCCCCTCAGGAGATAGAAGGAACTGGGACTATAGAGATAGAAAAGGATCAGGGTACATGTTTAAGGGCCCCTCCACATCCACAAAAAAGCCCTCCCAATGACGCCAAGCTGGAAGTAGGGGGAAGGCTTTCTATCTTCACGCCTGGTTAAATATTTCCCCCAGTCGTTGGGCGTTGAATGTTGTCGGAGACGGACTAAAAATAAAATTTATTCATCCACCTCGACAGACTTTTGTGTTGACACCATGCAGAAAACTTCCAGAGGAACAACTAGCTCTGGAAACAGAGGTATTGGGGCTAGTTCTAAAAAAGTCGTAGAAGTTCCAAAGGAAGAGGAAGGAGAAGGCTTTTATTCCCCTCTCTTCTTAATATGAAAGCCAGATGGCTCACTAAGGACTATTGTCAACTAAAAAAACCCAACCGGTCAATAAAAAATTACTCCTTCAAGATAGAGTCGGTAGGCTCAGCAATAAAGATACTGTTCCCGGACTGCTTCATGGCAGCTATAGACTTAAAAGACGCTTACTACCATGTCCCAATTCATCGGGATTATCAAAGGTTTTTGAGAGTAGCAGTGATTGTCCAAGGACAACTCAAACACTACCAGTATGTGGCCCTTCCATTTGGTCTATCCATAGCACCGAGAATGTTTACAAAATTAATGTCAGAGGGCATGTCCTTCCTCCGTTCCCGGGACATAGTCATTGTTCCGTACCTAGACGACTTCCTGGTAATAGGCAGGTCAATAGATCACTGTCTTGCACAAGTAGAAGAAGTGACTACGACCCTAGCGGTATTAGGTTGGGAGATAAATGTCGCCAAGTCGAGATTAACACCAGAGAAATTTCAGTCCTTCCTGGGGTTGGTTCTGGACTCCACGCGTCAACTCTGTCTCCTGCCGGAGAGCAAAATATCCAAAATACAAAGTCTTGTGGAACTGGCGATACATCAGCCTGTCATGACGCTAAGAAAGGCAATGTCTCTGCTAGGGTCACTAACCTCCTGTATTCCCGCTGTAAAATGGGCACAGTTCCACCTGAGGCAATTGCAGTGGGAGGTCCTGTCAACACAAAGGTTGTTAAAAGGGCATTTGGAGGGAAAAGTTCATCTCTCGTTACGAGTCAGATTGCCTAGTCTGGTGGTCAGTGAGGGATCACTTAAGCTCAGGGGTTCAGTGGCTAACTCCGGTAGAAGACGTGATCACAACGGACGCGAGTGGTACAGGATGGGGTGCACATCTAGGGACCCTTTCCATACAGGGGTCCTGGTCCCATACAGAAAAATGTCAAACATCCAATATAAGAGAATTATGGGCTGTAGAAAGAGCAGTAAGACATTTTCCTTCCAATCCTTCAGGGTCATCATACCGGAGTGATGTCCGACAATTACGCAGTGGTAGCCTATATCAATCATCAGGGGGGGACGAGGTCCCTTTGACTCATGAGGGCAACATCGGCGCTTCTTCAGTTGGCAGAATCTCACCTGCTGTCCCTCACAGCTCTGCACATAAAGGGGGTCAAACACGAAGGCGGACTACTTAAGTCGCAAAAAGCTAAGACGGAGAAAGGTCGCTGAATTCCAGGGTGTTCCAACAAATAGTGCAAGCCTGGGGCGAACCGGTAATAGACTTGTTTGCCACGCTTCACAACAGGAAGGTGGAGAGGTTCTGCTCGTTAGACCCGAGGAGGAACCCGGTTGCAGTAGATGCCCTCCGAATACCGTGGAGGTTCAGCCTCGCTTACGTGTTTCCACCGGTATCATTAATTCCGGTTGTAGTGAGGAAGATCAGGATGGAGCAAGCAAGAGTGATACTGATTGCTCCATTTTGGCCGAAAAGACCATGGTTTTCTCTCCTAAGACAAATGTCGGTAACCGATCCATGGATCCTACCAGAGGTCCCGGACCTACGTACCCAGGGTCCAGTATGCCACTCTCAAGTGAAGGGCTTCCATCTAGCAGCCTGGAATTTGAGAAGGCATTACTGAGCCGACAGGGATTCTCGCCAGGGCTAGTCTCCACCCTGCTAAAAAGTAGAAAGCCGATTACATCGAGAATTTATGGTAGGACATGGAAGAGGTTTCTAGAGTTTTTAGGACAACCTTTGTCGGATGAGGCTCCTGTGGGTGCTATTTTAGAGTTTCTGCAAGCAGGCTTACAGCTGGGTTTGGCTACCAATACACTTAAGGTTCAAGTGTCAGCATTAGGAGCTTTATATCATTGTAATTTAGCCTCCAATAAGTGGGTTGCCCGTTTCATTAAATCATGTAGTAGGTCTAGACCTGTAGTAATTCAGAAAATTCCTCCCTGGGATTTAAATCTGGTTTTAGATGCTCTAACTAAGAGTCCTTTTGAGCCTTTGCAAGAATTATCGATAAAATTTCTCACTCTAAAAACGGTACTATTAGTAGCTTTGACATCCGCACGTAGGGTGAGTGACTTGCAAGCCCTGTCCATTTGTCCTCCATACACTCAGATATATGACGACAGGGTGATTCTAAGACCAGATCCGGCTTATCTACCTAAGGTAGTTCTTAACTTTCATAGGAGTCACGAGATTGTATTACCCTCTTTTTGTGTTAATCCAAAAAATCCAGGTGAGGAGAGGTTTCACACTCTTGATGTAAGAATGTCTATGTTACAGTACATATCCTTAACCAGTCAGTGGAGGAAAGATCAGTCTCTATTTGTAGCTTTCCAGGGTAGCAGGAAAGGTCATGGGGTGTCCAAAGGTACTATTGCCAGGTGGATTAGGGAGGCCATTAGCTTATCCTATGCTGCATGTGGCGTTCCGATCCCTGAAGGCATCAAGGCTCACTCCACCAGGGCCATGGCTACTTCCTGGGCTGAAAAAGCAGAGGTATCGATAGATCAAATTTGTAAGGCCGCTACCTAGTCCTCTCCGTCTACCTTCTTTAAACACTACCGACTGAACTTATCTTCCTCTACTGACCTTACCTTTGGTAGAAAGGTGCTGCAAGCAGTGGTCCCTCCCTAAGGTGTTCCTTTCTCCAAAAATCTCTCATGTGTGCTGTCATGGGAGACGGGAAAACACCAAGGTTACTTATCGGTAGCCGGTTTTTCCGGAGCCCATGACAGCACCTGTATATTCCCTCCCTTCTTTTTTTCACCCTTTGGTGCGCACTTTTAGCTGGGTGTTTTTTGTTGTTGTTATAATGTGGTGGTAGATTGCCATGTGTACTAACCAAGGGGGCCTCTCATGCTCTGAAAACCAACTGAATCGAGGGAGAGGTACCCCCCTTTTATTTCAGTAGGTTTCCTGTCCTGACTGGGCGGATCCCCTCTCTCATGTGTGCTGTCATGGGCTCCGGAAAAACCGGCTACCGGTAAGTAACCTTGGTGTTTTCCAACTTTGAATTTTTATGCCCTTAAATCACAGACATATGTCACGCAAAATACTTAATAAGTAACATTTCCCACATGTTTACTTTACATCAGCACAATTTTGGAACCCAATTTTTTTTTGTTAGGGAGTTAAGGGTTAAAAGTTGACCAGAAATTTCTCATTTTTACACCCTTTTTTTTTTTTTTTTTTTTTAAGGGACCACATCTCATTTGAAGTCATTTTGAGGGGTCTATATGACAGAAAATACCCAAGTGTGACACCATTCTAAAAACTGCACCCCTCAAGGTGCTCAAAACCACATTAAAGAAATGTATTAACCCTTCAGGTGTTTCACAGGAATTGTTGGAATGTTTAAATAAAAATGAACATTTTAACTTTTTTTTCACACAATTTATTTCAGCTCCAATTTGTTTTATTTTACCAAGGGTAACAGGAGAAAATGGACCCCAAAAGTTGATGTACAATTTGTCCTGAGTACGCTGATACCCCATATGTGGGGGTAAACCACTGTTTGGGCGCATGGCAGAGCTCGGAAGGAAAGGAGCGCCATTTGACTTTTCAATGCAAAATTGACTGGAATTGAGATGGGACGCCATGTTGCGTTTGGAGAGCCCCTGATGTGCCTAAACATTAAAAACCCCCACAAGTGACACCATTTTGGAAAGTAGAGCCCCTAAGGAACTTATCTAAATGTGTTTTGAGAGCTTTGAACCCCCAAGTGTTTCACTACAGTTTATAACGCAGAGCCGTGAAAATAAAAATTCCTCTTTTTCACAGAAATGATTTTTTAGCCCCCAGCTTTGTATTTTTACAAGGGTAACATAATAAATTGGACCCCAAAAGTTGTTGTCCAATTTGTCCTGAGTACGCTAATACCCCATATGTGGGGGGGAACCACTGTTTGGGCGCATGACAGAGCTCGGAAGGGAAGGAGCGCCATTTGGAATGCAGACTTAAATGGATTGGTCTGCAGGCGTCACGTTGCATTTGCAGAGCCCCTGATGTACCCAAACAGTAGAAACCCCCCACAAGTGACCCCATATTGGAAATTAGACCCCCCAAGGAACTTATCTAGATGTGTTGTGAAAACTTTGAACCCCCAAGTGTTTCACTACAGTTTACAACGCAGAGCCGTGAAAATACAACTTATTTTTTTAGCCCCCAGTTTTGTATTTTCCCAAGGGTAACAGGAGAAATTGGACCCCAAAAGATGTTGTCCAATTTGTCCTGAGTACGTCGATACCCCATATGTGGGGGTAAACCCCTGTTTGGGTACACGGGAGAGCTCTGAAGGGAAGGAGCACTGTTTTCCTTTTTCAACGCAGAATTGTCTGGAATTTAGATCGGATGCCATGTCCCGTTTGGAGAGCCCCTGATGTGCCGAAACAGTGGAAACCCCCCAATTATAACTGAAACCCTAATCCAAACACACCCCTTACCCTAATCCCAAAGGTAACCCTAACCACACCCCTAACCCTGACACACCCCTAACCCTAATCCCAACCCTATTCCCAACCGTAAATGTAATCCAAACCCTAACCCTAACTGTAGCCCTAGCCCTAACCCAGAAATAAATACATTTTTTTTTTTATTTTTCCCTAACTAAGGGGGTGATGAAGGGGGGTTTGATTTACTTTTATTGCGGGTTATTTAGCGGATTTTTATGATTGGCAGCCATCACACACTGAAAGACGCTTTTTATTGCAAAAATATTTTTTGCATTACCACATTTTGAGAGCTATAATTTTTCCATATTTTGGTCCACATAGTCATGTGAGGTCTTGTTTTTTGCGGGATGAGTTGACGTTTTTATTGGTAACGTTTTCGGGCACATGACATTTTTTGATCGCTTTTTATTCCGATTTTTGTGAGGCAGAATGATCAAAAACCAGCTATCCATGAATTTCTTTTGGGGGAGGCGTTTATACCGTTCCGCGTTTGGTAAAATTGATAAAGCAGTTTTATTCTTCGGGTCAGTACGATTACAGCGATATGTCATTTATATAATTTTTTTTATGTTTTGGCGCTTTTATACGATAAAAGCTATTTTATAGAAAAAATAATTATTTTGGTATCGCTTTATTCTCAGGACTATAACTTTTTTTATTTTTTTGCTGATGATGCTGTATGGTGGCTCGTTTTTTGCGGGACAAGATGACGTTTTCAGCGGTACCATGGTTATTTATATCTGTCTTTTTGATCGCGTGCTATTCCACTTTTTGTTCGGCGGTATGGTAATAAAGCGTTGTTTTTTGCCTCGTTTTTTTTTCTTCTTACGGTGTTTACTGAAGGGGTTAACTAGTGGGGCAGTTTTATAGGTTGGGTCGTTACGGACGCAGCGATACTAAATGTGTACTTTTATTGTTTTGGTTTTTTTATTTAGATAAAGAAATGTATTTATGGGAATAATATATATATATTTTTTTCTTTATTTAGGAATTTATTTATTTTTTTATACATGTGGAAAAAATTTTTTTTTACTTTGTCCCGGGGGGGGGGGGGGGGGGGACATTACAGATCGGTGATCTGACAGTGTGCACAGCACTCTGTCAGATCACCGATCTCACTTAGAGTGCAGCAGGCTTACCAGCGCCTGCTCTGAGCAGGCACTCGGTAAGCCACCTCCCACCCTGCAGGACCCGGATGCCGCGGCCATCTTGGATCCGGGACCTGCGGCGAGGAGGGAGGTAGGAGACCCTCGGAGCAACGCGATCACATCGCGTTGCTGCGGGGGTCTCAGGGAAGCCCGCAGGGAGCCCCCTCCCTGCGCGATGCTTCCCTATACCGCCGGTACACCGCGATCATGTTTGATCGCGGTGTGCCGGGGGTTAATGTGCCGGGGGCGGTCCGTGACCACTCCTGGCACATAGTGCCGGATGTCAGCTGCGATATGCAGCTGACACCCGGCCGCGATCAACCGCGCTCCCCCGTGAGCGCGGCCAATTGCGTATGACGTACTATCCCGTCGGTGGTCATACGGGCCCACCCCACCTCGACGGGATAGTACGTCAGATGTCAGAAAGGGGTTAAAAGAAAGGAGATCCAATGAAACAGAGCAATTAATAAAACACCCTCCTCACAGTGACACACCAGGCACAGACATACTGTGCTTCTTCATCTTAAAGCAACATCACTCTTGCTTAAAATCTACACCGCTATACAACTGAAGCGATGGCCGGGGGACCACCACGGTGCAGGAAGACTACTGTACACAAGATGAGGTGGAAACAACAAAGGGTAGATTTATTGGGAGGCAAGGAATGAAGTGGGTGAGGAAGATGCAAACAGGGGTATGCAATGGCAAGAGACACTTTACAAGAGTTATAACCTTTATCTTGTCCGTAAAATAGCACGGTGCTCCAACTATTACAGACTCAAAATATGTCTCACAATCAAATTTAAACAATAAACAAATAACGATGCTACTCTACATATAACCTCCCTGGCCTTTACTAAGCAGGCCACACGGCTCCCGTGTACTGACTACTGAAGCCTACACTAGGCCCTAACAGGTGCACCAAACAGGAACAGACTCACGGTGATGTTGGGGACTCAGGTCCAGTCCCAGGGGGGCCCCCAGCAGTCTATACAGTGGTGCACACGACTTTCTGTCAGCTTTGTGAAGCGTGGTCTTCTCCTTGCTTCTGGGTCCTAGGGATGCTCCTGGAAACTGTAAGTCCCTTTCTCAGTATCTTCGTGGCTTCACAAACTAGCACAGAACAGCCACCTTTGCTGTACCCGGAAAAGTCTTGCAAATTTCACAAGTACACTCCGTCCCAGGCTGTGGGACCTTTCTTGTCGCAAACAGCACACAGTTCTTTCTGTAGCAGCTTCAGCTCACACACACCGTTCAGGCTCAACTCCTCCCCTACTTCTAGGGCAGTTTATCTTCACAGTCTATAGCAGGGGAAGCAGAACATTCCATCACACCAGACAAGGGGGTGCTGTCTCTTAAAGTGGCAGCGTGTTACTGTCCATAACAGCACCACCCTCTTACACAAACGAAACTGCAGGAGTTAAAGGTCCATCCCTCCCAAAGTCATGTCCTCCTCCGCGTAGTGCTCCAGTGGTTTCTTGCTGGAACCTGTCACCTCCAACCCCCCCCCCCCCAGGCGTTTGAAACTAAAAGAGCCACCTTTTCTGCATTCTGACAAGGTGGCTCTTTTAGTTATTGGTGTTGTAACTGCAGAAATAATCCGTTTTGTAATTTGTCAGAAAATACCTTTCTTCAGTCCTGGAGGCAGGCCTTTCCCCCTCCCTGCTGCAGGCGCCACAGAGCCGTCACTCAAGTCTACTTGGCGCCGCCTCCTCAGCACTGTTTTGAAGTGATCTGGCCCCTGCGCTCTTTTCTCCTGCCTTGGGCAGGCGCAGTGAGCGCTGCCTGTCCTCATATGCAGTCTAGCTGACTGCGCCTGTGTGGCCGCCCTGCCTGTGAATCCCAGCCCCGCAATGTGAATAAATCCGAAGACACTGCGGGGCTGGGATTCACAGGCAGGGCGGCCGCACAGGTGCAGTCACCGAGACTGCGTATCAGGACAGGCAGTGGTATTTTCTGACAAATTACAAAACGGATTATTTCTGCAGTTACAGCACCCAGAACTAAAAGAGCCACCTTGTCAGAAGGCAGCATTACTGCTGCACAAGGTGGCTCTTTTAGTTTCAAACGCCTGGGGGGGTGACAGGTTCCCTTTAAGTACGCAAAGTTAAATGTGCAGATTTTTCCCATAGAATTGAGTTAGATGCAGAAAATGTGCATGTAAAAGAAAAATTGCATTTTCTGCTGTGTAATCAACGTGACTGTATCCATTAAACTTTGTCAAAGCCAAATACCGGGTATCAAAAACCTAGCAGGTTTGTTTAAAATATAACACAAATAAGAGACAAAAGCTGCATGTAAATAGAAATGCACCTAAAACGCAGTGAAAAAAAATTCAGGTAATTTAACTTGACTAATGGTTGCAGAAAATCTTCAAAATCGCTGTAGGTGGGAGGGATTGCTTGGCACTTATTTGATGCTGCTCCTGATGGAATGCACTCCATAGTGGTCACTGTACAATGAAAAAACTTTAACCCCTGTACGACATGCGCCATACATGTACTGTGCATGTCGTGTGTCTCCCTTTGATGCGGGCTCCGGCGCTGAGCTAACTTCTTTCCAGGCACACATCTGCTGTTTTGAACAGCTGACATGTGACCCTGAATCGCGATCCACCAATGGCTGTTAACCTGTTAAATGCCGCTGTCAATTTCTTACAACGGCACTTAATGTGATCGTGCCAGAAGCGCATCACTAATCCTGCCTATCGGCACCCGTGTCACATGACCGTCGAGTCTGCAGGAGACCCCCTGTGGTTGTCATTGCTGGATTGCTATGAGCGCCACCCAGCGGTCAGCGCTCCACAGCAAGTGAGCATTTCAGCTACACATAGGCGATCTGATCATCGCCTTTGTGTAGCAGAGGCGATCAGACAACTGCAGCTTCTAGTCGCCCATGGAGACTATTGAAGCATGCAAAAACTAAATTTTTAATTAAAAAAAAAAAGTTCAAATCGCCCCATTTAAAATAACAATAACAAAAAATTGTGGCATGAAGGGGTTAATAAAATCGGGGCGGGGGGACTAAAGAAAGCAAAACTTATCAAAACACACCCGCCAAGTTTTTCCAAGTAAAGCTTCTACAAGAAAATGCTTACGGTCGTCTTTTACTCTGTTCTTTCAAGTATAGAGCGGGCGGGTTCTTTTTAACCTCTTCAAGTAGTTAAGATGTGACCGAAGACTGAATTGATTTACAGCAGTGTCCATTTCAAACAGTATTCTTGGAGTTGGTCCGGAACCCAAAATGAATCAACATCAGGGTGGTGATGTAAGCAGTGAGTGACATCCATGCTACACCCTGGGGACTATTAATTAAAGGGCAGTGGTAGAAGCTGTGGGGCAGTGCTGGTGTCACGCATCGCTTCTATCTCTGCCCCCTACAGTTAAAAGCAATGGGGGTAGAGATAGAAACAGAGAGCTGGCGCTGCACTCTCATCTCCCACAGTCTATCATCCAGGAAGTCTTCAACAGGATCGGTGATGCAAAAAAAAACTTTTGTAACTGCAGGTTTGCCCTGTGCTGACTTCCTGTTTCATCAAGGGCGATAGACTCTGCAGGGAAGTGAGTGCAGCCCCAGCCTCCTGTAATGTCCTGTTTGAGACTCCTCCTTATGTGTTTTTTTTACTGCACTTCCTGTGACATTGTTTGAGAAGTGTAGGGCATTTTGTAATAAAGCTAATTACAAAAGTAGTTAAAGTGAAGATTAAAGATTTAGAAAGGACGTTTTAGGTACCAGTCCAACCTTTTAAGGGTTTGAGTGCTCAGAACAATTTCGTAGTCTTGTGCAAGCCCTGTGTTTAGTAATATTAGAGGGTTTTTTGTTTTTTTTCTAATTTCCTATGCTAAATTCTACATCTAGGAAACTATATTGTACAATCACCTGCACAGCGTTACAACGCATAAAGTTCTGTTGTAAGTAATTTGGTCCAACAAATGGCCAATGTGACACGGTTCCTTGCAAACTTGTGTAAGATTTTTCATGGTATTCACTTACATTTTCTACATAACAGACGTGTTTGGCTTTAAATTACAGATGCGTGATATATTTAAATACCAGATACCAACATTTCCCCCAAAATATTATCTGGCAATGACAAGCAAAATGGCTGAAGAAAGGAGAGTATTGCTGAAACGGTATTTGCAAGAAGGTGAGGTCACTTGGTTCTCAGATTCCATGTATTTGTAAAAAAAAAACCAAAAAAAACCCCAAAACCTCCAAACTACTTAAAGATTGTGCTTGGTCACGGCATTCTTTCTTTAAATATACATTATTTTATAAATTTAGATTTAGTTATTTAATTTTTTATTTTTATGTAAATATAAGTGATACATTGGGAAAACATACAAGAGATTGGCATTTAGGATAAACAGTAGTTGCCTTAAACAATGTTAAAAAAAAAAAATAACTTTTCGGCTGACTGTTCCCAAGCGTAAAATTGAGTAAAAGTAACAAGTCATAATGTAAAATTTTGTGATCTAAAAAAAAGGGGGTCTACATGAACTTTTATATGGAAAAATGTTTGTGTGAATTATTGTGGGTGTCAAATATCCATCTAACTTTGGATTTTGCTTCCCCCACCGAATTCTGCTCAGTGTGGAACTACTTTCAAAAATCCATATTTGCCCTATCGTTTACTTTGCATTCTGTTCTATGATGGTCTCTGGTGGTCCTATTCTGTTGCATGGATGAGACCCATAACCCTAAATTGGTTTTCAAATTTCTATGAACTGAGAAATCCAAACTGACCACTCACAATCAGCATGGATTTAATATTAAGTGCATTAATCTTGTTCTATAATGTGTTTTTTTTTTTCAGTTTTTTCCGATCCTGTTGTTTCAAACAGTGACGTTTTCATCACAGGTGTCCAGAAATTGCAGATGGTGAGCTATGAAGCATTGTTTTTACTTGCCATAGGTGGTCATGCACTCTAAATTGCCTGTAGATGAATGATCATGCAACAATCGGGTAATCCTCCTGAGGGAAAGCGGAATAGGCTGGTGCCAGATGCCCATCTGTATCCACCCTCTTGTTACATGATTGACATCTCTGGGTTTGCAAGAGTCTGAGAAGCTCAGAATTGGTTGGTCAAGCCAAGCATGCACAAAACGCTTATTTGGTTTGAACAGTCATTTTGTGCTGACTCTCTCTACCAAAAGAACAAAAGTCAAAACCAAAAATGAGGTGGAGGAACCAAGAGGTAACACTGAAGATTTATTAATACTGTCTACTTTGAAATCTGGTGCTTTGAAAGACAGTTTATTCTTAGTGGTTCATGCTGTTTGATAAATCTCTCATTTTGAAGACTGTTTAGTCTGCTTATGCCACTTTTTAGTTGCTTTTAGGGACATTCACACTGCAGCATAATGTGAAGGTTGTGTTTAAGATTATCTCGCTGTGTAAACAGGCTTCTGGTGAATCGGCTAGTTCATCAGGTGCAATAGTCATTTATGCAGCTGTAGGAAGATGGACCGGGCCGGTGATGCCTCTCTCGTGACGGTTCCGGAACCATCGGGGCTGTCGCCATTGTTGCTGGGGGGGGGGGGGAGCTTTCTGACCCGGACAGACCTTTGGACCCCACTGTAGGGGGTGTGTCAGGCATAAAGGGCGCGGGACACTTGGTGGGAAGACAGAGCGTGCAGCAGGAGAAGGTTGACTCGCTCTCCATGGGGCTACGCGATAGTCCAGGCCACGCTGAAGCTCCTCAGCCCTTGCGCACACTGTGACAGATTCATGTGCCCGCCCACCCCTGTGACTGAGGGTCTGACCCGCATCGTTCCGCTGACTACTGCGAGTGCGCGGCCTAAATCTGACCAGGGAAACCTAGAGCCGGGTAGCCCTATCCCCATCACCACCATTGGACTGAGACACTTTCTGGCGGTGTCAGACTGCTTCACATCACGTACATCATTCCTGTAACCTAGGACCTCGCCTTGAGGAGCCAGGATACACTGGTTCCATCAGGAGATGGTGCATCAACTTCAGGAACAGGCCAGAGACTTCACACATCACTTACGGCGCCACAGTAGGATTTCAAGCTTCCACAGCCCGGAAACCATCAGACTGATAAGTTTACCTGTTTCGTAACCGTTTGTTCTCACCCTGACACTATTCCAAGTTTTACTCCCCTCTTAACCCTCTCTCTCCCTGCGAGGAGTATCCCTTGTAATAAACCCTTTTACTCTTGTTCTACATCATGCTCGTCACTGCATCCCGCGTTTCTGCTATTCTACACAGCATCATAGATCCTTGTTCTGGACGGTGTATCATCCTGTTTAACTGAGACTTGCATTGCTGAGAACTATGGCAGCCTGGGAGATTACTGTATCGTGAAAAGATCACTCGGATGAGCACTGTTTTCCTTTATCTGCTTGTGCAAACAGGCATTCAAACGACTCCGATGGGTGAAAGTTTGTTCATCCGCAGTTGTCGTCCCATCAGTCAGTCCACCTAAAACGGGTGCACAACCTGTTGCCCGGAGGACACGTGAGACCTGTGATATCATTCTGTGGCCCTCAACAATCTTGGCAGAAAAATGCATGCCTGACAAATACTTTAAATACTTGTGATATGGGCTTCCTGTTAGTTATACTGAAAACAGGAAGCTCGGATCACTAGTATTTAAAGTATTTGTTTCATGCGGATTTGCAGTGAAATCCTCTAATAAACACTTGTAAATAAAACTGTGTGAATGAATCCTGAAGGACATGCATGCACATAGCTCTCTACAATAGATGACGTTTTTTGTATTTTTTATGGTCTAATATTTCAGAATTCCCATAAACCAAAGTGGAGAGAGCCGCAGACACAGAGGCCACCTGTAATTCACATGTTCCTTCTCTAGGATGCTAAATGGGTGATAAGACCCCATTCTTCTGATGGATGATGCATCCAGAGATGTCAGCACAGGACACCATTAGTACTTGACTCTCTCTTCCGCTGCTGCCACTCCTCTCCTGCCTGCAGGTTCACCCCTGCTCTAGATCAAAGTCTGAGGTTGCCTTTTTTTGAGTTGATAGCCTCCTAGTTAAAGGGCTTTTCCCAAGAACAAAAGTTCACTTTAATCAATTGGTCTTGGAATAATTTCCACAAATGGATGTGTTAAATAAAATGTTCCTGTGCTGAGAATCTTATAAATGTGCCACTGCTGTGTAATGGCTGTGTCTGACATACAGGAACATGGTCTGATCATACCACAGCTCCTGGGTAGGGGAGAAAGCAAGAGTATTCTATTCAGACAGGACAGCATGGGGATCACAACTGATGGTTTTTTTTCTTTGACGTAAAAAATTGTTTAATTACAGGCAGAGAAATATTTTACCTCACAGAATCTGATGTGATCCCGTGCTGTCCTGTCTGTATACTCTTGCTTCCTCTTCTCTATCACATCCAAATCTGGAAAATATTTCAAGATCTATTGATTAAAATTAAACTTTTGTTTGTGGGGAAAATCCCCTTAACAATATTAACAGTATGCATATCATTTGTGTCAAACTGCCTGTCACTGAAATTAAGGGGGGGGGGGGGGAATGGAAAGTGCGCTTGTTCTGTGACCATTGCCTTACTCCCTTTTATAATAGGGATCCACCTCCCTTGTGGATGTTCATTAGTAATTTAGAAGTTTGCAACCTCCATCATATAACATTTGTGGGTTTTCTGCATCCTGCTCGGCATCCAAGGGGTAACACTTCTCCTTGTGGAGAGTAATATGTCAAGAATGACATGCTGAAGTGAGGAGACTTTTAGGGTATGCGCACACGTTGCGAATTTGTCTGCGGATTTTTCCGCACAGAATCTGCAACTCTTGGCAGAAAACGCAGGCCAAAATGGTTGCGGAATTGATGCGGACTTGTTGCGGATTGTCTTGCGTTTTTTTTTGTTGTGCGGATTTGCCTTACTCAATGTATAGTCATGGGTTCAGAAACACTGCGTTTCCACACAAAGAATTGACATGCTGCAAAAAATAAACCGCTGCGTTTCTGCACGAAATTTTCCGCAGCATGTGCACAGTGTTTGTTTTCCATAGGTTTACATGGTACTGTACACCGCATGGAAAACTGGTGCGGATCCACAGGGCCAGATCCGCAACGTGTGCACATACCCTTAAGCTGCAATGCTCCTCTGGGAAATATGCAAATTGTCTTCAGAGAAGAAGAGGACTAGAACTCTATAGCCACCTATAGGAAGCATCAATCCTAAAAGTCAATACCCCCCTTCCCACCCCCACCTCGTAAGTGCAAAGTGTGAGATGGGGTTTGGCTGCATAGTGATTGAAATTGGCATTTTCACCTGTCAAAATATTGGTCAATATGGCTTCTTTTTCAGTCATACTAAACTTGTGATACATTTTTTTTTTCTCAAGGATACATTTCAGATGCCACCTACAGATGTGATCCTCAAAGTTTACCTACCAAATGACAGACTAGTTAATGTAGAATCCAAGACTTCCGACATTGCAGAACGAGTGCTAGAGGTAATTATTTTTTCATATTCCTTACATGTCATTTTTGTCTCCAGCATGACCCTCCATGCAGGTGTTAGGGGGAAGGTTGACATGATGCTGAAAGGGAGGGAGTGACTATATGGGAGAAGATGGAGGGTGGGGAGAGGGACTAAAGGTTATCCAAGGGGGTAGTGGTCTGAGGTAGGGAGGAAATAACTGTTGCATAGTCTGGTCGCAGAAGAAACTTGAGTGTAGATTATATAGGGCAATTCAACTTTTATCTTTACAGAACATGAGGTACATGCATCAGCTTAATACAGCAGAACAGGAAGTCTGAAGGACCTTTTACCAGAGAGAGTGTGAAACCAAAGTACAACAAGTATATGCATTATATTCAACTAGGCATATAACAATAACAACATCGCCATCTACTGTCAGAAAAGTGTAAACTCCTCCTGCACACAAATAAGTCTGTATCTATTGTATATCTGCCAACAATAAGTTATTGGTGGGGTCTCAGGGGAAAAAACAAATAAAACTGACCGAGGTTGAGTGGCCCTCTTTGACCTCCGACCACTTGACAGTAAAGTCCCACCCTCACTATGATAAAGAAATTCTGGGTCACAGTGGTGATCATCAGTGGCGTTACCATGTTCAAATGATACCATTGCTATGAAAACTTATTTTTGGCATTTACCTTCTAAGCCCAAGGGAAGGGCAATCCTTCAGACATGGTTTCCTCCACATGGTGATTTTCCTCTCTTGAGCAATGTAGGATGAGTTTGTGAGTCAGGTTTGTTACATTGAGTTCCCTTAATTTTTTGGAGGCGTTGGTGGGTCCTTGAAGTTGGTTACAAATTTGGAATTGGAGATTCATTAAATACGTGGATCTCCTTTACTGGATAGTTATTTGATGATGGTCTGGTGAGATTTGGGTGATACCCGGCGATGGAACGTTGAGTTCATATTAACGGTATTAGAGGACAACCTCTTCCCTCAGTTTCACAGTGCTCCTGAGCAGGTGAACACAGCTTGGAGTAAGCTGGGAGAAGAGGAGCAATGTCATGAAAATCACGAGATTTTTTTTTTTTTTTTTTTTTTGTAGCTTCGAGGACCTCCGCAGTTGTTTTAATTCACCTGCTGGTGAATATGATGATGCCAATCACTAGGGTATTGAGTGTAGACATAGCCCTTGTGAACCCTGGACAGAGGCATAGTATGAGGTCCATTGTATTGGTATTAACCACTTTTGTGGTGTGATTTTTAGATGTAGTGGGTGACACTTAGGGTACCGTCACACATTGAAATTTTCATCGCTGCGACGGCACGATTCGTGACGTCGCAGCGTCGTATAATCATCGCTCCAGCGTCGTAGACTGCGGTCACACGTTGCAATCACGGCGCTGGAGCGATGCCGAAGTCCCCGGGTAACCAGGGTAAACATCGGGTAACTAAGCGCAGGGCCGCGCTTAGTAACCCGATGTTTACCCTGGTTACCAGCGTAAACGTAAAAAAACAAACAGTACATACTCACCCGTCGGTGTCCTTCAGGTCCCTTGCCGTCTGCTTCCTGCTCTGAGTGCAGCCGTACAGTGAGAGCAGAGCGCAGCACCGCTGTGATCTGCTCTCACTTTCCGGCCGGCACTCAGAGCAGGAAGCAGACGGCAAGGGACCTGAAGGACACCGACGGGTGAGTATGTACTGTTTGTTTTTTTACGTTTACGCTTGTTACCAGGGTAAACATCGGGTTACTAAGCGCGGCCCTGCGCTTAGTTACCCGATGTTTACCCTGGTTACAAGCGAAGACATCGCTGGATCGCTGTCACACACAACGATCCAGCGATGTCAGCGGGTGATCAAGCGACGAAAGAAAGTTCCAAACGATCTGCTACGACGTACGATTCTCAGCAGGGTGTCTGATCGCAGTAGCGTGTCAGACACAGCGATATCGTAACGATATCGCTAGAACGTCACGAATCGTAACGTCGTAGCGATGGAAATTTCAATGTGTGACAGTACTCTTAGTATTACAATTTTCACCCAAAACTGTGCAATTTGTGACATTTACTATGAAAGCTTATGCGAAATTTATCAATTTTTTTTTTTCCAACATGTATTACAACAATTTTTACTACCAAACTGAAAAATCTGGGAAAAGGCCCATCTTATTCTACAGAAGTGTGTTTATATATTGCAAATTTTGCATTTACTTGCACCATTAAGCACTGATTCTTATCTAAAGTTGGCATACCTTGCAAACTTCAACGCAAATTCCGTCGCTCAGCTTTATCATTAAGGAGCAAAACTGTTCAAATATGGAGTGGCATAATTTGCACTTAATCTTTGTGCCGCCAACGCCTCCTAAAATTAAGTGTGGGCCTGTATGTAAATAAGATGAATGTCTAATTTGTGCTGTGTACTTTCTCACAGGCTGCGTTATATAAGATAAGTTTATCCAGAGAACTTGTGGAGTTCTTCGGCTTGTTCATTACACACAAAGATCCTAATGGCATTTTCTCAGGTAGGTTCTTTGGTTTGTTTTGCAATCATTTGTAGCTAAAATTGAAGATTACTATTAATAATTATAGTGAGATTTACTATATACAGTGCATCACAAAGTAAAGCTTTCCAAAATGAGTCTAAGGACATGTTCACACGTTCAGTATTTTACCTCTGTGTATTTGTAAGCTGAAACCAGGAGTGGGTGATAAATACAGAAATGGTGGTGTTTCTATTACTTTTCCACTGATTGTAAGCTAAAAGCAGGAATGGAACAAACACTGAGGTAAAATACTGACCGTGTGAACATGGCCTAAGCCTTAGTCTCAACGTTTTGCTCAGGATCGGACTGGGGTGCCATGCTTATGTAGCATTCGGCCGCCACGTAGGGAATGAATAGGGTAGCGGTAAAATGGAGCATTCTGTTGAATAGGGATAAAAGTTCCCAATTTTGTCAGTCTGTGCAGATCCAGCAGTCAGACCCCCAGCAATCATTAAGTTATCACTTATCCTGTGGATAGGTAACTTTATTTCAGAGGAGCACCCCCTTTAAGATTTCTACCACTGTATAATATGTAACACAACACGGAGGGGTTAAACTTACAAGTATATAGTCTCTAATGGAAATTCACTTGTTTTCTCAGCTATTAATTTAGCAGAAGTAATCTCTGTCCACTATACCAAGACCAATATACCAATAATACTGTCACACTGACCATTCCACATAACCAAATACTGCCATTCTGCTCATTAATAAAAATCGCCTTACTAACTACTCCTCTCCCAATCATTCAGTCTAAATAGGCTGCTAATCAACCGATGCAACAAATTGATCCTTATGCTTGCCCAAAAGATTGTTTTGTTTACACAGGATGATGAACTTGCCGATAACAAACAGTGGCAGCCTAGTGCACAGATTGATTACTGATCGGTCAGTGCGCACCTGAAGCGTGCTCTGCCGGTGTACACTGGGTACACACATGTAGAAAATTTTTTGGTACCTTCTGTTAAAGTAAGAAAAACCCACAATGGTCACTAAAGTAACTTGAAAGTGACAAAATTGTCATGCCACTGTTAAAAAATCAATCGCTGAATAGTCTGCATTGGCTGATAATACTAGATCACCGCTGTGCATCACTTTATTTTATCATACAATACTAATCTATTAATCACAAATCAGTTGGTAAGAATTATACTTATTAGGGCTATTGCCAATATCCCTTAGGAATGATAATTGACTAATGCTGGTGTAATACTTAAGCTAATTAGTGAAGAGCAAACGTGCTCGGACAAGATGTTATCTGAGCATGCTCGTGTGGTAAGAGTGACTTCGGCATGCTAAAAAAAAAAAAAAAAGTTTTGAGTCCCTGTGGCTGCATTGCATGTCCGTGGCTGTCTGACAGCGTCAACACATGCCGGGATTGCCTAACAGCTGTGAGACATGCAGCCGCGGGGACTTGCACATATTTTTTTGAGCCTGTCGAAAACGCTCGGTTAGCACATGAGCATGGCGGATAACATCTTATCTGAGCACATTTTTCTCATCACTAATGCTATTAGTGGAGTACACTTGTGTGAATATATTCAATCTATGGCGTTTTGGTACTGTAAATTTTGTTTCTTGGGAACAATAGGATCAGTAGCCTGATACCGGACATGCTGGATCCTTTGATATCAGAGGGTTGCGGTGGGCACCCATACACACTAGACTATATAGGCCAAAGCACTTAATAGCTGTGGGTTCAGTTGACATTACTCTAATGTTTGTGGGGGTCTTTCCTTGTTGGTGTGACATTGTCAGTGGACCCTACTTGGCCTAGCCGGTAACCATAAATCGGCGTCATTTCCTAATAATGCAGTGTAAACAGGCTGCCGGTTACTTGTGAGCGACAGACATCTGTATATACAGTCGCTGATTAGGACTGTTCCCTTGATGGGGAAAAATTCTAAATGAGCAAAGGAATATTTCAATAATTAAATTACAAGTTTTGCTGGATCTTTTCCCACACTGCTACAAAGAAATCTGTTCAGCTTCTCCCTGGTCTGAAGAATTGACAGCATTTAGGAGTCGAGAGGTTACCTATATTTTTTGTAACATTCATATCTGTGCTTAAAAAAAAATAAATTAAATGAATCCCAGGTCATTACTAGGTTGCCACCTTGCAGTAGAGCAGGATATTTTATGTTGTGCTTTTATTGTACCAAACTGTTACATTGATAGGGCTGTTGGGTTATCCGTTGTGTAAATGTCCATGCTACTTACAGATCCTATTTATCTGCAGTGGTGAAGAGGGTTGTACCTTTTGAAATTCCATTTCTAACCATTTGGAATGTAAATAACGAGGCTTTTCAGATTGACATCCGGAAGTGGTACGTTCGCAAAAATTTCCTGCTGTGTTCACCTGCAATGTTTCTATATGGAAATATAATTCTTTGCCTAGTTTTCTACATGTATAATATGTGGGACTTTTACGTTTTTGGGTAAAGATTAGTGATGAGCGAATATACTCGTTACTCGAGATTTCTCGAGCACACGGTTTTTAGTGCTCGGAGTTTGTTTTTATTGCTGCAGCTGAATGATTTACATCTGTTAGCCAGCATAAGTACATGTGGGGGTTGCCTGGTTGCTAGGGAATCCCCACATGTACTTATGCTGGCTGTCAGATGTAAATCATTCAGCTGCAGCAATAAAAACTAAAACTCCGAGCACTAAAAAAATATATACTCGTTGCTCGGGTTTTCCAGAGCACGCTCAGGTGACCTCCGAGTATTTGTTAGTGTTTGGAGATTTAGTTTTCATCGTGGCACCTAAATGATTTACAGCTATTAGCCGGCTTAATTACATGTGGGGATTCCCTAGCAACCAGACAACCCCCACATGTACTCAGGCTGGCTAGTAGCTGTAAATCATTCAGCTGCCGCCAGGGCTGGCCCGAGAGATTACGGCGCCCTAGGCAAAACCTATTTTGTTGCGTCCCTACTACTTTTAACATGCCTCCCAACTTTTGAAGATGGGAAAGAGGGACAAAGTTTGCGGCACAAAAGCGCGCTGCGGCAAATTTTAGGCCACGCCTCTGACCACACCCATTCATAACTAGCCACACCCATATCCACGTCCCAACCACACCCATTTAGCACTGCTGATCACACTGTTTCATAAAGAATAATTATAAACAAAAAATATGGCCACACATGGTGCTCCATACTGTATAATGGCCACACATGGTGCTCCATACTGTATAATGGCCACACATGGTGCTCCATACTGTATAATGGCCACACATGGTGCTCCATACTGTATAATGGCCACACATGGTGCTCCATACTGTATAATGGCCACACATGGTGCTCCATACTGTATAATGGCCACACATGGTGCTCCATACCGTATAATGGCCACACATAGCTACTCCTACACATGCGGCTGTGCTCCGTACACACGCGCTCCGCTCCATACACCTCGTACACACGGCTCCGCTCCATACACCTTTTGCCTTTTGAAAAGATTTTTTATAATTTTTTCTATATTTTTTTTTTTTTTTTTTTTTTTTCTCTGGCGCCCCCTTAGGGTCGGCTCCCTAGGCGGCCGCCTAGTTCGCCTATACGTTCGGGCCGGCCCTGGCTGCTGCTATGAAAACTAAATCTCCGAACACATACTCAGAGGTCACCCAAGCGTGCTCCGGAAAACCCGAGCAATAAGTATACTCTCTCATCACTAGTAAAGACACATAATGTAATGCTAAACAAATGGTAAATGTTTAGTTTAGTTATGTATAGTCCTATTTAGTTGATTCTTATAAAATTTATATTAATACACTTAATCATGTAATGGTGGTCTTGTGTCTCCAGGTATGTGTCGCCATCTATTGATGCCATGCTAATGGGCTGCTCAGTGGCTGTTGATATACTGTATGCCCAGGTATGGTGTGACGCATCATAATAAATTCAGTTTGGTTCCTGCCATATTTCCTTGTTTGCTCATAACACGGCTGACGCAAAATCGGCAGTGACTCCGCTTCAGGAAAAAAGTTTTCCCAAAGCTGTTTCGCCCAGGAAAATCTTGGTAGACCAGCCGACATCTTGATGACTTTGTGCATACCATAAGCCCTCCTGATAATCTAGCCTTCCTTGTGGCAAAACTTGAACAGATATCAAACTGCTCCCACCTATACCCAAAACTCTTGTGATGAAAACGGTACTCTTCCAGGTTTTCAGTTTTGCAGGATCACACATTGATGATCGATTCTTGTCAAAGGCCAGTAAAGAACTTAACCACTTTACACAAATTTTGTACAAAACAGTAGGTAAGGTGGATGCAGAGGCATAGCTAGGGTTTTGGTTCAGGGGGGCGTAACTTCTGAGTGGCCCCTAACCAGGTAACCTTGATTACAACTGGGTGATCTGCCCTAATAGTGGAGGAGAACCTCAGCAGATGACTGCGCTGTTACTGAAGATAATCTCTATATAAAGACCAGCATAGATATTACCGCCATATGGTCAGTGGTGGATACCAGTCCTACAGAACATATAAGAGATCACTGCCCAGTTACAGATAATGATTTACCGCTGACGTCTGTCTTTTCCATCTGGCCCAGACCGACACGACCACTTCTTCCAGCAACGACTCACCTGCAGGGAATACAACAAAGATACATTTCACTTCTCATTCCAGCCCCATCACCATCTATTCCCAACCTGCACAAACTCCTCATCCTGCTGATACCCCAAAAACTGAGCCGCTGCTGCCGTATGTGTCCCTATTACTGCACCTGCTGTGTGATTCTCTGTGCCCTCTAAATTCTAAAGCACCCCTCTATAATATAGTAATGCCGGGTGCAAGTGCCCTAGAAAACAGCCCAAATTTTGCCTCCTAGAAAGTAATAATGCCCTGTGTGCCCCTTTAATAGTCACAGTAGCCTGAGTTCCCCCTATAACATTAAGTGCCCACTTTACATTTAATAATGTCCCGAGTCTCCCCCCTGTACAGCTCCCCTATACACAGTATACTGACCCCTTAGTGGCCTCCAAACTGATGGCTCCAGCACTGTATGATGGCCCCCTCACTGTAATCCCCCACATTGTATGATGGCCTCCATATAGTATAATGCACCAGATTGTCCTCAATACAGTATAATGCACTCCCCATAGGCAGATTCTATAGCACAAGGCAGCTCCCATAGGCAGGTCCTGTAGTATAAGGCAGCACCCCCATAGGCAGGTCCTGTAGTATAAGGCAGTACCCCCATAGGCAGACCCTGTAGTATAAGGTAGCCCCCCTTAAAAAGAAAACCCCCCAAAAAACAAAAACCTCTCTTCCTCCTTGTTCCAGCGGTGCCCCGAGCACCCGCTCATCTTCTGACAGCGGGCGCCAGGTGGTGACATCACCGTGCCCACTGTCAGTGTCGGTGACATCAGACGCTGACGGGGGTGATGGTAGGAGCGCTGTACGCTCCTTCCCTCATCAATGCGGTCAGCTGTATCTGCTAAATGCTGATACAGCTGGCCTTGTGGAGACGGGTAGGGGGGCCTACTGCTGGCACTGGGGCCCCCCGCCTGCTCAGGGGCCCCATAGCGGCCGGGCGCCAGAGCAGGGAGACCGATTCTCCCTGCTCTGTCGCAGAATGTAACTGCATCGGCGCGCTGTGCATGCCAATACAGTTACAGTAGCGTAGCTCCGGGCCCGAGGCACTCGCACCCTCTGCCCCCCCTGTAGCTACGCTTATGGGTGGATGTATAACTTTCTACTACTATACAAACGAGGATTTATCATGGCTGGCATCTGACTCCGTTCTTGATCGAAAAGTCATTGGCGTACGATGCGCCAAACTTAAAGGTGCCTACCTAGTAGATATTTCTGAATACAAAAATGTGGTTTATTGAGAATTAAGTTTGTTAAAATTTGAGATGCACCTCAAATGCCCAACCAAAATCATAAATAAAAAAAGTACTACATAGCCATCACATTAACTTTATACAACACAAACTGTAAACCACAGAATTCCTCAACAGAAGACTTAAAATGTGACAAGGAAACCCAAAATCCTAAATGGTGCAGTAGCTATATAGTCTCTGGAAAACAAATGTATTCACACCTAGTAATGCAAGCTGAAATGTCTAATCATAAGCCAGTGGGGAAAGAACCATTTAAAGGATGATGTGAATAATCCAGTAACTAATTGCTAAGAGTTCCTAAATTTGCCCCAGCATCCCAAAGTGCGTTTCGCTAGGCTTCATCAGGGGCGCAAGGACACACGCCTGGAGATATCATGGTAGTAGTTACTGTATTTACAGTATCATACTCTTTAGATCTTCTTTACCGATTTTAGTAAGATTAAAAATAGAATTACCAAAAATATACTGTCATGTATCAGGATGAAACTCATCATGAAATTTTAAATCAAGAATATAGGTGTTATGAGGAGAGGGAAATCCATAAGTAATTTACTTTTGCTGTGTCTGTATTAAAACAAAAACAAACAAACAAAAAAAAAACACTGCTGTCCACTACTGGTTTTCACAAGTGTATTGGTAATTTAGTTCAATGTTTGCGGTTTTGTGTTTAAAAAGAGAAAAAAAAGAGAAAAAAACCACACAAATTGGATGACAATCATATTGGTAATGCTCGAGAGCTCTGTACTTGAATCGAGCAGGTCAGACGCTTGGATGGGCTCGACTCTATTAACGAGTATAATGGAAGTCATTGGCAAACTTGAGCATTTTTCCAGGAGACCCTAACAGGAGGTCTGGGGAGGCAGGAGAGTTGCTGAAATGGATGGAAACTGTACTCAAATGGAATGGGAAGAGCATGGTTAAGATGCCTGGACACAAACTCCCCAGGTTGCTGCTAGGAGCAATGTTGTCAGAGTAGTTGCCACTTTACGAACTCACAAAACTGAAGATTAAATGGATTTTCAGGAAAAAATGTAAAAAAAACATTATTTCCTGTATATAAAGCAAAACTAAAAACAGGAGAAAAAGCCTCCTCCACCTCTTAATAGCTGGGCAATCTCTCACTATTTCCCATTGCCTATGACTACAGTAGATGACATAGCAGAGGGGGAAATAAAACTGCTGTGCTGTACCATGCAAGTTTTGCTCTTCAGTTTCTGTGTTGCATTTTTATGTTGTGTATGGTATCTGTTACATGCTGCTCTGCTGCCACCTAATGGCCTTTTTCCGTATGGCGGCTTGCTATTAATTAATTCTTATGGGCATGCCTTCCACTTCCTGTTCATAGGTCACCTTCCCTCCCAGCTAGTGATGGGCAGTCCGGCTCTTTTTGGTGATCCGGCTCTTTTTGGTGATCCGGCTCTCATGGCTCCGCTCACCAAAAAGAGCCAGCTCTTTCGGCTCACAAAACGGCTCTTTTTGGATCCTAAATGGATCCCTATTGAATAGCTGTTCAGGCGTCCGAAACTCCGTCCACCTACCGCAGAAACTCCGCCCACTTCTTAGAGCCAATTAAATTGAAGAGTGGGCGGGGTTTTGCTCAGGTGGGCGGAGTTACACATGCCGAAGCCCGGGATTTTACGCCCAGTGAGAGCCATTCAGGAATTTTAGGGGCTCTCACTGGCGTGCCGACTCCCATCGTTCACAGCAGGGAGCCGGCTCTTTGTGACACATCACTACTCCCAGCAGCCATTTCATTTTTAGTTTCACTATCTATGGGCGAGAGACCCCTGAACTGAGCTCAGGAAGGCATCAGTTTTCAACCACACTCTGCTGATCGCTTGTGTTGCTTACATCTACGTTCCTGGAGAATTACTGTATTGCCAATCATACGCTGTATGTCCAGATTTCCATAATAAACAAGTCTGGACTGCACAATCCCTGGTATGCATCATCTCTCCGGACGCTGAACCGCATCGGTCCTCTCTGCATTGAGGAAAACGGGGGTAGGAACTCTCCCAGCACCTATTAATCAGCCACATATCCATTCGCCTCATGTGAGGACAGAACAGTCAAACTGCCTTGAAGCCTGGCCGGAATCACCCGTATATATCCCTATCCACGTGCCCATGCTCTTCCTGTCCAGATACTGCAGCCCTGCTCTGCTAGAAATCCCCTGCAGCGTCACTTCAGACCCCATTGTGCATAGACTCTCTGTATGTAATACCGCAAATGGCCGATGAACATCCTGCGCATCTCCTTGGCGCTGAAGTGCAACATCATGAAGCATGGGAACAGAGCCCGCTCCCACAACAGACCAAGACACACGACCAGTACGCTCCCTGAGGCCAAAGCTAAAGGTCCTGAAGAACGACCATTCCACAAAAGGTGAGCTCAATGACCACCAGGATGACCTATGGGAACGAGTCACCTCTTTCATGTCAAGCGTCCAACGCCACAAAGACTATGCAGTGAGTTTACAGGACACTATAAAACGGCTAAACACGGCCCACAGAAGATACAAGACTGTCGGCAAGGTATGCTGCCTTCCTAAAAGACTCTAAAATTGATGAAGCCGTATCGCTCATCTGCAAGAAACTAGATAGCAAAGGTCTGTTTCATCTAAACACTCTGCTCGGTCATACAAATCATCCTGCTCAAGAACTTCAGCCCTCAGCGACAGAATCCTAGAGGCCCGTTTAAACGCAGAGCGAACCAAACTAAGACTTTCTTACACAGAAAAGAAAGCAGAAGCAGAGGCAGGAACCATGAAAGCAGACCTGATTTGCCTACCACCACAGGAAGAAGACGACCCTGCTGTTCGTACCAGCGACTACGTGCAGAAACAGATACCTGTAGCGCACACCTTCTCCAGCGACATTCAACCCAACATTGCGGAAACGTCCAAGTCAGCCCAACTTATGGTGCCAGTGTCACCCTCAGCCTCCGTAGAGACCCAAGACCAATGCCATGATGTGTCCCCTCAGGAGCAGTCTCCACAATAAGATGACCACAAGGTGCACTCCAGCTTGCCTCCACAGTTCAAGCAGCAGTCATCGGAATCTCCAGAGGTTAAACCACAGCTCAACCCTGCAGCAACATCATTTTACCCGGGAGCAATTCACCCCTCCACGCAGCTTATACGCCTGAGGGGCACAACAAGCTAACACGGTAACAAGGAGTGAAGGATTAGACATGTCAGTTTGCCAGGTTCATGGTGAGCAAAGAGCTAATCAACACTAGTCTCTTGAAATTTGACGACCGTGCAGAGAACTGGAGAGCCCTGAAAGCAACCTTCAAGGCCGCCATTGCTGATCTCAACCTATCTGCGGAGCAGGAGCTCGACCTCCTGGTCAAATGGTTGGGTCCAGAATCCACAAACCGCATCAAAAATTTTAAAACTATCTATGTGGGACAAGCTGAAGCAGGTCTTGTTGCTGCTGCCTGGCAGAGACTCGAAAGAACCTACGGCAGCGCTGAAGCCATAGAAGAGTCCCTATTCAAGAGACTGAAGAACGTTCCAAGGATCAACCTTAAGGAAGCCCACAAGCTTCTGGACTTAAGTGATCTGCTTATGGAGCTGGAACTTGCTAAGAGACCCTTGTCTGTCTGGACTGTGCTACCTGGACACTGCCCATGGGGTGAACTCAATCATCTCAATGCTGCCACGCAGTCTGCAAGAGAAGGGGGCAGTGTGTATCTCCAGGTACAAAAGGTCACATGTCACCTTTCCTCCGTTCATTTAGTTATGCAAGTTCATCGAACAGGCCCAAATGAGGAACAATCCTAGCCTCGACTTCCTGGGGTCTAACACTGTAACCCCAGCAACTCCTTCATCAAGGTATGAAAGCGTCACACATAGACGCAAGGACTTGAGGAACAGTGTAAGCGTCAGACTAAACTGCAATCATGGGCAGTACCTGCCGATTAAACAGTACACTATTCCGTAGAGGGAGAAGTCTTTCAATCGGATGTGTCCCATTCACAAAAAAACACTCATTAAGCAAATGTAGAGGCTTCAGGTCCAAAACCATACAGGAGCGCAAGAAAATCCTCAGCGAACTTGGAGTATGTTTCAAGTGCTGCACCTCATCAGAATACATGGTCAAGGACTGTAAATCTGTCATTAAGCGTAAAGTCATAGCGACAAACACCCATCAGCCTTGCATCCAACCTCAGCCACCAGCGATCAACAGTTGCAGTTACCTCTAGTCCTGCTACAAGCCATGGCAGGGAGCCACAGAATCACGCCAAGTCCACCACTGCTGTCTCCTGCTCATGCTCAGAGGTATGTGGGGAGAACCAAGGTGCTAAATGCTGTGCCAGGATATGCCTAATCAGGCTATCCACAAGCGCAACCAGAGAAGTCAGTAAAAATGTACGCCATCATTGACGATCAGAGCAATCGATCCCTAGTTGTATTCAAGTTCTTTTGAAGCCTTTGGAATCAAGGGACCAGCAACGCCCTACACTCTGAATACTTGCTCAGGCCGCATAGAGACTAGCGGCAGAAGGGCACAAGGTTTTCATTGCGTCTATCAACGGAGACGTTGATACTTGACCAAAGGGATGAGATCCCTACCCCAGAAGGTGCGCACCACTAACCACACTTAAGGCACCTAGCCAGCATTCTCCCACCTATGGACACAGATGCTGAAATCCTACTTCTGCTTGGCAGAGACAATTTGAGGATACTTAAGGTCCACCAACAGTGTAATGGTCCTGACTCTGCCCCCTATGCCCAGAGACTCGACTTGGGGTGGGTAGTCATAGGAAATGTATGCTTGGATCGAACAGGAGTTGATTCCTTTAAGACCTATGTATGCTGGGATGGACGCACTACTTTCTGCAAACAATGCCCACATCACTATGAGGTGAAAGAGAAACCTCCAGATCCCGTACAGCTGCCTGCTGTTATCCCATATCCCTATGCAGACGACTTGGGAAGATCGGTGTTTCGTACCACTAAGGCTACGTTCACATTTGCGTTGAGTCGGGCGCAGCTGCGGCGACGCATGCGTCATGTGCCCCTATATTTAACATGGGTGGCGCATGGACATGGCGCATGGAAGACAAGGAATTCGTCAAGATAATGAACAATGAGTTCCTTAAGGATGAGAATAATCACTGGGTTTTCCCCCTACCCTTCCGAGCTACCAGGGTAAGGCTCCCGAACAAACATGAACAAGCCTTGTCCAGATTCAACTCCCTCCAGCACACACTAAAACCGGAGATGAAAGAACACATCGTCACCTTTTTTATGGGCAATATATTCCATAACAACCATGCGGAGCCATCGTCTCCCTTAAAGGAAATCGAGTGCTGCTACCTACCCTCATTTGGAGTATATCACCCGTGAAAACCTAAGCAAATTAGAGTTACATATAGTTACATAGTTATTAAGGTTGAAAGAAGACTGTAAGTCCATCTAGTTCAACCCATAGCCTAACCTAACATGCCCTAACATGTTGATCCAGGGGAAGGCAAAAAAACCCCATGTGGCAAAGAGTAACTCCACCATGGGGAAAAAAATTCCTTCCCGACTCCACATACGGCAATCAGACTAGTTCCCTGGATCAACGCCTTATCAAGGAATCTAGTGTATATACCCTGTAACATTATACTTTTCCAGAAAGGTATCCAGTCCCCTCTTAAATTTAATTAATGAATCACTCATTACAACATCATACGGCAGAGAGTTCCATAGTCTCACTGCTCTTACAGTAAAGAATCCGCGTCTGTTATTATGCTTAAACCTTCTTTCCTCCAGACGTAGAGGATGCCCCCTTGTCCCTGTCTCAGGTCTATGATTAAAAAGATCATCAGAAAGGTCTTTGTACTGTCCCCTCATATATTTATACATTAACATAAGATCACCCCTTAGTCTTCGTTTTTCCAAACTAAATAGCCCCAAGTGTAATAACCTATCTTGGTACTGCAAACCCCCCAGTCCTCTAATAACCTTGGTCGCTCTTCTCTGCACCCGCTCCAGTTCAGCTATGTCTTTCTTATACACCGGAGACCAGAACTGTGCACAGTATTCTAAGTGTGGTCGAACTAGTGACTTGTATAGAGGTAAAATTATGTTCTCCTCATAAGCATCTATGCCTCTTTTAATACATCCCATTATTTTATTTGCCTTTGTAGCAGCTGCCTGACACTGGCCACTGAATATGAGTTTGTCATCCACCCATACACCCAGGTCTTTTTCATTGACGGTTTTGCCCAGAGTTTTAGAATTAAGCACATAGTTATACATCTTATTACTTCTACCCAAGTGCATGACCTTACATTTATCCCCATTAAAGCTCATTTGCCATTTATCAGCCAGAGCTTCTAGTTTACATAAATCATCCTGTAATATAAAATTGTCCTCCCCTGTATTGATTACCCTGCAGAGTTTAGTGTCATCTGCAAATATTGAAATTCTACTCTGAATGCCCCCTACAAGGTCATTAATAAATGTTAAAAAGAAGAGGGCCCAATACTGACCCCTGTGGTACCCCACTGCTAACCGCGACCCAGTCCGAGTGTGCTCCATTAATAACCACCCTTTGTTTCCTATCCCTGAGCCAGCTCTCAACCCACTTACACATATTTTCCCCTATCCCCATTACTCTCATTTTATATAACAACCTTTTGTGTGGCACCGTATCAAAAGCTTTGGAAAAGTCCATATATACTACGTCCACTGGGTTCCCTTGGTCCAGTCCTGAACTTACCTCTCCATAGAAGCTGATCAGATTAGTCTGACATGAACGGTCCCTAGTAAACCCGTGCTGATACTGGGTCATGAGGTTATTCCTCTTCAGATACTCCAGCATAGCATCCCTTAGAATGCCCTCCAGGATTTTACCCACAGTAGAGGTTAAACTTACTGGCCTATAATTACCGAGTTCAGTTTTTGCCCCTTTTTTGAATATTGGCACCACATTTGCTATACGCCAGTCCTGTGGTACAGACCCTGTTATTATGGAGTCTTTAAAGATTAAAAATAATGTTGTCTTAGATTCAAGTGCCAAACATCAAGGCATCTCTCGACCTCTTCCTCACGGGTCCTAATCTAACAAACAACCTAGTAGGAGTGTTCATGAGGTTCAGGAAAGAGCCCATTGCCATCACAGCCGATATTGAACGAATGTTTCATAGTCGGAGAGGACCACAGGAATTTCCTCAGGTTCCTGTGGCACAAGGACAACGACCCCAAAGAGGGTGGAGTATTGCATGAGGGTGCATGTATTTGGGAACAGCCCTTCACCTGCCGTGGCAACCTATGGCCTACAGAGAACCACACTAGGAGAGTCCGAATATGGATCAGATGCCATAGAGAGAGACTTCTATGTAGATGATGGACTAAAATCTCTACTCACAGAAGCGGCGATCGACCTACTTAAAAGGACCCAAGGTATGTTGTTCCCAGCTAAGCATAGACTGCACAAAATTTCTTTACAGCCTGGCTGTCATGAGAGCCTTTGAGTCAAGTGACTACGCACCAGGATTCGAGGACATAGACCTGGGACCAGATAGTCCGTCCATGCAGAGAAGCTTAGGCCTGAGGTGGAACCTGTCAGCTGACGCCTTCGGTTTCCAAATCAACTGTGCAGACAAAGCATTCACTGAGCGTGGTGTCCTGTCAGTGGTAAATGGCTTATATGATCCACTGGGATTTGCAGCACCAATTACCATACATGGTAAATCCCTTCTGAGACAGCTTTCCGAAACCGTCAAGGACTGGGATGCCCCACTCCCTCCTGATAAGGAACCAAAATGGAAAACCTGGAAGCAGTCTGTGTGCCTTGGATGAAATCCACATACCGAGATGCTACACCAGAATCTCACTTTCTGCTAGCACCTGGACAGAACTCCGTGTTCTCGGATGCATCCACGGAGGCCATTGCAGCTGTTGCCTACCTGAAGGTGACTAGATCTGACAATCGAGATCATGTTGGGTTCGTTTTTGGCAAGGCTAAATTGGCTCCCAAGCCTGACCGCACTATTTCCAGGCTTGAACTCTGTGGGACCGTGCTTGCAGTAGAAGTCGCAGACTTTATACAGCAGGAGCTGGACAACAACATAAATGACATACGATACTACAGTGACAGTAAGGTCATCTTGGGTTACATCTACAACCAAACAAGGCGCTTCTACGTGTGCATCGGTAAATGCATCGAGAGAGTAAAGGGGTCTTCCAAGCCTGAACAGTGGCACTATATCCCATCTGAACTTAATCCAGCCGACCATGCCACTAGACCTGTGTCTATAAATTCTTTTGCTAACTCTTCTTGGCTTTCAGGTCCAAGTTTCTGCTGGAACAGAAGAAAAGTGAATGTTTCCAAGAAGCCTTCAGCATCCAGGATCTGGATGATGATCCAGAAGTCCGCTCTGAGGTCAGTGCTCTGGCCACAAACACTAAACCAACCTCCAGCCTTGGTTGCCAGCACTTCAAATGCTTTTTCAATTGGATGAAACTCATCAAGAAGTCCACATTGCGAGATTTTATCACAACTCACATGGAGACAGACTGTCATGGTTGGCACATCTGCAATAAACCACTCTGCCAAGGACATTTCTCACTTCGAGTCTCTCATAATGCGCTATGTCCAGCAGAGCGTATTCAGTACTGAATGGGAATGCTTAAACCACAAACGGATCACTCTGAAAGCCCCATTGCCAATTTGAATCCAGTAATGGACAGCTTTGGTTTCCTGAGGGTCGGTGGTCGATAATATTATTATTTTTTTTTATCAAGCCAAGCTAGGGGTTTCAGAGCATCAGCCTTGCATCATTCCCAGTAAAATCACACTACTGATCCGGCACTTCCATGAAAAGACCGAACACCAAGCCAGGCAGATCAGAGGGCAAGTTACGGTTCTGCAGGACTGTGGATCATGGGTATGAAAAGACCTGTAGCGGGATCACTACATCGCTGTGTGTGTGCAAAGTCGCAAAACCAGAGGAAAACAAATGGCTGACCTGCCCTTTGACAGACTAAGCGCCGAACCGCCTTTCACCTACGTTGGCCTAGATGTCTTTGGGCCATGGATGGTATCTGCATGCAGAACTCGAGGCAGCAAACGTTGGGCTGTACTATTCACTTGCATGAGTGTCCATGCTGTTCACATAGAGGTGATAGAATCTATGGACACATCCAGCCTAATCAATGCTCTTTGGCGGTTTCTAGCGATCAGAGGACTAGTGAAACAGCTGAGGTCTGACCGTGGAAGCAACTTCATCTGTTTGTCGAGAGTTGGATATTGACATCAAGCCAATTCATGATCAACTGGCAGAAAGAAGTTGCACCTGGATCTTCAATCCTCCGCATAGTTCTCACATGGTTCACACATCTTTAACTCTACACTTATGGACACAAACTCTTCAAGACTTGCGCATGAGACCTTGCTTGCTCTTCTGGCTGTCTTTTCTGCCATAATCCACTCAAGACCCCTTGTCCCAGTGTCAATGGATCCCGAAATGCTGACCATTCTTAAGGCCCCGTCTCACATAGCGAGATCGCTAGCGAGATCGCTGCTGAGTCACAAGTTTTGTGACGCAACAGCGACCTCAGTAGCGATCTCGCTATGTTTGACACGTACCAGCGACCAGGCCCCTGCTGTGAGATCGCTCGTCGTGTCGGAATGGCCTGGACCTTTTTTTGGTCGTTGAGGTCCCGCTGACATCGCTGAATCGGTGTGTGTGACACGGATTCAGCGATGTCTTCACTGGTAACCAGGGTAAACATCGGGTTACTAAGCGCAGGGCCGCGCTTAGTAACCCGATGTTTACCCTGGTTACCAGCGTAAAAGTAAAAAAACCCAAACACTACATACTTACCTTCCGCTGTCTGTCCCCCGGCGCTGTGCTTCTCTGCACTGTGAGCGCCGGCCAGCCGGAAAACACAGCACAGCGGTGACGTCACCGCTCTGCTTTCCGGCCGCTGTGCTTACACAGTGCAGAGAAGCAGAACGCCAGGGGACAGACAGCGGAAGGTAAGTATGTAGGGTTTTTTTTTTTTTTTACTTTTACGCTGGTAACCAGGGTAAACATCGGGTTACTAAGCGCGGCCCTGCGCTTAGTAACCCGATGTTTATCCTGGTTACCTGGGGACCTCGGCATCGTTGGTCGCTGGAGAGCTGTCTGTGTGACAGCTCCCCAGCGACCACACAGCGACTAAACAGCGACGCTGCAGCGATCAGCATCGTTGTCTGTATCGCTGCAGCGTCGCTGTGTGTGACTGGGCCTTTACGCCAGCTACTCTTCTTACATAAAAGACCGGAACCCACTAACAGTCAGTGGAGAGTTCATGCATGCAAACATCTACCAGAAGCCGTTGAAACCCGTGCAATACCTCGCCGATTACTTCTGGAACCGGTGGAGAAAGGAGTATCTCGTTCTGCAAGGAAGAAGGAAATTGTGACAAAGTAAACCACACTTGAAAGAAGGAAACATTGTGTTAATGAAGGAACAACAAGCTCAAAGGATCGACTGACCTATGGGAATCGTTACAAAGGCTTTCCCTAGTCAAGATGCTAAGGTCCAAAAGGTGGAGCTGAAGGTCCTTTAGGAAAGGTGAGCCTAAGACATTTCAGAGGCCAATCCACGAGCTCGTATTGATACTGGCAATTTGAGGACATTCTGGTAGGATAATTGATGAACAGAACATCACACTAGTACTTTGTCAATTTGGATTGCAGTTGGGTCAGAGATAGTTTGGCCTAGTGCGGCTTCTCCGATCCAAAGATGAGTATCTTTTGGATTGTCTCAGGAACTGATTTAAAGACCTTTATCTGTTGTTTGAAAATGAAACCAAACATGCATGCAATACTACTAACTTCAAAGTTGTTGGACTTTATTTCAAAAGCACTATTACAGTGAAATCCCTTACGGAATTTCAGACGGGGAGTGTGCTGTTCCATGTCAGCTATTCTCTTCAGTTTCTGTGTTTGTATTTTTATGTTGTGTATAGTATCTGTTACATGCTGCACTGCTGCCACCTAATGGCCTCTTTTCTGTATGGCAGTTTATTTAATTCTTATGGGCATGCCTTTCACTTCCTGTTCAGAGGTCACCTTTCCTCCCAGCAGCCATTTCCTTTTTAGTTTCACGATCTATGGGACAGAGACCCCTGAACAGAGCTCACGAAGGCATCAGTTTTTGACCACACTCTGCTGATCTCTTATGTTTTTAACACCTGCATTCCTGGAGAATTACTGTATTGCCAATCATACGCTGTATGTCCAGATTTCCATAATAATCAAGTCTGGACTGCACAATCCCGGGTATGCATCATCTCTACCGGACGCTGAACAGCATCGGTCCTCTCTGCTCTGCTTTGAGTAAAACTGAGGTAGGAACTCTCCCAGCACCTATTAATCAGCCACATATCCTTTTGCCTCGTGGGGACAGAACAAGTATACCCACCAGTAGTTACTGGTAAATGCAATATTAACATTTTACTACTTATCTGGGCGTGTGTGCATGAGACATGGTTAGACACATCTTGTTTAATTTATAAAGGAGTGATTCTGAAACTCACAAAGATGCATAGGAGCCTGTGTCCTGGATGGGGAATAGTCAATCGCATAGCACAGGGGAAGAGGTGTCACCCACAGACAGATTGTTGACCCAGGATTTCAGGCCACCTAGTTGGGTGCTTTGACATTCCTGAGCTTGCTTGTGGTGGTCAGGCATCTGCCGATCTTGGTACGGCACAGGTTGCAAATGAGCTTTTTTTTTATTAACCCTTGGCCTGGAAACTTGATGCATGTGGGTGCTTTGTGGAACAGTTGCCTGCCTTCTCCCTCTGGCCACTCCACTACCTGTTGTGGTGCTGCGGATCCCTCCCCCTCTTGTGCTGCTTGCCTCACTCTGCATGGTCTTTTCCTAGGTTAGGTTAGTGACTTCATTGTCCACGACCTTGTCTTCCTCTTCCGTACTCTGGTCCTCCTGACTTGTTGACTTAACATCACTTTTTGCCTACTGTGTCTCATAATCATCCATCTCTTAAGTCAAGTCACAAATTCCCCACCGTCCTCTTCTGACCAAGCCTGGTCAAATATTTGGGCATCACTACACATGAGCTCCGTGTCCCTCCTTGAAACATGCAGGGCAAGAGGCCAGAATCAATAAATCGACATGTAAAGAGCTACTCGGAGTGTGAGATCACTTGCCATGGTGGGAGGAAGGAGGATTGGGGTGAGGATTATTTGGTCCAGACCCTTGACTAGTGAGACTGGACTGCGCGGAAGACAGGGTTATGCTGGTAAACATACTGGAAGCATGTTTGCACTGTCCTGGCTTCAAGAGTGGTGACTCGCACCCCCCAAAAAGTGGGACTGGACGCTAGATCTCCTGGATGTTGTGCTCCTTCACCTTCAGTTTCACATTGCCTCTTCCTCTGCGTGCACCATGAGCAGCACATCCAACTTCCCGTCCATTACCGCATGCCTTGTACACTTTAAACTGGATGTATATCTCCAAACTTTCCAGTATTAATAGGGAAAAGAAAATATATGTTGCCCTGAAAGGGACTTTACTCTTTAAATGTTAAAAAAAAAAACAAAACTACGATTTAGCAATGCTACACTGCCCTATCCTATATGCCCGCTCTAAAATGCGCTCTCCCTCCTAGAACAACTGCTTCCTGAGGACCGTGTGCCGAGCATTATGTCAACGGGCCTTGTATAAGGCTCCATGATGCGATGCAATGCGGAAGGCCAATCATTGCCAGTATCAAATGGCTATCAAATATGGTTTCTATTGAGTAAGGAGCGTGCCTGAGGACCTGGATGCTGTATTGAGCAGTGGCGAGCGCTCTACACTACGTTCATTTACGAAGTGTCCCTCAACATTTTGTATTTTTCATGTTTAACTGAACCAGACATAAAAACAAAAGTTATAGTAGAAATACCTCATTGGATTTGCATAATTGTAGATCTGTTACACATGATTGGCAATAGTTTCCTTTTTAAAAATGTGATCTTTCACATAGATGGCTATGCTCTTACTAAGGGCACAGTCAGTGTTGGTAGTGTCAGAAATAAGTCAAGTGGATTTGCCTACTTTTTTTTTTTTTTTTCTAACTGCCTGCATAATGGATCCTAAATGTGTGTCCCAGCACCCCAACATGCGTTTCGCTAGGATTCGTCAGGGGTGCAAGGACACAAGCCTTGAGACTAAAATATTATGTAGGTAGTTACTGTATTATTCACCAATATCATACTTTTGACTACTTTTATTTTACCTATCTGTCCTTCCCTTCACTGACCACAGCCCAATTCTGTGCTATACTCGTGCTCCAGCCTGGCAAGCCTAGTATCTGTTCACTATAGTCCCCAGTCCAACCTACACATTGCCTCCTCCATCTTTCTTCACCTGTGCTGTCTGTATTCACTGGAGCTGAGCTATCCTGGGTGTAGTACTTTCTGGCTGTATTGAGATCTAGACTGCCACTTTCCCAGTAAGTGTTGCAGGTTTGCTACCAAAAAGATCTCTTCCCTGCTCACTTACAGCTACTTCTTGTCTTCATCTGCTCAGTCCAAATTACGAAACCCCTCTAACAAGTAACTGTATTCTTACCCCAAATATTCCTCCCAACATATGGGTTGGCCACCTCTAGCCCTTCTTTTTCCAGCCTCCTATTCTTCCACAGCCACTTATGAGAGAATTTACAATAAACCTGCATAAACATCAACATATAAAATATTGCATTCTTATGGCAATGTCTTCAGGGGACGTTGGCCATCTTTTCACTCCTTCAGTCTCAAAGAACACAGCAGATCACCGTAAGAATTTCTCATCGTGAGCTGAACTGCAGTGACCTAATCACTAACTTCAGCCCCACGGTGCTGAGGTTATCGCAGTTCAGCCTGGCTGGGAATGCAGGCTCACTGACCGGCGGTAACCACAATTGCCACCGCTGGTCAATGATGCTGCGCTCGCAGCAGCTCCTTCACCAGTGGTTCTCAGCCTGGATGGTTGCATCTTGGCACGTCCAGATTGAAAACTATTTATCCCCCCAAACATTGATTATGGCGTGGGACAGAACGACTGAGAGGTGAAGAATATTGTTGTGTTTTTTTTTTTTTTTTTTGTTTATTACCAGAGACTAGGGATGTGATGGAATTGGGTGTTAGGGGAATTGGGTGTTAGGTGAATATAACTGTTTTTAAATAAAAATGGAAAAGTGTTTTTTATTTCTGATAAAACACTTTATTGTGGCTGTGTCTTTAGTTACCATATAACTATAGGATTAGACACCTCTCCATTACTAAGCTGTGGGCTTGGTGTCACCAGACAATACAAAGGTGACCTCAACCCCACAAATATGAACCCCACTTGCCACCACTACATGGCAAGTGGGAAGAGCCGGGCAAAGCATCAGAAATGGTTCATCTAATAATGTGCCTTTTCTGGGCAGCTGCGGGCTTCTACTTTTAGGCTGGGGGGGAGGGGGGTGGTCAATATCATGGCCCCTTACCAGCCTGAGAATACCAGCCCCTGGCTGTCATCTTTAGCAAGGCTAGATGTCAAAAATGGGAAGAGCAGGGGAAAGTGATGAGAGCTGACTTCAGCACCTGGTGCCAGGGAACAGCGCCTACTGTACCACTTCTTCTCTGGGGTCCGTCTGTGTGGCACACTGTTGCCACTCATGTACCGCTAATATTACACACGGATACTGACTAGTGATGAGCGAGTGTACTCGTTGCTTGGATGACCTCCGAGTATTTATGACTGCTCGCAGATTGTTTTAATCGCGGCAGCTGAATGATTTACAGCTACTAGCCAGGCTGAGTACATGTGGGGGTTGCCTGGTTGCTAGGGAATCCCCACATGTAATCAAGCAGGATAGTAGCTGTAAATCATTCAGCTGCCACAATGAAAACTAAATCTCCGAGCAGTCATAAATACTCGGAGGTCACCCGAGCGTGCTCTTGAAAAACCCGAGCAACGAGTACTCACTCATCACTAATACTGACCTCTCCAGTACCGTGAACCTCAAGACGTGTGAAACCAGCCTTATAGTGTTTGCATGAAACATGGCTATCATGGAACCATAGCACATTGCGATACCTTGACCCTCACAGTTGTGGCCCAGTTTCCACACTGGCTTTAAAGACCTGTACAGCTTTATAAATTATCCATATGTCCTCCATTTTAACTTTTTATTTTTTTTTACTTTTTAATATACAGGCTGTTCAAGAATTTGGAATGAACTGGTGCAGACCTACAGAACAGCAGAAAACCACACTCCAAGAGTTACTAAAAACAAATGACAAATTCAAGGTAATATAAAAAGCCAAAATGTAATCTACCTGCCATAGTTTTTGTAAGGTGTTGTAGACATTTTTTAAAATTGCAACTCAACTTCACTTAATTGGACAAAAGTAAACAAGAACCACAGAAGATCAGCTCATCTCCATTCACTTAAATGTTTTGGCAGTTAAAAAACAAAAAAAAAAAAAAAAAAAAAAAAAAACTCTTTGAATTTCAATTGAAAGGGTGGACCTGGTGTTTTCTGTTTCCCTTGACTCCCCACCACCACTAGAAAGTGGAAGGAGAACATAACACACCATGTGAACTATAGCTGAGTTTTCTCATCAAATGACTTTTTTTTTTTTTTTTTGCTTTAAAAGCCAAATTCATGATATATTGACACTATATGGTCACTTTATCTTTCAGATCTTGGCGTTTATGCAACAAATAGAGCACTACAGTTACCAGAGAATGGACCAGAGTGTTTCAGATTATCAAGATGCCAACGCCATGGTCACCATATCTGTGGGAAAAGATGAGCTCTATTGCAGCTTTAAGATATGTGACCGGACCGAAATAATGAATCTTCATATTAGTAAAATTTCTGCCTGGGATGTCCTGCTTCATGTAAGGATTTGGTTGACTAAAGTAAACCTATTTCATCCACTTCCATGTACCGATCTGTGTTGTACAGATCTGTAACACGGCGTTCATGACTCCATAAGAAGTTATTGCTTATTGGGGAGGGTGAGATGCTTCATAGTCACATATTGTGGCACATGGACGGCATAGGAGTTCATAATATGGGACCAGAGGGACTCCATGTTCATTCATACGAGGTGGGTTCATTTGGCTCTACCAAAGTATTGGACTTTTTAGGGTATTTGCCCATCGAGCTGTGGATGCTGTTGGGTAAGATGGTTATCAAAGCTCCTGTCCAGTGGCCACAGATTACTGCTGTGTCTGATGGACCAGGACTTGCAAAAAAACAAAAAAAAACAAACAGTACACACTGACTTTACTGCCAAAAGAAAGTGTTGGCTGCAAAGAATCTGCGTGTGAACATACGGCCTAATGGTTATCGAAGTGAATTATCCGGTCTTCACTTGCTGCTGGTAGATCTAAAGTTTTCTTTGCATCTTGGGGACTATGAAAGTCAAAAAACTTTGTCAAGACAAAAAACCCTATTAACCTGCAGATTTGGGCCGATGCACTAAGAGCCCTGCTGCCTGGGAGAAATGAACTATATTCCTCTTGCCAGCCTTGGAGTTCCAATCGGAGGTGCCGCCAGCATGTCTTAAGTCACAGCTTGGTACTTAGTGCCGGGGTGCGGTTACAGCCGCCCCCATTGTGTATTGAGCAGTGCCTGAAGCCACGCCACTGACTGAAGGGAGGAATGAAGTTCATTTCCTCCTGGCAGCGGGGCTTTCAGTGCTGCGCGCACGGCTTGAGAATGCTTATCTCTATCTGTAGGTTAATAGCCCTTTAAAAAAAAAAAATAAATAAATAAAAATTTACACCCAATGCTTCCTTTTCAAACTGAACCCCTCACCTTTCCTCATTTAAAAAAAAAAAAAAAAAAGTTGATATGAATATGGTGTAAAAGTGGTATATGCAAATTGCATTTCCATAATTTGATCATCTTTGTCACAAAAACTACATACAGGTCATTGCAAGTTAATAATCTGCTTTATCAGCACATTTAAAAGGTTCAGTGTGTGGACTGAGTGACGAGGCTGGATTAGGGTCGGCATCAAACATCGGTTTCACCGTTTTGAGCACGACGCTTGATGTACACACCGGCCACATGTCTCCTGAGCTGAACTTTACAGCATCATATGTCAATAAGGTGGGGAGTCTGGGTCAGGAGATCAGTTGCCCTTTTCCCCACATCCCGGTCCAGACTTTGGTTGGTTTCATACATCCGTGGTTCATGTTCGGTGTGAGCCACAGACCTCACCTGATTTACTCTTCCTAATTGCAGCCACATGACCAGGTTTTCTGTGCGGATAGTGTCGAAAAACCAAGTAATGCTTACAAAATAACTAACAATCCCCATTAATAACCTGCTGCTTCACTGCAGACTCTCCACTGCTGTTTCCTGGGACGCAGCATTGACGTCCAATCTACAACACACAAGCGCTGCAGCCAATCACTGCCATCTACCTTTGCGTCGGCACTGAGGCCAGAGTCGAGTGATTCGCTGTTGGCGAGCGGGCATCAATGCTGCAGCCCTGTAGGCACAGAATAACAGAGGGGCGACGGTGAGCTGTAAATGGATGGAGCAAGGTGGGGAGCACTAATTTATCTCTAGGCTATAGAATGAAATGCACTTCCTTTTTCAGCAACCAGAAAAAGACCGCGACCAGCAAGAGTTAAAATTGGGATATATGGATGAAAATGTCCCGAAATGGATTACGATCTGGACTAACCAGGTTTGTCAGGGATGCAGGGGGGATAACTACATGATGTAAGACCTTGTGGGGTCACAGGAGCGTATAGTCTCTCCTCCTACAGAATTGGATCACTCATGTTACGGACCCTCCCAACCAACTCAAAGTTCGATCAGTGCCAGCTCCATGTGATCCAATCCTCTCGGCTGAGGTGACACAGGTGAGAAGATGGAGAACAACTTTTCTCCATTGTGAGGGTCAACAAATCGGACCTCACTCGGCTGTCATCCAAATGCAGTCCGATGTTTTCCACGCATCCATAGACATGACTGGTTGAGTGCCATCCCATTTGCGCAGCAGCTCGTAACATGCTGTGATATTTTATCTATTTTTCTTATCAGATTGAATTTATCCTATTTTTATATGGTTGGGTGAGCGATTCCCTAAGGGTGAGGCCACATGGGACCAAACTGACAAAGCTGGGATGCAGCCACGGCCATTTTTAAATTATTAAATGGGTGTGTGGTTTTGCGGATAACACCTAGTTCACCTGTAAAGCCACATGGTCTTTCATACGGAATGTATGTTATCGGTCAAATCATTTAACACCATATATTAAACTCCAGAGGCTGCTGCAGCGCCGCCGTGTCAATGGCATTCTCCCTGGCTGCCTCATGAGGAACTTTTAAAACATGGAGAAAAAGCGGCACATACATAAAAGCACATGTCAATACTGTATGAACAGAGAAGATATGACATATGACGTATGACCCAGAAGTAAAACACATCGCATAAATGACACTTCATGATATAACATAGAAGCTCTAATCTTGGGTTTTCTGGACATGGCCAAGGGTGGTGCTATCGTTTTGGCAATAATTATGGTTTGCAAAACTGTTGTGTAGAAAATCATGCACCATACACATAATAATCCCGGATCTGTAAACTTTTTCAACCATAATAAATGTTACATAAAAGAGAGAGCATCCAAAATTGGCGAAAAAAATCCTTTATTCACCCTAACTAATCTACACTTTAGCTATTTGGAGCCTGAAGAATAAGAGAGAGGTTCCTTTCATTTCTCAAGTATGCTCAAATTGCTGGCAAAAACCCCACAAACATTGTGTACGCGTGAAAAGCGCTTAAATGCTCGAAAGACTCTTCATATTAACTTCCATGGAGACACAATTTGCAGTTCACATATTGAGGATTTAGAGCATGTTTTAAAGGGGATGCCTGGCCTTGGGGTACAAGTGTGCGTGGTGTGAGGATTCACTGGGAGAGGGGGGTCATGTGACAAAGTATGTGATTTGCATACTTTGTCTGGCCTTGCTCAACACACTTGTATTGAGCGAGGCTGTGCACATCTAATCTGCATATATGCAAATCGCACACTCCTGCCACTGGACAAACCTTGCAGTGTACTCCCTGTGAGGATTCGCCAGTGCTGCAGACTTCTATCCTAAGGTCAGACAACCCCTTTAACTGCCTCAGACATTGCAGCATGGTATTGCAAATTATTATTTTGAGAGAAGGCATTTCCATGCCTGTTTTTAAACCATATTTTACCTCACAAAAAATCATTTGTGATCCCCTGCTGTCCTGTCTGTATACTCTTTTGCATTCTCTCCTGCCCAGGAGATGCGGTATGATCAGACCATGTTCCTGTACGGTCAGACACGGCCATTACACCGTACACAGCAGGGGCAGATTTATAAGATTATCTCCGTACAGGAACATCCAAACGCATTCAATTGTGGAAATTAATATTATTCCAAAATGTATTGATTGAAATGTACTTTTGCTTGTGGGAAAAGCCTTTTTAAATGCCATACGGAGCCACAGTATAACATCTGATTTTTAACAACGCACTGCAATTCTAGAACTTGGGGAAACTATAATCCTGTAAATGATTGATAGCTGCTATAAAAAAGAAAAAAAAAATTGTACACGGGTGACAAGTGGGGAAAAATCTTGCCACTTTTCTGGATGAAACATAAATTTTTATTTGTATTGGTGTAAATGTCCAGATCTGTATAGTTTGACGTACTAACCCCATATTATGTCTTGTCACTTGCAGGGTTTTCTTATAAGTACCTGGTTAAAAAAGATGGTCAGTGAACAGCCAGTCATTTCCACGAAGGAGAACCTTGAGATTGTAAGCAACTTACTCTAACTTTTCTACAGAAATAGATGTAGATAGAATTTGTATTAACATTACTTTTTATATATAATTATAGGAGGATAATGGAACTTCAGCAAATTCTAGCAGAAAGCAAAAAAAGGCAAGTCCAGTTAAAAAATCCCATCCATCCTTTTGTTCCAGTGGTGCTTGCCAAGCTAAAAAATGTATATTTTCTCTGAATCACTGAGATCAAATCCACTGTCCATCTTGGAGGTAGTTTGCATGTAGCCAATACGCTTCAGATTTCCTTGACATAGAGCTCCGTGTAGAAAATTGCCGGTTTATTACTGCACCAGCAAGGTGTTACTGAATTTCATCAACACATTGCAGGGAAGATGTCCAGAGTAAATTGACCTGTGGTGTTAATGCTGCAGATTTTCACACTAATTTTGACCTTTCTTGCAGATTTGCTGCTTTTTAAATAAAAATTATTTTAATGCAGATGTTGGACTTTTTTATTTTTTTATTTTATTTATTTATTTTTTTTTAAAGAAAAATTCAGTGGTCAAGTCAAACATAGATGCCTGAAAATCCTGGAGTTTTACAGATCCTTGGGAATCTCTGTATTTAACACTGCTGAGTTCCTGGTTTGAAGTCCGACAAAGGATAATGTAAAGTTGGTATCTTCTATCAGTGTTTGTGTACTACACAAGTACTCTAGTTTAATTGCGCATTCCAAGGACCTACTGATATGGAACTTGGATTGAGACTTAGGGTACCGTCACACAGTACCATTTTGATCGCTATGACGGCACGATCCGTGACGTCGCAGCGATCGTATGATTATCGCTCCAGCGTCGTAGACTGCGGTCACACTTTGCAATCACGGCGCTGGAGCGATGCCGAAGTCCCCGGGTAACCAGGGTAAACATCGGGTTACTAAGCGCAGGGCCGCGCTTAGTAACCCGATGTTTACCCTGGTTACCAGCGTAAACGTAAAAAAAACAAACAGTACATACTTACATTCCGGTGTCTGTCCCCCGGCGTTCTGCTTCTCTCCACTGTGTAAGCGCCATAGCCGGAAAGCAGAGCGGTGACGTCAGACGTCACCGCTGTGCTCGCTTTCCGGCTGGCAGGCGCTCACAGTGCAGAGAAGCTGAGACGCCGGAGGACAGACACCGGAATGTGAGTATGTACTGTTTGTTTTTTTTACGTTTACGCTGGTAACCAGGGTAAACATCGGGTTACTAAGCGCGGCCCTGCGCTTAGTTACCCGATGTTTACCCTGGTTACAAGCGAACACATCGCTGGATCACTGTCACACACAACGATCCAGCGATGTCAGCGGGTGATCAAGCGACGAAAGAAAGTTCCAAACGATCTGCTACGACGTACGATTCTCAGCAGGGTCCCTGATCGCTGCTGCGTGTCAGACACTGCGATATCGTAACGATATCGCTAGAACGTCACGAATCGTACCGTCGTAGCGATCAAAATGGTACTGTGTGACAGTACCTTAAGGGTACCGTCACACTCTGCAACTTTCCAACGATCACGACCAGCGATACGACCTGGCCGTGATCGTTGGAAAGTCGTTTTGTGGTCGCTGGGGAGCTGTCACACAGACCGCTCTCCAGCAACCAACTATGCCGAAGGCCCCGGGTAACCAGGGTAAACATCGGGTTACTAAGCGCAGGGCCGCGCTTAGAAACCCGATGTTTACCGTGGTTACCAGCGTAAAAGTAAAAAAAAAAAAAAACGTACATACTCACATTTCGGTGTCCTTCAGGTCCCTTGCCGTCTGCTTCCTGCTCTGACTGAGTGCCGCCGTAAAGTGAAAGCAGATCACAGCGGTGCAGCGGTGACGTCACCGCTGTGCTCTGCTCCGGCCGGCAGACAGTCAGAGCGGGAAGCAGACGGCAAGGGACCTGAAGGACACCGAAATGTGAGTGTACGGTTTGTTTTTTTTTTTACTTTTACGCTGGTAACCACGGTAAACATCGGGTTACTAAGCGCGGCCCTGCGCTTAGTAACCCGATGTTTACCCTGGTTACAAGCGAACGCATCGCTGGATCGCTGTCACACACAACGATCCAGCGATGACAGCGGGAGATCCAGCGACGAAAGAAAGTTCCAAACGATCTGCTACGACGTATGATTCTCAGCAGGGTCCCTGATCGCTGCTGCGTGTCAGACACAGCGATATCGTATGGATATCGCTGGAACGTCACAGATCGTACCGTCGTAGCGACAAAAGTGCCACTGTGAGACGGTACCCTAAAGTTGGATGAACCCGCCAATATCTGCAGGATCATCCTAATCTCTAAGGTCCCCACTTAACATTTCCAATGGCTGATATAGTAGCATAGCTACCCGAGGTGGTCACCGGGTGCAGTCGCTCTGGGCCTCTCGCTATACAGTTAAGCTCTGTGGTAAAGCAGGCAGACACCATGTCCCTGCACTACTGCTCTTGACCACGGCAGGAAAATACAATGGCCGTGTTGGGACTCTGATGTCCGGTAAGTGAATCGGCGCCTCGGCTATTGCGCCATCCTGCCAAGGCAGAGCGTGGTAGTGCTGGGACATCAACGCATTGGTCTGCCTGGTGGACTCGACAAAATCCTGGATTAGGTGAGTATATGACCATGTATGATTTGTCATTCATTGAGGGGACTGTCATACATTTTAGGGGCTACTGTGGGGGCCATTATACAGTGTGTGACCTAATGTGGGTGGCAATCAAACAGTATGGGAGGCCATCACATAGTGAAGGTGTTGAGGGACGATCTAAAGTGATCCTTCACGGTTGACCTAGTGATTTTCAAATTAATTAACAGGGCGTTGCCGGCAACTGAAAATGACCAGACGGAGACGTGTGTCTCTGGGAGGATTGAGCAGATCTCTGGCCCCCGTTTATTGTGTATCACTTTTCATAATCATAGAAGTTATAGTTCAACCAATCAGCATAAGAACACGCTCACAGTTCTCAACCTATAAGAATGCAGGAACAGTCTGTACGTCAAAGTCTTGTAGAACAATACACTCTCAGTCTCATGTCTTGTCCAGGTTGAAACAATCAAGGTCTCATAACAGCTGTGAACTTTACCTAGTGACAAAATTTATCTTAAAACCGCAAGACTGAGTCAAAAAGCACAAAATGAAGCCTGCTTTAATTTTTCTTAGTTTAACCCTGCACAAAGGGACTACAATGGGGAGCTTTCATACAGTGTGGGAACTAATGTGGAGGCCATCATACAATATGTCGGGCAGCTCTGGGACATTATACGGTGCATGCTGGGGACTCGGGGGGACATTAATAGAGATTTTCCACTGCGAGCTTGACTCCCTTTCATTAGTCCTAACTCTTCATAACTAACTTTTCTAGTACTTTCATTACCTGCACTGCTCCAGTAAGTTAATTTCTATGTGGGTCACTTGGCATTCTGTTTTGATTCAGTCTCTGCTACTTATGATATTAGGGGCTGTAAATGGACGAACAGAGCAGGCAGGGCCGGCGTCAGCACCTGGCATACCCTGGCAAGTGCCGGAGCCCTGGCGAGACAGGGGGGCCCATTCAGGGCCGACGTTGGGGGCAGGCAGCTGCCAGTACCTAGGGTCCCCGCTCCCCCTGGGGCCCTCAGCTAGCGGCACATCACGCAGCTGCTATGGGGCCCCTGTGAGGCAGGGGGGCCTGCCTGTCACAAGCGCCAACTCCCCCGCCACCGCAAATGATGGAGGAGAGAGCGTCACCTGACGCGCCCTCTCCCATCATTCCCCACTCTGCCTCTGACACTGCCACTGCAGGTGTGCGATGATGTCATTGTGCACTCGCTGTGTGTCAGGCAGTGCAGCGGCAGCCACCAAGACAGGAGCAGGGAGGGAGCAGCGCGGCGCGGGAACGTTGAGAGGTGAGGAGGTTTTTTTTTGGTAACTATAACTGAGTACTGGACTATAGGACCATTCTTGGGGGAGGGGAGCTGTGCTGTATACTACATGGCTGTGCTGTATACTACATGGCTGTGCTGTATACTACATGGCTGTGCTATATACTACGTGGGCCGTGTTATATACTACATGGCTGTTCTATATACTACGTGGGCTGTGCTATATACTACATGGCTGTTATATACTATGTGGCTGTGCTATATACTATATGGTCTGTTATATACTACGTGGCTGTGTTATATACTATGTGGGCCATGTTATATACTACGTGGGCTGTTATATGCTACGTGGGCTGTGCTATATACTACATGGCTGTTCTATATACTACGTGGGCTGTGCTATATACTATATGGGCTTATATGCCATGTGGGCTGTGCTATATACTATATGGCTGTGCTATATACTACGTGGGCTGTTATATGCTACGTGGGCTGTGCTATATACTACGTGGGCCGGTTTATATACTATGTGGCTGTGCTATATACTATAGGGGCTGTTATATGCTACGTGGGCTATGCTATATACTACGTGGCTGTGTTATATGCTACAATGGCTGTTATATACTACATGGCTGTGTTATATGCGATCATGAATCGTGGTATGTGTTAAAGGAGGGGCCCACTGAGACTCTTTCGCCCGGGGCCCTCAAAAACCTGGAGCCGGCCCTGAGAGCAGGGCATGTCACTGGTGGAGGCAGGGCTATGTCTCGGTGAGTGACAGCAGTCTGAGCATGTATGCTCAGATCAGAATTCTCTCCTCTGCTTGGATGCTGCTTTGTAGTGTCGTTGCTTCAGCTGACGAGCCCTGCGATGTGCTGATCAGAAAAGTATATCACAGGGCTTGTCAGCTGAAGGGATGGCACTTGTAAGAATCGTACTGCGTGATGCCGACAGAATTTGCTGATGCTTTGAAGTGCAGTCTCCAAGCAAAACAGAGAGGAGAGTGAAATCTGATCTGAGCATGCGTACTGACTGCTGTCACTCACCGAGATGTATCACCTCCCTCACCAGTGACCTTCCCTCCTCTGTTCATCCAATTCTGGTCCCCAGATTAGAAGTAGCAGAGCCAGAATCCAAACAGAAGGATATATGACCCACAGAGTGATGAGCTTACAGGAGCAAGGCAGGAAATAAGTGTATTAGAAAAGTGTTAGCTAGGAAGAGTTAGAACAAATTTAAGAGGTTAAATCAGTAGTGGAAAACCTCTTTAAATGTTAAGCGGGGACTTAAGCATTATTATAGGGGCACTCAGAATACTGTGACAGTCAAAGGTGCACATGGGGCATTACTACATTCTATGGGCAAAATGTGGACATTGTTTTCCAGGACACTTACTTTCTATGAGGCAATTTTACCATCTAGAGGGCATTTTACTATGCAAGGGGCACAGTAGTGGGCATTATGTGGGGCACTATCACACAGTAGGTGCCTTCAGAGGGACACATATGGCAGCAGCGGCTCAGTATTGGGATTATCGGCAGGATGAGGAGTGTGTACAGGTTCGGGAGTCCATGGGGATGGTGCAGGAAATGTGAGTGCAGCGCCCCAGGGTCCTGGTCATTGAAGTAATATCATTCTCCTCTAGGGGGGAATGATGTTACGTTTGAAGGCAATAAAGGAGATCTCTTTACCAGGTACCACATGCATACAACACATTTCATACTCCAGTCCACCAGGGGGAGCTATGCTCCTATTAGGGCACTCTTCACACTAGGTAAAGTTGCTGGCTGAGCTTCGGCTAGGTAGTTGGTCCCTGACAGGGGTGGGATCCTGTCAGAGGCCCAGACCGAGGGTCATGGAGCTGCGCCTGCCCGACGTGCGGCAGTTCCTAAGAAAGGACATGAACAGAGAACTGTATTGTAGACAGTGAGAAGAAGTCATAGCAAAAGGAGTGGAAACCAGAAGGAGTTCTGCCCTGTACAGGCTGCCTCCTTCTGAGGCACAGGATCCGGTAGCCAGAACACCGAGGGAGCAACAGTCCTTTATGCCTTGCTCCAGAGACCGGCAGGACAGTTAATTGTATATTACTGATCCGCCCCATACCCAGGAGGCAAGGTGGCACCCACGAGAGGCCGGGGCATGCTAGAGTCCCTGTAAAAAGCCTCAGACCGCCGGTCATACGGTTTGTCCTATCCATCAGGGGGACAGAGAGAGAGACATAACATCTAGAACATCTACAACAGTTGTGAGGACCTTATGAGAAGCTTAGCACTACAACACCAAGGCGCTAGAGGAAGGCTACTGATTTCCACCTGGATAAGGGGACTCTGGATTTGCCTTCGGACCGGCCGGAATCTGCCTGCCCTGTGATCTGGTGCTCTGGAATGTGGACGCTGAAGCCTTCAGTAAAGAGACTGCAACCTTGTGTCCTCGTTCTTCACTGCGCCTTTCACCATCCACCATCTACACACTGGGAAGCCCTGGGGATATACTTCACCTGTGGGAAGGTATACCATCTAGCTGCAATAACATCACCCCAGTGGACCCCTTTAAGCAGCGCCGGTCACCCTGACCGAATACCACAGGTGGCGTCACGAACATTTCCCCTTTAAAGACATTTCCCTTTTCTATGGACGTCCCTAGGACCACAGACTGGGTCAGCCACCGTGACATTCCCCCCGTGAACCGAAGGACCCGGTATTGAGTACCCCGCTGCCCTATGGGGGGGCAATCCATCTGCAGTTTTTGTTGTAATGTCTACAGACGAGTTGTTCCTGGAGAAGTTGTAGTGTTGGTCTGGGCCAGATGGAAAAGAACGACTCCATCAGAAAGAGTGCCCTCTTCTTTAACTACATTAACAGATTTCAGTACAATTAAAGTAAATGTTCTGTAGCACTGGGATCTACCACTATATGGTCACCATATGGCGGGCATATCCATGTTGGTATTTGTAACATAGTTAGTAAGGCCGAAAAAAGACATTTGTCCATCCAGTTCAGCCTATATTCCATCATAATAAATCCCCAGATCTACTTCCTTCTACAGAACGTAATAATTGTATGATACAATATTGTTCTGCTCCAGGAAGACATCCAGGCCTCTCTTGAACCCCTCGACTGAGTTCGCCATCACCACCTCCTCAGGCAAGCAAATCCAGATTCTCACTGCCCTAACAGTAAAGAATCCTCTTCTATGTTGGTGGAAAAACCTTCTCTCCTCCAGACGCAAAGAATGCCCCCTTGTGCCCGTCACCTTCCTTGGTATAAACAGATCCTCAGCGAGATATTGTATAGTGTGTATGTGTATGTGTGTGTGTATATATATATATATATATATATATATATATATATATATACATACATACATACATACATACATACATACATACATACATACATACATACATACATACATACATACATACATACATACATACATATATATATATATATATATATATATATATATATATATATATATATATATATATATATATACATATATATATATATATATATACACTCTCACCGGCCACTTTATTAGGTACACCTGTCCAACTTCTTGTTAACACTTAATTTCTAATCAGCCAATCACATGGCGGCAACTCAGTGCATTTAGGCATGTAGACATGGTCAAGACAATCTCCTGCAGTTCAAACCGAGCATCAGTATGGGGAAGAAAGGTGATTTGAGTGCCTTTGAACGTGGCATGGTTGTTGGTGCCAGAAGGGCTGGTCTGAGTATTTCAGAAACTGCTGATCTACTGGGATTTTCACGCACAACCATCTCTAGGGTTTACAGAGAATGGTCCGAAAAAGAAAAAAAATCCAGTGAGCGGCAGTTCTGTGGGCGGAAATGCCTTGTTGATGCCAGAGGTCAGAGGAGAATGGGCAGACTGGTTCGAGCTGATAGAAAGGCAACAGTGACTCAAATCGCCACCCGTTACAACCAAGGTAGGCCTAAGAGCATCTCTGAACGCACAGTGCGTCGAACTTTGAGGCAGATGGGCTACAGCAGCAGAAGACCACACCGGGTACCACTCCTTTCAGCTAAGAACAGGAAACTGAGGCTACAATTTGTACAAGCTCATCGAAATTGGACAGTAGAAGATTGGAAAAACGTTGCTTGGTCTGATGAGTCTCGATTTCTGCTGCGACATTCGGATGGTAGGGTCAGAATTTGGCGTAAACAACATGAAAGCATGGATCCATCCTGCCTTGTATGGAGCATCTTTGGGATGTGCAGCCGACAAATCTGTGGCAACTGTGTGATGCCATCATGTCAATATGGACCAAAATCTCTGAGGAATGCTTCCAGCACCTTGTTGAATCTATGCCACGAAGAATTGAGGCAGTTCTGAAGGCAAAAGGGGGTCCAACCCGTTACTAGCATGGTGTAACTAATAAAGTGGCCGGTGAGTGTATATATATATATTGTAGTGATTTTATTTTTAGTAACCGCATAGTCATCGACTGAGGTTCCCCTATACCCACTATTGGGCTGTGCCACTGTAGTTGTAATCAGGGTTACCTGCTTAGGTGCCCACTAATGTTTCACACCCACCCCCCGCTATACCTCTGGGCCAATCCTCTTGCTCAGTGCAGAGATAGGCTGCCACTTTGCGCTTACAGGACACAGGAAGGCTTGACCAAGTATTTGTGTATGGGTGCATCAGGAGTGATGGCGGGCAGCCAACCAAATGGTCATCTAATGTATATGGGGGGGACCTTAAAGCTTTGTGGAATGTTTGTGCTGTATAAGCAAGGGAGATAATGGATACTAATTTCCAGTGAATTCCAATTTTGCTGCAGCTCTCTGAAAAATCTCCTTTTTGTTTGCCCATTTCCTTTCTAAGATCCTTGGGTTAGTTCCGCACTCCCTTCTTTGTGGAACCAGTGGTGAGGGAATCCTTGCACAGGTTAAAACCAAGGTTGAGACCATTTCAGTTTTTCCAGTTGTATGCGCTTTAGGCTCTGTGCACACGATGCGGATTTTGCTGTGGATCCGCTGCGGGTCCGCAGCAGTTTCCCATGAGTTTACAGTACAATGTAAACTTATGGGAAACCGAAAACGCTGTGCCCATGCTTCTTTGTGCGGAATCCGCAGCGGTTTTACACCTGCTCCATAATAAAAAAACGCAGGTGTAAAACCGCAGTAGAATCCGCACAAAAACAGCAGTAAATCTGCGATAAATCCGCCGGAAAAAGTGTTTTTTTTTCCCTGTGGATTTATCAAATCCGCTTCGGAAAAATCCGCAGTGGACCATTCTACGTGTGCTCATACCCTTATAGTCCGTAAGACTTTGCGTAGTTGGATCAGAACCAGCCTCACGCCAGACTGACTTGTCTAGTAGCTTGGCACCATTCTACGGTGTACTGTCATAGTGTACAAATAACCAGGGTTGTGGTCTGAGTTGGTAGAAATGTACCGACTCTGACTCCAGCTCTAAAAAAAAAATGTATTAATATTTTATAATTGAACTTTCATATGAATTTTATAAATCTTAGGCTGGTTTCACACTTGCGTTTTTGTCTGCAGCGTTTTTTGCACAAAAAACGCATGCGTTTTTTTTCCCTATATTTAACATTGAAAACGCATGCGTTTTTTTTGCACATGCGTTTGGTCGCGTTTTCAAACGCATGCGTTTTTTGTCTGCATGCGTTCATTTTCAAAAATGCTACCTGCAGTATTTTCTTGCGCGTTTTTTTGCGGCAAAAAAATGCATTGCTGTCTATGTAAACGCATGCGTTTTTAAGCACATGCGTTTGTTTGCGCTAAAAACGCATGCGTTTTTATAGAAAAAAACCAGAAAACACACTGAAAAGCCACCCACCACCATCAAGGTGATAAAGGGATCCAAACCCTAACCCTAACTCTACCCCTAACCTCACCCCTAACCGTTTAATGAACATTTTCTGACAGTCATATTGCCACGTATTTAAGTGCCACGTATCACGTATTTCAGTGCCACGTATGCCACGTGCCACGTATTTAAGTGCCACGTGGCACATATTTAAATGCCACGTGCCACATATTTAAGTGCCACGTGCCACGTATTTAAGTGCCACGTGCCACGTATTTAAGTGCCACGTGCCACGTATTTAAGTGCCACGTGCCACGTATTTAAGTGCCACGTGCCACGTATTTAAGTGCCACGTGCCACGTATTTAAGTGCCACGTGCCACGTATTTAAGTGCCACGTGCCACGTATTTAAGTGCCACGTGCCACGTATTTAAGTGCCACGTGCCACGTATTTAAGTGCCACGTGCCACGTATTTAAGTGCCACGTGCCACGTATTTGAGTGCCACGTATTTCAGTTGCACGTATTTCAGTGCCACGTATTTCAGTCACGTTTAGGGTTAGGGGTAGGGTTAGGGTTTTCTTGTTTTTTCTTGTGTTTTCTTGTGTTTTCTTGTGTTTTTCTATAAAAACGCATGCGTCTAAAAAACGCATGCGTTTTACCGCGTTTACATGCGTCTTTCACACATGCGTTTTTTTTAAAAAACGCATGCAGACAAAAACGCAAGTGTGAAACCAGCCTTACTCAAATATATATGTTCTATCAAACTATGAACAGTGATAAGCAGTTCTGCTGGAGATAGAGACATTTCTTACTTGTGTGTCAAGGTATGTGCACACGTCCGGATTTCTTGCAGAAATTTCCTGAAGAAAAACGGAAATTTTCTGCAAGAAATCCGCATTTTTTTTTTTGCGTTTTTTTTCCGTTTTTTTCGCTGTTTTTTTAGCATTCTGCAAGCGTAATTAGCTTGCAGAATGCTAAAGTTTTCCAAGCGATCTGTAGCATCGCTTGGAAAACTGACTGACAAGTTGGTCACACTTGTGAAACATACTGTTTGACAAGTGTGACCAACTTTTTACTATAGATGCTGCTTATGCGGCATCTATAGTAAAAGAGAGAATGTTTAAAAATAATAAAAAAATACAAAAATGGTTATACTCACCCTCTGCAGACAGCCGATCTCAGCGGCGTCCGTTCCTATAGATGCCGGTGTGGTTCAGGACCTTCGATGACGTCGCGGCTTGTGATTGGTCGCGTGAGTCACATGAGCGGTCACGCGACCAATCACAAGACAGCGACGTTGCCACAGGTCCTGAACCACACCATCTATGGGAATGGAAGAGAGAGCATGCACCGGAGAGGCAGGAACACTCCGGGGGCCATCAGAGGGTGAGTATAGGACTATTTTTTTTTATTTTAATTCTTTTTTTTTTTAACAATTATATGGTGCCCAGTCCGTGGAGGAGAGTCTCCTCTCCTCCACCCTGGGTACCAACCGCACATGATCTGCTTACTTCCCGCATGGTGTGCACAGCCCCGTGCGGGAAGTAAGCAGATCAATGCACTCCTAGGTGTGCGGAATCCCCGCAATTCCGCATTTTTAATGAACATGCTGCTTTTTTTTTCCGCGATGCGATTTTTTCGCGGAAAAAAATGCAACATTTGCACAAAAAATGCGGAATACCCTGTAAATAATAGGAGGCATATGTTAGCGTTTTTGCGTTTTTATCACGTTTTTATAGCAAAAAAACGCAAAAAATCCTGAACGTGTGCACATGGCCTCACTGTTCTCCACTGCCCTTATCTAATCTTATACTTGGTTAACCTCATGCTGCCCCAACCCCCCTACTTACAATGTATGAAACTGAAAATGTGTTGCAAATTCCTAGAGGAGGAGCTTTACTACTAAACTAGATGTTAACGAGGTGTGCGTCTTCCAAGCATCTCACAGATGCTACTCAGAAGAGGAAGACTGTAAGAAGTATTATCCTTTCAACAAACTTTGCATCAGTTAACTGTGAGTATATGAGGAATAACAGTATTACTGACCACTATATCAGTTGTACGAACTGGCAATTTTGTACAATTGTTTGTAGGAAAAACCATTGTCATTTGGATTGTGAATGCAGAATTAAAAACCTGAGAATGTCGAAGCGTCACATTAAATCAGCTGTATTTGAACATTTCACCATCACTCAAGATACACTGACAGACAATGTTTTTTTTATGACAAATGATCCAGACGAAAACAAATGCTGTGAAGCCAAGATCAGTGCATATTCAGGCAAAGATAAAAATGCTCCTACCAGAGCTTCTAATCTAAAGAGACATTTACAGCGCTTTCATCCAGAAGTACTGAAAGCAGTGGATGAAAAAGACTGCATCCAAACCAATGAACCAGTGCCCAGCTCTTCCAGCCAAACAAAGGAGCAGAGAAATTTGCAGCCATCAGTTGCAAGATATTTTTTCAGTGACAGTTACTGTGACAATGACAGTAGATACATTTAAAAAAACAGATCATAGAGCTTGTTGTAAAGGATAGTGTGCCTATTTCATTATTTTCACGACCAGCTTTTATGTGTCTGAATGGGGAAATGGTCCGCAAGCTTGGTGTTTCTCTGGAGAGAGAGAGAGAGTATTAGAAAATTAGTAATCGAAGAAGCTTTTAAACAAAAGGAAGAACTTAAAAAAACCTCTCAAGGGACGTTTTCTGTTTCTTAAAATGGATGCCTGCACAAGTCAGAGTGAACTATTTTGCCATCAATATCCAATTTTGTTTGTGACAAAAATGAAATAGTTACCAAGACAGGTCTTGGTGGAAAAGGTTCTGCAAGACTATGAACTTAAAAAAGAGCAAGTTCTTTCTGTCGTAACTGACAATGCTTCAAATATGATAAGTACTATTAAGCTAATGAATGAGAGTAATGATGGTGACCAGCAGCTAGAAGAACGTTCTGGGTCCACAGACACAGAAATGTTTGAAATAGAGGAACACAGTATTGTAACTGAGGAGCTAACTGAAGTTGCTTCAGATGAACAGCAACATGATAGTTTAGATCTTGTTGAAACTGTCAATACGTTCTTTCATTCATCTCATGCGCTGTGTTGTGCATACGCTACAGCTGCCAGAACCCTTAAAGTTGACTCAATTTTGAAGAGACGTGCTGGAAAAGGGGCAATTATTGATCAAGCCACACGATGGGGCAGTACTTACTTAATGATTCAGCACTTGGTTAAACTGAAAACCTTTCTTGTAGACATGGCTAACCCTCAACTGACGCTAAATGAGTCAGTGGAATCAGGTGACTGAGCTGGAAAAATTGCTAGAGCACCCATTTACAGTGACTAAAAAATTACAAGCAGAGGACTTAACTCCAGGTATTTTCTTAAAGGAGTGGAAGAACCTGATGTTTCGCCTGTCCCAAAGAGGAGGGTTAATTGCAAGTGGCATTGCTACATCAATGAAACGGAGAGAGGAGCTACTATTACAAAATAACATTCTTTTGGCAGCTGTTTATGTAGACCCAATGCATCGGATTCTTCTAGATGATCAACAGCTAACTAAAGGAAAAGAAGCTCTGTTTGTTCTGCAACCCTTTCATCCTCACTGCTATTTCAGTCAGGAGGAACAAGAAGAATTTGGTCGTCCTGCCACATCTTCACCCTCAACTGATGAAGAATTTAATTTTGAAAAATATTTGGATCACAAGGACCATGCAAAGCGTTCCCGCATAGTCATCCCCATCAAAGAACACAGCCAGTACATTTCAGCAGAATTTTTCATGTGCACTAAAAGAAATTGAGAAATGTGACCGTTCATCAAAAATAACAGTGCAACAAGCGATTCCTCTGTATCCTGACATGGTCAGAGATGTTGCCCGAGTGGTTACTGCTTTGCCACCAACCCAAGTTAGTGTAGAGTAGAGATGAGCCACCTCCCTAGTGTTCGGGTTCGGTTTGTCGAACAGGGAGATGTTCGCCGAACTGTTCGTCGAACTGTTCGAACACCGTCGAACCCCATTGAAACCAATGGCAGGCAAGCGCAAACACATAAAAACACATGGAAAACACATAGAAAACACCTTAAAGGTGTCCAAAAGCTGACAAACTGCTCAGAAGACACAACAAACACATGGAAAAGTCACAACTACACAGTCATTAAAAAAAGAAAAGAGGTGGAGGAGTAAAAGGAGGAGGAGACACAGATAGGCATGTCATGCCCTTCTAAAGTTAAGAAGGGCTAGAGTAAAAATCTAAGCTCGCTCTACCAACACCCAGACGTCTTGACAAAAAAAAAGGAATATCTTTAGGTAGAATGGCGGCGGGTCCATTCAGAACACTTTCCTTAGAAGACGTAGTGGTACCCCCGTTGGGAGTTGTGCCAAAAAATGAACCCACTACATTCAGCCTAATCCACCATTTGTCATATCCAAGGGGCAGGTCGGTAAACGACAACATCGACGCGGAACCAAGTACAGTACTATGTACTGTGCCTCGTCAAAGGAGGTAATCAGGTGGGTCAGGAAGCTGGGGAAGGGGCACCCTAATGGCCAAAACAGACATTGAGGGGGCGTTCCGGTTACTACCTGTGCCTCCAAATAGTGTCCTCCCATTGGGCTGCTTCTGTGAAGGAGCATACTACATAGATCGCTGTTTGCCCATGGGGTGCTCCATATCCTGCTCACTATTTGAGGCATTTAGTTGCTTCCTTGAATGTGTCGTCATGGACGTTTGTAAGGTGGCACATATTATCCATTACCTCGACGACTTCTTATGCCTGGGCCCAAAAGATTCGCCACAGTGTGAAAACACGCGGTAGTCCACCTGTGAGAAGGAGAGCTGGAGGGAGAGTGGACACTCCAGAGCCGAGGGGTTAGATAAAGAAAGAAGGCGGTGTAGCTTGCTTCATGGGTGGGGTACTCTGCTGAGTAGCAGAAATTGCTTTGGCAAAAGGATTTCCTTGGCCAAATGCCATTAAAAAATAGTAGTTAGGTAAACAGGCGGTGTAGCTTGCTTCATAGGTGGGGTACTCTGCTGAGTAGCACAAAATGCTATTAGGTACAAAATGATTTCCTGGGCTAGATCAGTTAAAAATTAGTAATTAGATCAACAGGTGATGTAGCTTGCTTCATGGGTGGGGTACGCTGCTGAGTAGCACTAAATTCTACTAGGCCCAAAAGGATTTCCTGGGCCAGATGCTGTTAAAAATAGTACTTAGGTAAACAGGTGGTGGGTGGCTGGGCTACTTTGCTGACTAGCAGATACTGCAGCTTTGGAGCAGACCTCTGAATCCCAGGCCATAGTATGAGTAAACAACTCTGCAGACGACCCCACCCACCTGGAATTGACGATGGCAACATCATGTAAAACTCAGCAAGGAGACTAAATAAGAGTCTCCATTTTTTCCAAAAATTCGGCCACAGACACCACTTAAGTGGCATCAATTTCGCCAGAGTTTTTTAAAACTGTTGGTGAGGTGATTTTCAAAAATCATCAAGCTTTTAGTCTCCCCAAGATGACACGGGTAGAAAAGTCCTTGCGGATCAAGGATTTGTTCATCTTGATGAACGTTAGTCTGTCTACATTGTCACTGGACAGCCGCGTGCGCTTATCTGTCATCACACCACCAGAGCGCTGAACACACGTTCAGAGAGAACGCTGGTTGCGGGGCACGACAAGATCTCCAAGCCGTGAGTGATGAGCTCAGGCCATTTTTCAAGATTGGAAGCCCAAAATGAGCAAGGGTCCAGTTCCACAGTCATGGCATCGATGTTAACTTGGAGATACTCTTGTACCATCCTCTCTAGGCGTTGGCTGTGCGTCAGACTACTTGTCTCCTGTGGCCTTGCAAAGGATGGTCTAAAAAAAAAAATCTTGAAACGATTGGAAAAAAATTGTTGTTACCACCAGATACGATGTTACTGTTACAGTTGGAGTGATGACTCGATATCGATAGTCCCACGGTTGGCAAGTTAGATTCACTACGTGCACCACTGGTGGTTTGTGGAAAAGCAGATGTTAGATTCTGTAACAGTCTCTGCTGATACTCCTGCATGTGTGAATCCCTTTCTATGGCAGGAATTATTTCGCCAAATTTGCTTTTGTACCGGGGATCTAAGGGTGTGGCAACCCAGTAGTTGGCATTACTTCGGATTCTGACAATCCGAGGGTCATGTTGCAGGTAGTGCAGCAAGAAAGCACTCGTGTCTTGCGCATCCAGGAGGACCAAATCCTTGTTGTCTTGGTGGTGGCGAGGTGAGAATCATGCTTCCATCGTCTGCCCTCTCCCCCCAACCTCGCACAACAGAAATTTGATCAAGGTCTCCCTCATCTGATGAGTCTTCCATGCCCAGTGCCAGTTCGTCTTCTACTTCTTCCTCGCCTCCTGCACCTTCCTCAACAGTTTGGCTGCTACCACGCGCCCTCGGTAATCCCTCTCCCCCAGCCTCCAATGCCAGCCGCCTTGGTGCTGCCAACCTTCTTGACCTTGGAGATATGATCTCTTCCGCATACGACGACTCCTGTTCCTCCTCCTCTTGTTACACCACCTGACTCCGGACACTGTGTAAGGTGTGCTCCAGCATGTAAATCACCGGAATGGTCATGCTGATAATGGCATCGTCAGCACTAAACATCTTCGTTGCTATTTCATAACTGTGCAGAAGGGTGCATAGGTCCCTGATCTGAGACCACTCCTGCAGCGTGATTTGCCCCACCTCGTTGGCTCAGGCTATACGTCATAACGTATTGCACCAGGGCTCGTCGGTGCTGCCACAGTTGCTGCAACATGTGCAGAGTTGAATTCCACCGTGTGGGCACATCGCATTTCAGCCGGTGAACTGGCAGGCCCAACGACTTCTGTAGAGATGCAAGTTGTTGAGCTGCGGGATGCGGATGGCGGAAGTGAGCACACAGCGACCGTGCCCTCTGCAGAAGCCCATCTAGTCCGGGATAGTGGGATAAAAATTGCTGGACAACCAGGTTCAAAACGTGAGCCATACAAGGCACGTGTGTGACATTGCCCCGGCGAAGGGCCGCACCCAGGTTTGCAGCATTGTCGCACACGGCCTTCCCTGGCTGCAGGTTGAGTGGAGACAACGATTGATGGAACTCGGTCTCCAGAGCTGACCACAACTCCTCAGCTGTGTAACTCACATTTCCCAGACATTTCAATGTAAACACTGCCTGATGCCATTGAGCCCTGGTGTCAGCATAGTGATGAGGTGTGCAGGATTCCTTCTGCGCAGTTACAACGCGGGTGGCATTACCAGACAGGCTTTGGGTGCAGGTGGAGGACCAAGAGAAGGTTGAGGAGGCAGAAGCAGTGGAGGAACTTCTAGATACAGAGAATCGACAAGCAACTCGTGGGGACAGCAAGACTTGGACAGCAGCCCCTTCTCCTGATGTCGCCGTAGTTACCCAGTGCCCAGTCACCGACATGTAACGCCCCTGTCCATGTCTACTCGTCCAAGTGTCTGTGGTGAAATGCACCCTGTCACACAGTTTCTCAAGGAAGCGGTGATGTTGTGTGCGACATGCTGGTGTAGCGCAGGCACAGCTTTCTTTGAGAAGTAGTGGCGACTGGGCATCTTGTACTGGGGCACTGCGACGGACATAAGGTCTCGAAAATCCTCTGTGTCCACCAGGCGGAAAGGCAGCATTTCTGTAGCCAACAGCTTGCAGATGGAGAAATTCAACCTCTTAGCTTTGTCATGGCTAGGAGGAAATGGTCTTTTACTTGTCCACATCTGAGGGACTGAGGGCTGGCTGCTGTGCTTAGACGGAGTTGAGTAGGGTGTCCCCGGCAAACTGCTGGTCTGTGAGGAAGGTGCAGGCGGAGATGTTATGTTGCCTTGATCAAAATGTGGTGTCGATGTCGGAGAGTGCTCAACAGCAGGAGGTGTTTCCACTTGAAAATGTCCTGACGACCTGCCAATCACACTGGCTGTTGCGGGTAAAGAGGTGGAAGGTCTGCTTCCAAAACCATGTGCGACTGCTGTCCCCACAGTCAGAGGATGAAGAGGACGCGGATGCACTTGATGGGGCAGACGGTGGTTGACCCGGCCCACTAGGCCGCATTGTAGCACAGTGAGCTTCCCACTGCAACTTATGCCTCATATCCATGTGACGGTTCATGCATGAAGCACTCAAGCTAGTGATTTTTTGGCCTCTACTGAGATTTTGTTGACAAATCTTACAGACAACATGAGTTGGGTCATCCTTTGCGTTGTCAAAAAATGCCCAGGCTATGCAAGGCTTAGAGCCCGTGCGACCTGAAGAGCCACCACGACTTCTGGTCTAAGGCACAATTGGGGTTGAGGATGCAGTTGTTGACGTGCTTCCAGTACTCCATCTCTGTCCAGGAAGGCGCACCGTTACCTCGTCGTCAGACTCGTCACTAGCATCCTCCTCCACCTCCTCTACTGACCTCATGGACTGGCGGACTGGGGGTTGACAGTAAGTGGGGTCTACAACCTCGTCATAATCATCCTGTGTGTTCACACCCGTCGTCCTCAGAGCCAACCTCTTCCTGCCCCGACCGAAAAGTCAAGTTTTCGTTCCAATCAGGTATCTCAGTCTCATCATCATCTTCCTCATTGTCTCCACCAACAGGAGTTACAGTTTGGGAACGAGGGTCTACATTATGCTCAGAACCTTCTTCATCTGGGCCTGCATCCGACTCACAAAGATTCTGGGCATCAGTGCAGATCATTTCCTCGTCTGGATTCACAGAAGCTCTGGAGCAGACCTCTGATTCCCAGGCTATAGTATGCGTAAACCGCTCTACAGACTCAACCATGTGTGCTACCCCATGCTCAGACGGGAAGCTGGAGACTTGGGAGCTGTGAGGAAGCATGTGCGATTGGGGTGACAACTCTGAGGACTGGAGTAGTTGTGATGTTGACGTTGACATGGAGGAGAGCCCACTTGAACGAACACTTGATATCCGTTCAAGCACCTGCTGTTTTTGTGCCTCATCTGGAATTTTTGGCGATGCTTGTAGCGATGGTCGTAAGAAAGGGATCATAGCAGATTGTCCACGAAAAGAAGTAGACATCTTACTTTGGCTGGAAGATGGTCTTTCTTCTGCAGATGTTACTGTTGCTTTACCACCTACCCCACGGACACAACCTTTTTGTTCCCTTTCCAACACGCCTATTCCCCTTTCCACCAGCAGCAGGCCTTTTGCCACTCATTTTAGTGCTTAATTGGCAACTCTGTATCTGTAGTTGTTGGCACAACAACCGATGGATGAAAACCGAGCAGAACTGAGTGGCCAAACTGTGGTACTAGGCCCAAAACTATCAACTGGATTAGATGCAGTGAAAATAGAGATACTCAGGTGGTATAGTTTGTTTCACAGGCGGGCTACTCTGCTGACGTGCAGACAATGCTACTAAGCCCAAAACCCCAAAACGATTTACTGGGTTAGATGCCGTAAAAATTGAGATACACAGGCGGTGTAGCTAGCTTCACAGGCGGGCTACTCAGATGACTATCAGACAATGCTACTAGCCCAAAAGGATTGGCTGAGCTAGATTACACCAAATGCTGTGACTAACACTTGCACAGCACTGACTCAGACCTGCCTGGCAAACAGTGCTATGGACTGCTGTAACCTACCCTGAAAAGGGCTGATATTACAACTAGTACAAACTCCCGACTCCCTAAACCTATCTCTCAGAAAATTCGCTGGCAAAAAAAGACTCTTTGACTGTATAGCACCCACAGCAGCAGCGGTGCCGTCTAACACTAAGCTGCAGCAGTGAGGAAATGGTGACGACGGGGCAAATGGCTGGTTCTCATTGGGCAAGGAGTGACATACACAGCCAATGACACATGCCCTTGCTTGTCTGCATCACATGCACATTGCTGTGTGTGTGTGCGCACTGCTGATAGGCTGAGAGACTGCACCGCCCCACTGTAAATGCGGGAAAAAAATGGAGATCGGCGTTAGTTCAGCACAGATCTATCCCCCGCCCCCCCCCCCCCCCTGCCCACTATACACTGAAACAGTCCATTAACAATGATAAACAGTTTTAATGTGCAAATCAAGCTAGGCTTTTGGTGAACCAACAGTTATCGAACAAACTTGAACAGACTAATTTTTAAGCAAATTGTTCGAGTTCGTCAAACAACTCTTACACCGCCCAAAAGAGCTCGAATTTGAAATTGGCGAACAGTTCGACTCGAACACCGCTCATCTCTAGTAGAGGGGTTGTTCTCTGCTCTCAAAATAATTAGATCAGATTTGAGGGCATCCATGAAGGAGGATCTGACAGAGGCAATACTTTTTCTGAGGACAAATTTATAGATTTCTTCTTATTAACTGCAGAACGGTGTTTATTGCATATTTACTTACAAGAGTTTGGAGAAGTTTATAAAAGTTATTTGCTATATTCTAATTGTATTCTAATAAATATAGTTTTTGCTCTAAGTGGTCTGATTATATGATGGTGAGAAACTGAATAAGCCCGATGTTAATATTTTACAACAGTAAGTTTGTTACGAATTGGCCATTTATGAAGGAGTCTGAGTCTGAGTCTGAGTCTGAGTCTGAGTCTGAGTCTGAGTCTGAGTCTGAGTCTGAGTCTGAGTCTGAGTCTGAGTCTGAGTCTGAGTCTGAGTCTGAGTCTGAGTCTGAGTCTGAAGGTACCTTCACACGAAGCGACGCTGCAGCGATAGCGACAACGATGTCGATCGCTGCAGCGTCGCTGTTTGGTCGCTGGAGAGCTGTCACACAGACCGCTCTCCAGCGATCAACTATGCCGAGGTCCCCTGGTAACCAGGGTAAACATCGGGTAACTAAGCGCAGGGCCGCGCTTAGTAACCCGATGTTTACCCTGGTTACCAGCGTAAAATCTAAAAAAAACAAACAGCACATACTTACATTCACGTCCCCCTGCGTCCACTTCCTGACTGACTGAGCGCCGTACAGTGAGAGCAGAGCGGTGACGTCACCGCTGTGCTGCTTTCACTTTCACTTTGCGGCGCTGAGTCAGAGGAGGAAGCAGACTGCAGGGGACGCAATGTGAGTATGTGCTGTTTGTTTTTTTTACATTTTACGCTAGTAACCAGGGTAAACATCGGGTAACTAAACGCGGCCCTGCGCTTGGTAACCCGATGTTTACCCTGGTTACCAGTGTAAAATATCGCTGGTATCGTTGCTTTTGCTTTCAAACACAACGATACACAGCGATCGGACGACCAAATAAAGTTCTGGACTTTATTCAGCGACCAGCGACATCACAGCAGGATCCTGATCGCTGCTGCGTGTCAAACGAAACGATATCGCTAGCGAGGACGCTGCAACGTCACGGATTGCTAGCGATATCGTTATAATGTCGTTTCGTGTGAAGGTACCTTGAGTCTGAGTCTGAGTCGCAACTGTGGCTGTGCAAATAACCCCACCATGCTTTGTGCATTTAACATTATGGAATTGAAATTTTAATGCCGTACATTCAATCAAATTGCCATATAGTTGCCAAAATTGCTCTCTAATGTGTATTGCTTTTATAATCATACGCTGCGAAAATAACATACGATACTGTGCTCAAGTAGCATCATCTAAGAACATGCCACCATACAGTGCCCAAATACAAAGGACAAAACATTAGCGGCACCACTTTCGACTGGGGTGGGAAATGCCCCCTCTATAAATAAATGCTAATTCACCACCATTTTCCTGCCCCTTCATAAGATTGTCTGCCATCTGATGGAACAAGAGATTTAACTTGTACCTCTTTTGTCTTTACAGGATGATGGTCATACGAAACAAGGTTCCACCTCTTCCTAATTAAGAAAAATGTGAGTCCCCGAATCCGTCTGACGGCTGTGTAGCTGTTCTACATCCTCCGTGTGAATATTGGACATTTTCCACCGGGATGTTACTGCGTTCACTTGCACTATATACATTTTATATAGATGTTCTTTTTCTTGAAAGCTGCACTGACCTGCGGATTTTGGAACCACTTGACGGAAGGAATCAAATGATGACCGTTGCTACAGTGCATAAGAGTCCAGATTGCTTGGAGTTGTAGTTATGCAACGGGTGGAAGGCCATAGTTCGGAGACTGTTATGCGTGTTTTTTTTTTCTTCACCTTGTCCTAACTAAATCTACCCGAATTGCCCCATTGGCTGTCAATTCCTCCACACATATTAGATAAGTTGACTGAACCCATTGATCATAATGTTTATGGGGCCTTACAAGGCTCCTTCTCGCAGATATTGGATGAAATGAGGAGGAGGCAGCTTGAATTCAACTGCATGTTTGTTTGTTGTTTTTTTGTCCCTTCTAGGTAAGCCACTGCCATAAAGTTTAACAGTGGCTTATTCTGCTCTCTCCATAGAGAACCATGAATGTTTGGCCAAGCTGACCGTTCAGGTGTCTGATGGAGTCAGGGCGTTAGCAGTTGACCAAACGCCTGTTCTGCTTATCTAGAAGGGTATGCTGTACAGCAGAGAGATCTGTTTGGATTCTTTGAGGGTTTATTACAAAAGGTGTAAATTAAGTTGTAGAGCATTTTTATTGGGGAAAGATGAGATACTTGTAACAATTTTTTTTTTTTTGTCACATTTTGTATGAATTTGTATATTGTATATTTTAATAAAGTATGTATAATCAGCATTTTTTGACAGTTGTTAACATTGCATGGAGTAAAACCTTTGTGCCAGGGCCTCCGTGCACAAGTGTAGAGCCTGCTCCACATTTTTGGGAATGGACAATATTGTCCAGTAGCAGAACGCAACGTGGTGTCCTCTTCTGTTGCCTCTGCAGAAGTGGTCAAGTGACTTTGGTGTGCCAGCATGGGCAGTGCATGACTTCGCTGGCTTGCACATCATTGGCAAGTAGATGTTAGCTGCTGCCCTCTGATTGTCACAGGCGTGTATTGCAGTGCAGCGAGCCGGCAGGTCTTTGAGCCGCAGTAAATTTTCACCTAAATATGCATCAGAGAAGGCACATCCAGGTGAAATTGGTGACGGCAGGCCTCCCTCGAGGTCGTACTCTTCTGCGATCATTACACCCCTTATACTGTCAGAATATAGGTCAAAGTAAGATGCCATTATAAAAACATAGTGCCCAAATCGGAAACCTACAACTGATGCAGCTGCACAGAGGACCTATTACCACTTCAAACAGGTCGAATTGTGAATTACGAGGAGCTATTGGACTAAAGGAACCCATATAATCTTGCACAGGGGCCTCTTCTGTTTGTTTCCGCTCCTGGCCCAAATGATGCAGTAAGTACTATGCCGTGCACTTAAATTAGATTATGAATGTGCCTTACTTTATGTATTTTACCACCACCCCCATTTAACCAGTTTAAAGAAACTCCTCCCATCTAAGATTTTATTGTCTTTAATATATTGCAATCATCGTGCTGTATAACACTGTGTACTTACAATTGCTCATTTTGCCTTTCTACCCAGCTAATTCTTTTCTCTGCGCTATGTAGAAACACGAAGTCTCTTTTCCCTGCATTTATCATTTCCCTCTTCACCGCCTAACCCAGCTGCTCCCTCCCAGGGGCGCTGCTATCATGAAGCAAGTTGAGGACTTTGCTTCAGGCGGCAGCTCATCCCTCAAGCCAGGGGGCGGCAGAGCGACGGTCAGAACAGGTGGTGCTGTTGCCGACTCTCCCTGTAATCCCTGCAGACCAGTAGCGTAGCTACTGGGGGGGCAGAGGGGGCCATTTCCTCGGGCCCAGTCACCTGAAGGGCCCTCCGGGAGTTCCACTGCCGAGTCTGAGGTGTCAGGGAGAGAGCAGCACAATGCCGGCTGCAGAGCCTCCCTCCGTGCAGAGTGCAGTGTGGTCTCACCGAGGAATCTCTTCCTGGCTGGCAGCAGCAGCTGCAGTTACTTTCTGGCTGTGCAGTGTGTGCACGCTTGGTTTGGCTGAGGCACGCTGGGTCCTAGTGCCCTCCTTGCATCTATCTGGACACTTCCTGGTTCTCCTCACTGTCTGCCTGAAAACTTCACCAGTAAGTGGGGATGGAATTTATTAGAGTAATTCAGGCATATCATGGTCACTGTGGGGGTGAATGTGAGAGGATTGTGGTATTGTAGGGGCTGAAGTGGGAGAGGAGGACAGGGCACTACTGTGGGGTAAATGTGAAATGATGGGGGTTGTTGTGGGTGTGCAGGGGGACAGCAGTGTGGGGGTGAGAGAGAGGATGGTGGTATTGTGGGAGGGGGACAGGGTACTGGGGGTGAATGGGAGAGTTTGAGGGTATTGTGAGGGCTGACGTGGGTGAGGGGGCACTGGGGGGCTGATTATTGTTTAATGTTATGAGCTATTCACTCCATCATATGTGAGGGTATGTGTCCCCGAGGTGTATTGGCCGCGCTTTGGATGCAGCAGATACCCCGCTCCGCCCAAAGCGCTGCCCCCTGTTGTACGCGCGGTGATTCCGCATATATTCATTGAACACAGGTGGAATCACCGCATCCTATTCATAGACTGTTTTATTTATCTTGTGGAGACGGAGCATCTCCACAAGATAAATAGACACGCTGCTGTCTAGAAAGACGCACCACATGTCCGGTTACGCTGGTCTGCCACCTGCGTCTATGTACGCATAGTGGAGATGGGATTTCATAAAATCCCCTCCACTATGCTGTAACATCTGGAAGCTGCGGCTTCGACGCTGCGGGTGTACACAGCGTCCAATCCCCAGCAAAACCCCAAGCAATACGCCCCTTGGAAACATACCCTAATAGTTGCTGTCTTGGGGGCTGGAGATGGGGAGGTCGGGGGCTTTTTATTATTGCGAGCTGGGTCTTTTATAAGTATTAGTTAAACAAGCATAGCAAAGAAGGTTAATATTACTATAACAAGGATAAGTATTAACATACTTATACATACGCAGACAGACACTGTATAACTCATGCGACGATCGCATTGCAATCCTCGGACTGCCCCTGACACCTCTCCTGACATAAGCTTGACAGCGTGATAGATTACTATGCAACTGTCAGCCTCAGGTCAGGAGAGCCGAGGGTCAGTCCGAGGATTGCGATGCGATCCTCACATGAGAAATACGTCAGTCCGTCTGCCCCCTAACAAGTATAACAATACAGTAACCACGGGCTGCATTCTATGTTAGAAGAATACATTGCTTATAATTAAATTATTGAAGGGAACCTGTCACCCCCCCCCTCCCCCCCCCCAGGGCCTATTAAGGTAATAGAGCCACCCTCAGCAGCACTAAGGCTGCATTCTGTGAACGTGGCTCTTATGTTTTTGATCCCTAGTAACACTGAAATATTCTCTTTTATAAATTGCGTGCACTGACGCCGCTACCATGAGGCGACTTGAGCTCTTTGGCTCAGGCGGCAGAAGAGAGGGGGCGGCAGATTCTGTAACTTGATTTGCGCTGCTAGGTTTTTTTTTTTTTTTTTTTTAAACTCCGGGGTCAAGTGCCCGCCCTGCCCCCTCCCTCCTGCCCCCCTCCCTGAAGACGTAATACTCCCCTTCCTCCAGCGGTGGCTGCAACTGTGTCTCAGCGCCGGCAGTGTGTCCTGTCTTCAGCGGTCACATGGTACCGTCATTAAAGGGAACCTGTCACCACGTTTTTGGAAGATGGGATAAAAATAGCGTTAAATAGGGGCAGAGGTGGGCGTTACATTAGTGTGTGTGTTATGCGTTTATTACCCACCTAAGTTGCCGAAATAACTTTGCAAAGTCTCCGTTTTCGCCTGTCAATCAGGCTGGTCAGGTCACATGGGCGTGGTGTCTTCACCCAGATTTGGCGTAGTTTTCCGTTGGTGGCGTAGTGGTGTGCGCATGCCCAAAGTCCGGAATCCTCTTCCAGGGGATTTAAAATAGCGCGGTGTTCGTTATTGCATTGGTGATCGGTGGGCGCGGCCATCTTCCTTTGGCCGCGCGTGCGCAGAAGCGGCGCTCTGCTGGCCGCGGCTTCAGGAAAATGGCCGCGGGATGCCGCGCGTGCGCAGATGGATATCGCGGCGGCCATTTTCCTGAAGCCGCGGCCAGCAGAGCGCCGCTTCTGCGCACGCGCGGCCAAAGGAAGATGGCCGCGCCCACCGATCACCAATGCAATAACGAACACCGCGCTATTTTAAATCCCCTGGAAGAGGATTCCGGACTTTGGGCATGCGCACACCACTACGCCACCAACGGAAAACTACGCCAAATCTGGGGGAAGACAACGCCCATGCGACCTGACCAGCCTGATTGACAGGCGAAAACGGAGACTTTGCAAAGTTATTTCGGCAACTTAGGTTGGTAATAAACGCATAACACACACACTAATGTAACGCCCACCTCTGCCCCTATTTAACTCTATTTTTATCCCATCTTCCAAAAACGTGGTGACAGGTTCCCTTTAAGGTCATGAATATGCGCATATTCATCACCTTAATGAGCGCTACCATGTGACCGCTGAAGACAGGAAGGAAGACGCTGCAGAGATGCCGGGAAGTTCTGCGCCGCCCGGTGAGAGGTGAGTATGACAGGGAAAAAGTATGGGGGAGCCACGCACGCAGGGGAGAAGGATGGGGGAGCCACGTACGCAGGGGAGAAGGATGGGGGAGCCACGCACGCAGGGGAGAAGGATGGGGGAGCCACGCACGCAGGGGAGAAGGATGGGGGAGCCACGCACGCAGGGTGGGAGGATGGGGGAGCCACGCACGCAGGGTGGGAGGATGGGGTATAAATATGGAGTATAAATACTAGGCCCTATAGGGGGGGACACAGTGTGTATAGAAAGGAGAGGTCAGTGTGAAGAGCGTGTACCATAAGAGGGACAGTGTGGGGGTCATATTTTGTGCAGACAATATAGTGAGGGGCAGTTTATTATACAGGAGCATTATAATGACACTTATATCTTTAAGGGCATCGTGGAGACTTTCTGCAAAAGAGCGGAGAAGATGGAAGTCTGCAGAGACGGCTGTGGATGAGAAAACTCATCATGGGGTCTGGATAAGATGAAGAAAAGGAGAACGACTCCAGAGACAACGTCATCTATAAGGTACCTGGATGTAAATGTTATTTGTGATACTGATGGAGCGCCCCCACTGCCGCAGGGCCGAGGGGTACCCGGGTACCGGGCCTCTGAGTCTCTGCTCTGGGGTTGTCACGGTGGCTAGGCCCGATCCGTGACCCTGCCGAGGGGCGCACAGTGAACGATGTGACTGATGTAGATGGTGCAGTGCCGTAAATAACGAGGACACCAAGTTGCAGTCTCTTTACCTCTTTACTGAAGGTTTTAAAGTCCTCAGTCCAGAGCGCTGTTACCAGGGCTGTCAGAGACCGGCCGGTCTAAAGACACATCAGGAGTTCTCTTTACAGGTGGGAATCAGTGTCTACCTTCTAACGCTGGGTGTTGTAGTTCTTCCCTGCTGAGCTCCCGGGATAGTCCTCACAACTGGTTCTGTCTGTCTCTGATGTTCGCTTTCTCCGTCCCCCAGATGATATGGTAGGACGCACCCGTATCACGGGGTAGGCCTGGAGTTCTTCCGGGACCCTAGAGTCGCCCCTCTCCCACAGCTGCCTCCGTTGTCTGCTTAGGTGTTAAGTGAGACAGCCAACCTGTAATTGGCTGTCCGGCCGTGGTTTGCAGTAGTACTTAAAGTCTCTTACTTGCTCGGCGTTCCGGCCACCGACTGTTTGCGCCTCAGAAGGATGTTGCCTCGGTCTAACAGCACGACTCCTTCTGGTCCCAATTCCTCTTCACTGTATTCCCGTTGTGCACTGGTTAGTTCTGCTCTGAGGAGTCTGCCAGGATCCCATCCCTGACAGGTCCTCTCTCTAGCTCTTCCCAGCTACTTCTCCCTGTCTTCCTGTCCAACCCCCAGTTTTACCAGAGTGTGAGGAGTGGCCTACTAGATAGGACCGCCCCCCCCTGGTGGCCGGAGTGTGAAGTGTAGTGAGGTGTTACCTGATCAGAGAAACTCCTTTAGTGCAATCAGACGTACCATAGCTCCCCATAGTGGCGGAGCCACAGTACTGCAACAACCAGGACTCTGGGGCGCTGCACTGACTAACTCTCATGTTTTTATTTGTTAGGAGCATTAAAGGGGATGTCCAGGTTTGTAATGAGTCTGCAGTCATTCTTTGTGACTGCAGACTTCTGACTTCTCACAGTGCGCACTGCACGCTGTCAGGATTCTCTCGTGCTGGCGATTTACATACATGCGGTCACGTGCTGACTAGACATGCGTGGCCCCACTCTATGAAAATGAACTGAGTGAGGCCGGGCACGTCTAGTCGGAATGTGGTCAGAAGTATACAAATCACATGCTTGTGCTGACATGACCGTCCACCGGCCAGGGAGAATCCTAAATGTGTGCAGTGCATTAGTTGTGAGAATTCAGAAGCTGCGATGTCAGGATTCAGCTCTGCAGGTTCCAGTCGTCACATGGACACGTCACTCATATGTGATTTTCATACTCATGGTCCTGTGACAACGAGCTTCTCTTCCCGCTTCTCTCAGTTTTTCACTGAACATTAAAAGCATTAGGGAGAGGAGCTCGTGGGCACATGACTGAGTGTGCACATCGCATATGTCCTGGGGGGGGGGCACCAAACTGAATTCTTGCCCCTGGTGCCAGAAACCCTAGATACACCTCTGCTGGTATGCTACTGTGAGCGGCGATTACCGGGTTCGGTGGAGGGATGTGTGTGCACAGGCAGTGAGGCAGGGACTGTGTGTGTGTGTGTGTGTGTGTGTGTGTGTGTGGGGGCGCCATTTTTCCTTTCGCCTCAGGCAGCAGAGAGGCTAGGTTCACCCCTGCTTCCTCCATCCCCCTGCAAGGGACTCGTACAGGGAAAATTGACGTCCTGTTTCTGCATAGAGCAGAGAAGTATTCGTAGTTGGCTTTTAATCACGTAATGTCATAGACATAAAGGAAAATAGAAACATTTACTCATTTTACCTTTCTACCTAGGTATTGTAAATGCACAATGTTATAGAATGACTACAATATAAGGTTATGTTTACACTAGGCATTTCTGACCTTTTTAAAATGCAAATGTTCAGCTGTTTTACTGTTCTACAGTACCAGCAAAGGATGAGTCTTCCGAAATCTCATGCACAAGCCTTGTGGTGCTTTTTTTTTTTTGTGCTTTGCTTGTTTTGTTTTTCTTTTTGCATAAGTGTCACTACTTCCAGTGTGTTTTTGTTGTTTTTTTCAGCATTTTTCACCCATTGAAAGTAGTGGGTGGTGAAAAAAATGCAGGTGTCAGGTTTTGCTGCATTCTTGGTGGGGAAAAAAAAGTGCAGCAGTAATTGAAAAACTTATTTTTGCCCCCCCCCCCCCTACGCTTCCGGGTTTACCATCTTGTCTTAGTCACCTGAGATGGCAGTTTGCTTTATATACCTCACCAATTTAAACTGTACTAATGCAAACATAAGCCAACTATGATGGACACCATATCACTCACCACCAGAGACTGTGCACGCGTGTCCACAGAGGTGCTGGGGAACCTGGGAGCTCCTGCAGTGGAATGTAGACATGGCAGAAAGTGTGCTGCAGGAGGAACACAAATAGAGTGGTAAGAAGCAAGCCGGGGGTCAGAAGCCAGAGAAAGCAACACAGTACCAGGGGAACAGGCAGGTGGGAAGTCGGGGACGTAGCCAGGGTAGAACCAAGAGTAACACAAAGTACAGAATCAGCAGACTAATATCAAATGGGAAACAGACCGGGTCATACACAGAACAATCGTACAGAAGCAGGCAATATACACAGGTATACAAGGGTCAACTACTCAGCCAGGAACGGACGTATAACTGAAAACAAGCATAGCACCAGTGCGGTTACTTATAGCCCTCCCCAAACCAAAGAGAGGCCACATAGGATTAACCCTAGAAGGACCGTAACAGCAACTCCAGGCAGACCATGACACAAACCAAGGTGTGAGACTGAACAATCCCTGAGCAACTCAATAGCCAACCAAAGTGTGAAAGTAAATGGTGTCCTACAAACTCAATGCACTTTGTGTCTTGCACAAATTATTCCAGACCAATTAGCCTCCCCCACCTGTTACATTTGTATGTGTATTTTTTTATGAACACATGTCTTGGTGACCAGTGTTCATGCTTCTGTGATGGAAGCAAAGCTGAATTTTGGGATTCTGAAAAACGCAGCAAAAGCGCCAAAACTTGCATTTTTGACACTGCTTCTTTTCTGCCAAGAGTGCAGGTTTTGCTGCAGTAAAAAATGCTGAAATGTCTAGTGTGAATATTGCCTTAAGGGATACATTTTGATGCACGTGTTTCTTTAAGACTGAGACAGTAGCTCCATGTTCCTAACTAGTTGATTTAACCTTTTCAGCTGCTTCACAGGAATTTTTGAAATGTCGGGAAAGAAATGAACAGTTACCGTTTAACATTTTATTCACAAAAAATTAACTTCAGATCCAATTTTTTTTTTATTTTGACAAGGTTAACAGGAAAACATGGACCCCAAAATTTGTTGTGTAATTTCGCTGGAGCATGCTGATACCCCATATGAGGGAGAAAACACTACTGTTTGGGCGCTCCACAGGACTCGGAAGGGAAGAGCGCCATTTGACTTTTTAAATGCAAAATTTCCGGGAATAATTGGCGGATGCCATGTCTCGTTTGGAGAGCCTCTGAGTCTAAACAGTGAAAATTCCCCACAAGTGACACCATTTTAGAAACTAGACCTCTCAGGGAACTGATCTAGATGTGTGGTGAGCACACTGAACCCTCGGGCTCTTCACAGAAGTTTATAAGGTTGACCGGTTAAAAAAAAAAAAAAAAATTCCCCACAAATGTTGTCAGCACAAAATATTGCATATTCATAAGTATAACAGGAGAAATTGCACCATACAATTTGTTGTACAATATCTCCTGAGCATGCCAATATCCCATATGAGGGAGAAAACTACTTGTCCAGGACTCTGAACATTTTTTACCTTTTGTGCATTAATGCCCTTTTCCAACATGGCGTCTTTGGTCTCATGTGCACTTGTCTTCCTGCTATAAAACTCCACCCCAGCCTTCAGTCTGTGCTAGATTATTCTGCTTTGCATCCAGCTCCTGATTACTTCCTGGCCTTGCACCTGCTCCTGTGAACCTGTGTTGGAGATCCTGCCACTCTGCTCTGAGTTCCTGCTGCATACACCAGTGTTCAGTAATCCTCCTTCATCTGCTGCTCGTGTTACTTCCATCTGCATTTGCTGGACATGTAAGCTGTTTGCTACTCTGCAAAACCTGAGACTATTAACTAGGCCTCCCTGGTTGAGCTAAGATATGATTTGAACTGCCTAATAGCATATCTATCTGTGTCTGGACTAAGTCAAGGATCTATTCGTGTCAAGTTTCCTCAAGAATAACTGTGCTTCATAGACTTTCGGTTTGTTTGCAAGTTTCCTATAGACTGCTAAGCTGCGTTTATTATTTGCACCAAGTGTTGTAGACTTGAGTTTCTCTCTGCACCTGTTTGAATCACCGTGTGATAATATAAACTTTACCACTTATAAAACTGTGTCCTGTTGTCTTGTTCCATGCAAAGAGTCTCCTGAATTATCCCCTATAATCATTACACTACTGTTTGGGGGCATGGCAGGGCTCAGAAGGGTAGGAGCATCATTTGACTTCTTGAATGTAAAATTTCCTGGAATCATTAGTGGACATCATGTCCAATATGGAGAGCCCCTGATGTACCTAAACAGTGGAAACCCCCACAAGTGACTCCATTTTGGAAACTAAACCCCTCAAGGAATGTATTTAGTTGTGTATTGAGCACCTAGAGCCCTCAGGTGCTTCACAGAAGTTTATAATGAGCCGTGAAAATAAAATTCACATTATCCCTACAAAATGTTATTTTGGCCCCAAATTTTGCATTTACAGAAGGATAACAGAAAAAAATGCATCATACAATTTGTTGTGCAATTTCTCCTTAGTATGCTGATACCCCATATGTGGGGAAATACTACTTTTGAGGCACAGTGCAAAGCTCAGAAGGGAAGAGGCGCCATATTGAAGTTCAGATTTTGCTGGATTGTTTTGATTGTCACATTGGCAGAGCCCCTGAGGTACTAGAACAGAATCCCCCCTATATGTGAACTCATTTTACAAACACTCCCCAATGAATTCATCTAGTGGTGCAGTGATCATATTGACACCACATGTGCCTCATAGAATTTTATATCACTGAGCGGTGAAAAAAGAATAAATTACATTTTTACCACTAAAATGTTGCTTTATAGCCAAGTTTTTAATTTTTCTAAGGGCTAGTAGGAAATGTATTTACAAGAAACTGAGATACTTTTTTTTTTCTGGAGTGCGCCAATACTCTACATGTAATCGGGAAATATTTTTCAGCTTCAGTGCAAAGCTCAGAAGCCAAGGAGAATTTTATTATTATGGTTTGCAGGTGCTATGACCCTCTGGGATAGCCCATGGGCCATGAGGTGTCAGAACAGCAGACCCCCATCCTTTCTCCCATATGTGACCCATTTTACAAATTACACCTCTCAATGAATTCATCTAGGGGTGTAGTGATAATATTGATACCATGGGTATGTCACAGAATTGTATACCATTGGGCAGTTAAGAAAAAATAACTACATTTTTACCAACAAAATTTTTTAGCCAAAGATTTTACATTTGCGCACATAAAGAGGGTAAAAATGGCACCAAAATCTGTCCCACAGGGGTATACATAATAAAAACCGGTACAATAATCTTGAACAATACAAGTCGCAACTGGTACAGGAGGAGAGCGGATCCTGCCTGCGAGGACTCACAATCTACAAGGGATGGGTGAGGATACAGTAGGTGAGGGTAGAGCTGGTCGTGCAGCGGTTTGGTCGATCGGTAATTACTGCAGGTTGTAGGCTTGTCGGAAGAGGTAGGTCTTCAGGTTCTTTTTGAAGGTTTCGATGGTAGGTGAGAGTCTGATATGTTGTGGTAGAGAGTTCCAGAGTAGGGGTGATGTGCGAGAGAAATCTTGTATGCGATTGTGGGAAGAGGAGATAAGAGGGGAGTAGAAAAGGAGATCTTGTGAGGATCGGAGGTTGCGTGCAGGAAAGTACCTGGAGACGAGGTCACAGATGTATGGAGGAGACAGGTTGTGGATGGCTTTGTATGTCATGGTTAGGCTTTTGTACTGGAGTCTCTGGGTAATGGGGAGCCAGTGAAGGGATTGACAGAGGGGAGAGACTGGGGAATATGGGGGGACAGGTGGATTAGTCAGGCAGCTGAGTTTAGAATAGATTGGAGGGGTGCGAGAGTGTTAGAGGGGAGGCCACAGAGCAGGAGGTTACAGTAGTCGAGGCGGGAGATGATGAGGGCATGGACTAGGGTTTTTGCAGATTCTTGGTTTAGGAATGTACGGATACGTAAAATATTTTAGAGTTGAAGGCGGCAGGAAGTGGAAAGGGCTTGGATATGCGGTTTGAAGGAGAGATCAGTGTCACGTATTACCCCGGGACAGCAAGCTTGTGGGACTGGGGAGAGTGGGCAGCCGTTTACTGTAATGGATAGGTTCGTTGGGGGGGTCGCGTGAGATGGGGGAAAGACAATGAATTCTGTTTTTTCCATGTTAAGTTTTAGAAATCTAGCAGAGAAGAAGGATGAAATAGTGGATAGACATTGAGGGATTCTAGTTAGTAGGGTGGTGATATCTGGTCCAGAGATGTAGATCTGTGTATCATCAGCATAGAGATGATACTGAAAACCGTGAGATTCTATGAGCTGTCCCAGGCCAAAAGTGTAAATGGAGAAGAGCAGGGGCCCTAGAACTGAATCTTGCGGGACTCCGAGAGATAGGGGGCGAGGTGAGGAGGTGGTGTGCGAATGGGAGACGCTGAATGTTCGGTCAGTTAGGTATGACGAGATCCAGGATAGGGCCAAGTCTGTGATGCCAAGGGATGAGCGGGTCTGTAGTAATAGGGAATGGTCCACTGTGTCAAAGGCAGAGGACCGGTCCAGGAGGAGGAGGATAGAGTAGTGTTGCTTCCTCTTGGCGGTTAATAGGTCATTGGTGACCTTAGTTAGGGCAGTTTCAGTGGAGTGGTGTGACCGGAAGCCTGATTGTAAGCGGTTGAAGAGGGAGCCGGAAGATAGATGGGAGGACAGTTCAAGATGGACGTGTTGTTCCAGTGGTTTTGAGGCATAGGGGAGAAGTGATATAGGGCGATAGCTAGATACAGAGGATGGGTCAAGAGGGCTTTTTGAGGATAGGTGTGATTGAGGCATGTTTAAAGCTTGAAGGGAAAACGCCAGTTGTTAGTGATAGGTTGAAGAGATGGGTTAGGGTTGGGATGAAGACTGGCGAGGTTTGGGATGCAGTGGGAAGGGATTGGGTCAAGTGCACAGGTGCTGAGATGCGATCTTGAGAGTAGAGTGGAGAGTCGATCTTCTGTAATGGTGGAGAAGTTGGTTTTGGAGGTGAAGGGCTGGGTAGCTGGGAGGAAGGGCTCTGGGGGTTGTCGACTAAAACTGTCTCTGCCTAATTTTTCAAGCAGAAGAATGAGAACATCAAAGTCTTCAGCTGAGATGAGTGGGGAGGGAGGAGGTGCTGGGGGACGGAGGAGAGAGTTGAAGGTGTTGAATAACTGTTTAGGGTTGTGAGACAGGGAGGATATGAGAGATGTAGGATGTGGACAGAAAGAGGAAGAGGCGAGTTAGAGGTTAGATAGGGAGCAGAGGCGGGTGAAGATGAGGTCCAATGTGTGACCATCTTTGTGAGTGGCTGCAGAAGACCATTGAGTGAGGCCAAAGGAGGAAGTGAGATAGAAGTTTAGTGGCAGCTGAGAAGGAAGTGTCAATGGGTATGTTGAAGTCGCCCATGATGATAGTGGAGATGTCCGCAGAGAGGAAATGAAGTAGCCAGGTGGTGAAGTGGTCAAAGAAGGTGGTGGCTGGCCCTGGGGGCGGTAAATGACAGCCAGTTGGAGGTTGGTGGGGCCATAGATGTGCACAGAGTGCACCTCAAAGGAAGGGAGGGTAGCAGAGGTTGGCAGTGGGATTGGGGTGAAGGAGCAGTTATCTGACAGGAGAAAACCAACTCCTCTGCCATGCTTGCTGCTGGGGGGGGGGGGGGGGGGGGGGAGTGTGAGAAAGGTGGAAGCCACCATATGAAAGTGCAGCAGGAGAGGCTGTGTCAGAAGGGGTGAGCCAGGTTTCGGTGATGGCGAGGAAGGAAAGTTTGGTAGTAAGAAAAAGATCATGGTTGTAGGAAAGTTTGTTGCAGACAGAGCGAGCGTTCCACAGAGCTCCTGTTAGTGGAACAGGGGAAGTGGGGGCTGGGGGAATGGGTATAAAGTTAGAGAGGTTACGGACATTTGTGATCGAGCGTGGATGGAAGGTATAACTTACTGTGGGGGTGTGGTGAGGAGGACCAGGATTTGGAGAGATATCACCAGCAGTGAGAAGGAGCAGAGAAAGTGTTAGCAGGTGGGAGCAGGAGAGGGCATGAGGGGGCTGTCTGTACTTGGAGACAGAGGATTGTATGTTAAGGAACAGTTCTGAGGAGGAGGTGAGATGGATGGGGAGGATTGAAGAAGAAATGAACAGTTCTTTTCTAGGAGAAGGGATTAGGGGAGTTTGCAGAAAGTGAAGAATTAGGGTACGTGTCCACGTTCAGGATGGCCGGCGGTATCGTCGGAGCGGCAAAGCAGCTCGGCGCTAAGCCCCGCCCCCTTCTAGAACGCGATGATGCCGGATGTGTTCACTGTACACATCCGGGATCATCGCACCCCTTGCATAAGGCCCTGAGTTATTCCTTGCGGCAAAGCAGCGTCGCCGCAAGGAACACGGACATGCTGGGATCTGAAAAGACGCGCAGCATGTCCGGAGTCGCAGGGCCGCCGCGTGCGTGTTTCCACGCATAGTGGACACGGGATTTCAAAAAATCCCCTCCACTATGCTGGAACATCTGGACGCTGCGTGTTTAACGCTGCAGCTCTGTGCAGCGTCAAACACGCAGCGTTTACTGACCGTGGACACGTACCCTCATAGTGGTGAAAGTGAAAACAAACAAACATTGTTTACAGTGACTGTGTCCAGTTCCCTTCAGTTCCCTTCTGGTTTTAATTCTAAATTAATCTTCACACTTCTAGGACACACTTATATTGCATAGTACAAGTCAGCATTGACTTTAGTCTGCAGTGTGATTCCTATATGTACAACTAAGTGCATTCAGGTGTGAAGCAGAGAGGAGTGGTCTCTGCCCATCTTGGTCAGAGAATTAAGAGTGGACCAGATGCATACAATGAAGCCTAAGTAAACAAGGTCATAAATAACACTGGGGTGGGCTGGGGTTAGCTGAAAGGCATACCATGTGAATGCTAGGAGCAGAGGAATGTCTGTGTGGAAACTTGGGTGATGTACTATGTGCACTTCATAGACAGACAAGGCAGGAGAGCAGGCTGGTGAGCTGGGTGCATGAACATACCTGTAGGAAGAATAGACATGCTGGTTAGAGTGCAATGGTGGTACATTTATCCTGCACTCTACGCTGAGTACTTACTTTGGGGTTTCCATCTAAATCTTCGAGTGACATGATTCAGATGAAACCCCAGAGGGATCCATTCACAATAATGAGGCAGCAGAGCTACTCTGACCTCTGTCCTACCAGTGTGCACGGGCGATCAAAATTATGTAATCTGTACCTGCACGGGGACGGATTATTACGTCAGATGTCAAAAAAGGGTTAAATAAATAAAAAATAAAATTAATATCTTTATTGGGGAACATTGTACAATTTAAAATGAAATTAAAAGTTAAAGCCCACTGTCAATTTAAATTATTATCCACACCCCTGAAAAAATAAGTTATATATTTTTTTATTTTTTTCAGGGCTGTGGTTAGTAACAACTTAAATTGACAGTGGCTTTATTTTTTAATTTTACTTATTTTAAATTGAACATTGTTCCCTCATAAAGTCATTAATTTTTTTTTTGAGGTGGGTATCCCTGCACATGATGGCTGATCTGTTGTCATGCGCCTCTAACAGCCAGGGGTGTATCTGCAGTCCACCCATGGCTGTTAAGTTAAATGCTGCTGTCAATCTCTGATAGTGGGGTGCTGCAGGGTTGTCATGAAAGCCTGGGATCTGCCTGCCATTGTCAATCTTTTATGAATGCTGGCCCGTAGCTGATGTTCATAGATCATGATTTATGTTCAACGTAGCAGGGCTGCAGCCTGCCATGTGTAGCACAGGCGATCAGACAATTGCAGCTTCATGTCTCCTAAGGGAACTATTGAAGTCAGTAAAAATAAAAAAAAAGTCTTAATAGAAAAATTTAAAAAATTCAAATCGCCCCATTCAAAATACAACAATTAAAAAAATGAATACATATTTGTTGTTGCTGCGTTTAGAAATGCCTGAGCTATAAAAATGTAAAGTAAATTAATCTGACCGGTAATTTGTGAAATGAGCAAAAAAAAATTCAAACTGCCAAAATTGCGTTTTTGGCTTCTGCAACATTGCAATAACAGGCTATCAAAACATCATATCTACCCCAAAATTATATCAGCAAAAATGTCAGCTCAGGGTGAAAAAAAAAAAAAATAATAATAAACCCTCACCCAGCCCCAGATCTCGTCCAAAAAATGTTGCTACAAATTTTGGACTTTTTTTTTTAAATCCCCAATTAAATAAAGAACCTACACATGTTTGATATCTGTGAACTTTTAATGACCTGGAGAATAATAATGCTATGTCAGTTTTAGCATTTAGTGAAAACGGTAAAAGAAAATGATTGTGAAATTGCACTTTTTTTTTTTTTTTGCTATCTCACAGCACTTGCAATATTTTTCTTGTTTCCCAGGAGACTGCAGTTTAATCAATGGTGTCATTCAAAAGTACAACTCGTCCCATGAAAAACAAGACCTCATGTGGCGACATTGACAGAAAAATAGTTTGAACTCTGGGAAGAAGGGGTGGAAAGAACAGTAAAAGTTTAAAAAAAAAAAAAAAAAAAAAAAAAAAAGGAAAATGTCAAGGTGGTGAAGGGTTTCAAATTTTAATCTATAATGTACTTTCATCTTGTTTACATTGGAACTGGGGCTGTAATATTAGCCAACGTTGTAAGGGAAATGCTGCATTGTAGAGCTGTCTGTGTCTCTTATGACCACCAGCTCCTGCTCCATATACACTGATCACAAAACAGCTGGGTACACCCTCAGGCTGTCTCACATTTGAACCCTGGTTCCCACAGCTACACTGTACAAAGTAGGAGTTGGACCACCCAGATATTTGGTTTGTAAGTAGTCCAGAAGCAGTTAAAACAACTCCTGATTAAAGATGATCCCCACTTGTCTTTATGCATTCCCTTATCTGCAGCAGATTAACCAGTGTGTACACACCTTGCTTGGCTTTATACCTATTGTTACATCACACCCTGTTTAAATATTTCTGTAATCCGATTTGGAAAGAACATGGTACCATGACAAATCTGCCAAGAGTGAGCCGCCTGCCCAAAATATGCCCCTTAGGCCGGCGTCACACTCAGCGGTATGAAAATACGGTCTGTTTTTTACGGCCGTAATACGCAGAAATGTTCCCAAAATAGTGATCCGTATGTCATCCGTAGGCAGAGTGTGTCAGTGTATTTTGCGCATGTCATCCTCCATATGTATGGCATCCGTACTGCGATATTTTCTCGCAGGCTTGCAAAATCGACATCTAATGGATTTATGTGCTCAAATGTTTGTTAAAACATATATCCAGTGTGTGTGTGTATATATATATATATATATATATATATGTCATTGAGACATATATATATATATACAGTGGGGCAAAAAAGTATTTAGTCAGTCAGCAATAGTGCAAGTTCCACCACTTAAAAAGATGAGAGGTGTCTGTAATTTACATCATAGGTAGACCTCAACTATGGGAGACAAACTGAGACAAAAAAATCCAGAAAATCACATTGTCTGTTTTTTTTATCATTTTATTTGCATATTATGGTGGAAAATAAGTATTTGGTCAGAAACAAAATGTCATCTCAATACTTTGTAATAAATCCTTTGTTGGCAATGACAGAGGTCAAACGTTTTCTGTAAGTCTTCACAAGGTTGCCACAAACTGTTGTTGGTATGTTGGCCCATTCCTCCATGCAGATCTCCTCTAGAGCAGTGATGTTTTTGGCTTTTCGCTTGGCAACACGGACTTTCAACTCCCTCCAAAGGTTTTCTATAGGGTTGAGATCTGGAGACTGGCTAGGCCACTCCAGGACCTTAAAATGCTTCTTACGAAGCCACTCCTTCGTTGCCCTGGCGGTGTGCTTTGGATCATTGTCATGTTGAAAGACCCAGCCACGTTTCATCTTCAATGCCCTTGCTGATGGAAGGAGGTTTGCACTCAAAATCTCACGATACATGGCCCCATTCATTCTTTCATGTACCCGGATCAGTCGTCCTGGCCCCTTTGCAGAGAAACAGCCCCAAAGCATGATGTTTCCACCACCATGCTTTACAGTAGGTATGGTGTTTGATGGATGCAACTCAGTATTCTTTTTCCTCCAAACACGACAAGTTGTGTTTCTACCAAACAGTTCCAGTTTGGTTTCATCAGACCATAGGACATTCTCCCAAAACTCCTCTGGATCATCCAAATGCTCTCTAGCAAACTTCAGACGGGCCCGGACATGTACTGGCTTAAGCAGTGGGACACGTCTGGCACTGCAGGATCTGAGTCCATGGTGGCGTAGTGTGTTACTTATGGTAGGCCTTGTTACATTGGTCCCAGCTCTCTGCAGTTCATTCACTAGGTCCCCCCGCGTGGTTCTGGGATTTTTGCTCACCGTTCTTGTGATCATTCTGACCCCACGGGGTGGGATTTTGCGTGGAGCCCCAGATCGAGGGAGATTATCAGTGGTCTTGAATGTCTTCCATTTTCTAATTATTGCTCCCACTGTTGATTTCTTCACTCCAAGCTGGTTGGCTATTGCAGATTCAGTCTTCCCAGCCTGGTGCAGGGCTACAATTTTGTTTCTGGTGTCCTTTGACAGCTCTTTGGTCTTCACCATAGTGGAGTTTGGAGTCAGACTGTTTGAGGGTGTGCACAGGTGTCTTTTTATACTGATAACAAGTTTAAACAGGTGCCATTACTACAGGTAATGAGTGGAGGAAAGAGGAGACTCTTAAAGAAGAAGTTACAGGTCTGTGAGAGCCAGAAATCTTGATTGTTTGTTTCTGACCAAATACTTATTTTCCACCATAATATGCAAATAAAATGATAAAAAAACAGACAATGTGATTTTCTGGATTTTTTTGTCTCAGTTTGTCTCCCATAGTTGAGGTCTACCTATGATGTAAATTACAGACGCCTCTCATCTTTTTAAGTGGTGGAACTTGCACTATTGCTGAGTGAGTAAATACTTTTTTGCCCCACTGTATATATACTGTATTTATATTTAATTCAGCGCTAGATAGCATAAAAGCCGGTAATTCAATTGCCGGCTTTTGCTATCTCCTTCCCAAACCCGACATGATATGAGACATGGTTTACATACAGTAAACCATCTCATATCCCTTTTTTTTGCATATTCCACACTACTAATGTTAGTAGTGTGTATGTGCAAAATTTGGGTGCACTAGCTATTAAATTAAAGGGTTAAATTGCAGAAAAAATTGGCATGGGCTCCCGCGCAATTTTCTCCACCAGAGTGGTAAAGCCAGTGACTGAGGGCAGATATTAATAGTCTAGAGAGGGTCCATGGTTATTGGCCCCCCCTGGCTAAAAACATCTGCCCCCAGCCACCCCAGAAAAGGCACATCTGGAAGAATCGCCTATTCCGGCACTTGGCCACTCTCTTCCCACTCCTGTGTAGCAGTGGGATATGGGGTAATAAAGGGTTAATGTCACCTTGCTATTGTAAGGTGACATTAAGCCAGATTAATAATGGAGAGGCGTCAATTATGACAACTATCCATCATTAATCCAATAGTACGAAATGGTTAATAAAACACACACACATTATTACAAAGTACTTTAAAGAAATAAAGACACAGGGTGTTGTAATATTTTATTATTCTCTTAATCCACCTGACGACCCTCGTTCTGTAAAAAAGGAAAAATAAAAAATCAACAATATCCCATACCTTCCGGCGTTCTGGCAAGTCCCACGACGTGAATCCATCTGAAGGGGTTAAATCATTTTACACCCAGGAGCTCTGCTAATGCAGTTGTGCTCCTGGATGTAAAACCCCGGGGAATGAATGGAGTGCAGGGGAATGTCCTATAGTTACCTTGAGTCGCGGTGATGCGAATTTTTCCCAAGCTAAGAAAAACGAGTGGCCATCATTACTTTAAGAAATGAAGGTCAGTCTGGAAAATTTGGAAAACTTTGAAATCTTTAAATGAGAAGGTGTGTCCAAACTTTTGGTCTGTACTGTAACTATAGGATTTGTAATGGATAGGTGTCTTATTAACGCTTCTCCATTACTAAGCTGTGGGCTTGATGTCACCAGACAATACACAGGTGACATCAACCCCACAAATATTACTTCACTTGTCACCGGTACAGGGAAAGTGGGAAAAGCGAGGCTAAGTGCCATAATTGTAAAGGTAAACTCTGGCACCAAACCAACACTGCTTGTCACCCCAAGAATGCCATCCCCACAGTGAAACATGGTGGTGACAGCATCCTGCTGTGGGGATGTATTTTAGCAGCAGGTACAGGGCAAAAAAGGCAGAGTCGATGGTGAAGATGGATATTGCAAAATACAGGAATATTCTTGAGCAGAATCTGTTTGTCTGACAGTGATTTGAGACTGGGACGGAGGTTCACCTTCCAACAAGACAATGACACAAAGCATACTGCTAAAGCAACACTCAAGTGGTTTAATGAGAAATGTGTAAATGTTTTGGAGATGCCTAGTCAAAGCCCAGACCTTAATCTAATTGAGAATCTGTGGGCAGACCTGAAGATTGCGGTTCATCAGAGGAAACCATCTAACTTGAAGGAGCTGGAGCAGTTTTGCCTTGAGGAATGGGCAAAATTCCCAGTGGCAAGATGGGGAAAGTTCATAGAGACTTATCCAAAGCAACTTGCAGCTGTAATTGCTGCAAAAGGAGGCTCTATAAAATACCGACTTCAGTGTGCATAACTATTTACACCCTAAAGTGTTCAGTTATTTTGTCCTTTTTGCTGTTTGCTTCACAAGAATAGAAAACCAAATGTTCACAGTTGTAGGTATGTTCTTTACATTAACTGATGATGTAGGTTGTGAAGTAGCAAAAAATAAAAAATGCCAGAGAGGAGGAACTGTTTGAATACTTTTGCAAGCCAACGTGTGTAATAAATTTAATTTGTTACACAGTGGCTTGCAAAAGTATTCAAGTTGACACGGAGATTCCACATCCTACAGGTGTGTAATATGAACTCTGTTGGGATTTCTCTCTACTTGCTGATTCAAGTGACTTCATCGCTCGCATGCGATTTGCAGACTTGTGGTCATGTGCCGACTGACATCTCTTCCTGTTTCTGTCAACCGAAAATAAGAACAATGAGATCACGTGACAACCGCTTGAATCAGCAAGCAGCGTGAAGGTGTATTTTCTACACCTAATTTAGGATTCACCATGTCAATAACCACTTTCAGAAGTACAAATGTATTATGAGGTTTTGCAGCAGCTGAGCTGTATGATGAAGTTTTGCAGTAGCTGAGGTGTGTATTATGAGGTTCTGCCAGGGTTCTCAACTATCCATTTTGGGACTGTCTCTGTAAAAGTAAGTTGCTTTTTTGTATGCGCTTGTTGTCATACTGTATATGTGTGTATAGCATCCATATCTATAAATCCCAGGAGCACAGATAAGAGTTGGTAGGTGTAAACTTTAAAGGTATGTGCACACGTCCGGATTTCTCGCAGAAATTTCCTGAAGAAAACCGGAAATTTTCTGCAAGAAATCCGCATTTTTTTTTTGCGTTTGTTTTTCGTTTTTTTACTATAGATGCTTATGCAGCATCTATAGTAAAAGATAGAATGTTTAAAAATAATAAAAAAAATAAAAAAATGGTTACACTCACCCTCTGCAGACAGCCAATCTCCTCAGCGGCGTCCGTTCCTATAGATGCCGGTGTGGTTCAGGACCTTCGATGACGTCGCGGCTTGTGATTGGTTGCGTGAGTCACATGAGCGGTCACGCCACCAATCACAAGACAGCGACGTCATCACAGGTCCTGAACCACAACATCTATAGAAACGGAAGAGAAAGCATGCACCGGAGAGGCTGGAACACTTCGGGGGGCATCAGAGGGTGAGTATAGGACTATTTTTTATTTTAATTCTTTTTTTTTTACCAATTATATGGTGCCCAGTCCGTGGAGGAGAGTCTCCTCTCCTCCACCCTGGGTACCAACCACATATAATCTGCTTACTTCCCGCATGGTGTGCACAGCCCCGTGCGGGAAGTAAGCAGATCAATGGGCTCCTAGGTGTGTGGAATCCCAGCAATTCCGCATTTTTAATGAACATGTTGCTTTTTTTTCCGCGATGCGATTTTTTCGCGGAAAAAAACGCAACATTTGCGCGAAAAATGCGGAATACCCTGTAAATAATAGGAGGCATATGTAAGCGTTTTTTTCGCGTTTTATCACATTTTTATAGCGAAAAAACACGAAAAAAAGGCGAAAAATCCTGAACGTGTGCACATGGCCTAAAAGTGCTGCTGATAACCTGATACTGTATAGGGACAGACTGATCTATTAGTGATTGTTCTGTCCCCATCATTGTCTTCATCCTGTGTTAAAGGTACCTTCACACTAAGCGACTTTGCAGCGAGAACGACGACGATCCGTGACGTTGCAGCTTCCTGGATAGCGATCTCGTTGTGTTTGACACACAGCAGCGATCTGGATCCCGCTGTGATATCGCTGGTCGGACCTAGAAGTCCAGAACTTTATTTCGTCGCTAGATCACCCGCTGTCATCGCTGGATCGGTGTGTGTGACACCGATCCAGCGATGTGTTCACTTGTAACCAGGGTAAACATCGGGTTACTAAGCGCAGGGCCGCGCTTAGTAACCCGATATTTACCCTGGTTACCATTGTAAAAGGAAAAAAAAAACACTACATACTCACCTTCTGATGTCTGTCATGTCCCCCACCGGCGGCTTCCCTGCACTGAATGTGTCAGCGCCGGCAGCAGCAGTGACGTCACCGCTGTGCTCTGCTTTACGGCCAGCCGGCGCTGACACATTCAGTGCAGGGAAGCCGCCGGCGGGGGACGTGACAGACATCAGAATGTGAGTATGTAGTGTTTTTTTTTTTTTACTTTTACAATGGTAACCAGGGTAAATATCGGGTTACTAAGCGCGGCCCTGCGCTTAGTAACCCGATGTTTACCCTGGTTACCCGGGTGCTGCAGGGGGACGTCGGCATCGTTGAAGACAGTTTCAACGATGCCGAAGTCGTTCCCCTGATTGTTGGTCGCTGGAGAGAGCTGTCTGTGTGACAGCTCCCCTGCGACCACACAACAACTTACCAACGATCGCATCGCTGGTCGTGATCGTTGGTAAGTCGTTTAGTGTAACGGTACCTTAAGAGGCTGGGAAACGATCGCTGAATGACTTGAATATTGTAGATCGTGCTCCTTTAACGGTTTAAACTCAGTGCATGCAAATGCAACCGAAATCTTTGAGTGTGATGGGGCAAAATGTGAGCATTTAGGACCCCACTTTAAATTTTTGCCTAGGGCCCCTAGATGCATGGACCAGCTGTGGGTCTCCTGACTTGGGCCTGACAGCCTCCATAATGTGTGCCTTTTGAGCCAGTGAAGTTTGGGTCAGGAGTCCGGTGGCCGGTCTGTACGTAGCGGTCTGTACTCGACCATGAGTATATTCACTAGATATGATTGCATCACATGTTTATGTAACTGGTATTAAGTGTGGGACTCTGGCACAAGAGGCACTAGTGTTCTGCAGTCAATTGGCAGTTCTTCTCGGAGTCCTCCCTTCCCCCTGTGCACACAAACATCTGAATAATCTGGTTTCACAAGAACAGACCTAGTTTGTTCAGGCCTGTAAAACAGAACAAACAGGAAAAGAAGCAGTGTGTAATCCGCATCTCCTCACACTGTGTAATAGAAGACTTCCCTATAGCCTTCCCTCCCACCAGCTTGTGATATTTCAGCTACGCCTGTGAATTTTGTGCAGGAAGGTAACAGGTGAGCAACGCCTGGGAAATGTGATGGTCAGTGTATACGCAGCTGACTATGGAGACAAGTATTCTAATTATAGACCTCTATGTTTTATTACTGTAGAGATATGAGAATACACAGGCTGAAGACTGATTGTAAAATGCACAAAAAATAGTAAACACGGGGTCCTATTTAGCATAATGGACCCCCTTAATGAACAAGATTTATCACAATGACTTGTGCTGTCTGCAGTCTTGAAATATGCCACATTTATCAATCTAAATTTTCACGATTTTTGTGGCAAAACTTTGTGCCCAAGTTTTGGGGCATATTAAGCCACACTCCTGTTCTGATAAACCATGTCCATTTCAGAGCAGTAATGCCCCCAGTTGGATAAGGCAGAGGCCCCGATTCATCAGGACACGTTATTCTCTTGACGATCTTGATGACAGGGCCTTTTGGAGCGTACGCCTCCTGATGAATCGGGCAAGGTGCAGAGTGGCTTGCGTCTTAGCACAAATCTTACTGGACGATGATCTGTGACTTAGGGAATGTCTCCATTCATCATGAAATTTACGAACAGGTGTCGTCGTGCTCCAGGTCTGCCCACTTTTAGAGGTGGGGCAAGAATGTTGTGAGGTGATATCAGCTGCACTAGGGTAAGACATAGAGTTCAGTGGTACTCCCAGAGGGGGTAAGCCGACAAAAAGGACTCGGGTTGTCCGTCAAACCAGAGCACAGAAGAGACAGATTGGGTCGGCAGCCAGTTCATATACAGCAGCAGGGCCATACAGAAACTGCGCATAATAAGAGATGGAAATCCTGACAGGGTCAAAGTAATTCAGAGTTCTTATACAGACTCCGGTGACAGTATTGGTTGCAAATCCCTTTTTGTTGAAGTAAACTGGTTAAACGTTTCAGCGCCTCAGTCTTTCATTTGGACAATAGCCATCGATCCAGGATCGGGGTCATCACAGCTGAGAGGACCTGCTGCTGATCAAGTAAGTGTCTGTTCCTTCATGATATCCCTTACACTGTGCATCGCCTGAGGCCACAGCACCGGGTCAAGCCACTAGTGACATCCCCCTCAAGAGACGGACCTCTTTGATCTGGTGCTAGGTACCTCGGTCTCCCGGGCGTCACAACTGGCGTCACGAACAGGATTGGGCCAGCCCGTACACCGGGTATTGTGTGCCGTAATTGGAGTCTGAAACTGTGAAAATTTGGATGAAAAATCTTGGAAATTGACTTTGTTAAAGAAAATCCCATTCCCCATTGAAAACTATTGAAAGTGACTTTTCTCCATTGGTTATAATGGGGTAAAAATGGCCGCCATCCCCTGATGTGATCATCTCATAACCGTTAGGCACAAAACTGTTAATCGAGCTACGTCATTACCCAAGCCCCAGTCTAACTGAAAAACTTCAAAATCCACCATCACAGAGCGTGCGGCAGTTAGAGGCAGCAGGGGGCGTGTCATTGTCATCCTGCTGCACAGAGGAACGAATCTACATTATCTAGACGGAGGCTGGGACCGGAGGGGTCTGGATTAACTAAGGGGGTACAGTATGTCGCAGCACAGAGACGCCGCAGCACCCGGCGACGCTAATGCAGCTGAAAGACAGAGTGTCGATAGAGAGCCTGGCAGCGCAGCAGTGCAAGGAGTGGCGCCCATCATGCCGGTGTTGATGCCATATACCCCGGGTGGCCCGTGGCTTCCAATGTATGAAGGTGAACCTAATACCCTTAACGGTTTCAGGGAAAAGATGCTGGCTCATTTTGAAGCCCTTAAATCACTTACACTGGCTGAACCCATTTTTAACACAGGAGCCGATAAACTGCTAAGAGATCAATTTATTGAGGGACTCTACACCCCTTCTCACCGGGGGCATGTGAGCATGCTTGTTTTTAAGAACCCTGAATTGACATTTGCCCAATTAAAGGAGAGCGCTATACGTCTCCAGCTGGCAGAGGCACCTCGGGATCAGGATCTCACACAACCCATGGCAGATGCACTTCAGCAACGGGGAATGCCAGTGACATCAGCTACGTCCGGTGCCAGTGCTAAGTCCCTGGGGCCCATTACTAATGAGGCTCTTCAGCAAAAGCTTGACTCTTTAACTGATGTTGTTGCTTCAATGGCTAAAACCATGCAGGAGATGAGAGAACCCAAGATGGAGTTGGCAAACCGTAGAGAGGATGTTCCATGGATGAAGTCCCAGAGATACCCGACATGGAGAGGACGACCCCGTGACCGCTACCAACCGGATGGTTGCCGCCGTTGCCAGCAGCCAGGCCACTTTGCACGAAATTGTGATTTAAACGGGAATCCCCTGGGAATGCGGGCCGCTTCGCAGGAATGAATTTTCAAGGCCCAACACCCTGGCATGACAGATACATCGGAGGATGACCCATCATCCCTATCATGCTGGACGGAATTCCCCTCAACGCTTTGCTGGATACAGGTTCCCAGATTTCATCTATACCATATATCCTTTATAAGAGGTACTGGGCTGAGGTAGATATTGATAAAGGACCCTCTGATGTTGAACTAGATATATGGGCCAGTAATGGTAAGTTGGTACCAAAACTAGGATTCAGGGAGATGACCATAAAGATTGGTAAAGCAGAATTGAAGAAACAGGGTATAATTGTCGTTGATGTTGATCGGCAGAACTGTGAACCAACTGTATTGATAGGGATGAATGTGTTAGAGAATTGCTTTTCCGAAGTTATTTCTGTCTTACAACAAATTGCTGAAACTGCCCGATCCTGCCAGCAGAGAGTTCTCCGGAGGGAAATAAAAGTATTAATGTTAAGGCAACAGATAGAAGTTGCAGGTGGAGAAATCGGCAGTGTGAGGGTGAGTGATCCAACGTCTATTGTAATCCCACCAAAAACAGAAATGCTGGTATGGTGTAGAGCGGCCATTGGTACTAAAGGACGAGACTATCAAGCCTTAATAGAACCAGCGTACACCGACAGCAGGCCCACTATACTCACGGCACGAGGGGTGGTCGAGGTACACCGGGGACGGGTGCCGGTACGACTTTTGAACTGTGGAGAGGAAGAGGTCACTTTGCCAAGGTACGCTACAGTGGCAAAGTTATATACTGTTGACAACAATGCCATCACAACCGTTGAGCCCTTAGAATCGACCTGTCAGGTGGAAAATAACGGCTCAGATGGAGAATCGGAGGATTGGTGCCAACAGCTAGACGTGGGTGTAGATTCAACACCTATCCATCAAAGACAAGGGGTGTATAGATTAGTGACGGAATATGAACAGGTCTTCAGTAAACACCCATTGGACTTCGGACGGATAGAAGGGGTGGAACATACAATCCCCACCGGTGACCATCCCCCGATAAAAGAAAGATATAGACCCATACCGCCTGCTCACTATCAATGCACGAAGGACATGCTGAGAGAGATGAAACAGGCCGGGGTAATAAGAGATAGTTGTAGCCCTTGGGCGGCCCCTCTGGTGATTGTCAAAAAAAAGGACGGAACCATGAGAATGTGCGTAGACTACCGGCGGATTAATAATATCACCCATAAAGACGCCTATCCCTTGCCTAGGATAGAAGAGTCCTTGACTGCTTTGAAATCTGCTAATTATTTTTCCACCTTAGACTTAACAACCGGGTATTGGCAAGTCCCTGTGGCTGAGAGAGATAAAGAAAAAACGGCATTCACCACACCAATGGGTCTAAGCGAATTTAATCGCATGCCGTTCGGACTCTGCAACGCATCCGGTACTTTCCAGCGACTGATGGAATGTTGCCTCGGACACAAGAACTTCGAGACCGTCCTCCTGTACCTAGATGATGTGATCGTCTACTCAAAGACTTACGAACAGCACTTAACAGACCTGGCAGAGGTGTTCGAAGCCTTATCCAAGTATGGTATGAAAATCAAGCCATCCAAATGTCACCTTCTCAAGCCAAAGGTACAATACTTAGGGCACATCGTGAGTTCGGAGGGAGTAGCACCGGATCCCGAGAAAATAACTGCCATAAGGGATTGGCCAAGACCTACCAACGCAAAAGAAGTGAGGCAATTCTTGGGATTAGTGGGTTACTATCGTAGATTTATAAAAGGATTTACCAAATTGGCAGTGCCCTTGCAAGATGCTTTGATAGGGCAGACGAAGAAACCTTCAAACCGAAACCCTCCTTTTCAGTGGAACGACGAAAGAGAAGACTCCTTTGAACAACTAAAGAAAGCACTAACTGGAGAAGAAGTTCTGGTGTACCCGGATTACCATCAACCTTTCATCCTCTACACCGATGCCAGCAATGTGGGGTTGGGAGCGGTGCTGTCACAAAAGCAAGAAGGTCGGGAGAAAGTCTTCACCTTTGCAAGTAGAAAACTCCGGCCTACTGAAAGAAATTCAGAAAATTATAGTTCCTTCAAATTGGAGCTACTGGCAGTAGTTTGGGCTGTGACTGAACGTTTCAAACACTATTTGACTGGTGCAGAATGTATTGTCTATACTGACAACAATCCATTGACCCACCTAGACACGGCTAAATTAGGTGCGTTAGAACAGCGATGGATAGCCCGGTTATCTAATTACAACTTCGTGATCAAGTATCGAGCAGGTCGCAAGAATGGAAATGCCGATGCCCTATCCCGGATGCCAGGAGCTTGAAGAAATTGAACTACCAGCCTTTCATCAGCCCAAGGTAAAACATCGTCAGTCAAATACCTATCAGAAACAACAAGAAGTGAATTTTAATCCGTTAGCACACCATAGATGGGCTGACACCCAAGATAGCAATCCGGCTGTGAAGCTAGTGAAGGAACTATTGACTGAGCAAAGTGCATATCCCGATGAGGATGCCCCAGAAGAGACGCATCAACTCTGGAAAGAGAGAGGCAAAATGTTCCTGTATCAAGGGAAACTCTGTAGAAGATACACCAATCCGAAAACACATGAATTGGTTTGGCAGATTATCGTGCCTAAACAAGATGTGAGGATGGTCCTCGAGGCTTACCACAATGGTGCTGGTCACTTTGGTTGGAAAAAGCTAGAAGTACTTCTGAGAGAAAGATTTTATTGGGTCGGGATGAGAAAATCAATCGAACAGTGGTGTAGAAACTGTAGCCCGTGCAACCTCAGAAGGAACGATCAAAAGAGCCAAAGAGCACCACTGCAGCCCATAATCACCAAACAACCACTTGAACTGGTAGCCATTTACCACGTGAAGTTGACACCGAGCCGGTCCGGTTACGTCTATGCCTTGACCATCGTGGACCATTATTCACGCTTCTTGGTAGTAGTACCTGTAAAAGATCTAACTGCAAAAACAGCAGCCAAAGCGTTCCAAACGTACTTTTGTAGACCCCATGGATATCCGGAACAGGTTCTCACTGACCAGGGTACAGCCTTTGAATCAGAGATCTTCAGAGAATTCTGTAATATGTATGGTTGCAAAAAGATCCGGACGACGGCCTATCATCCGCAAACAAACGGCTTATGTGAGAAGATGAACCATATTGTGATAGACCTACTAAAGACTTTACCTGAAACGGAAAGGAATCAATGGCCAGAGAAATTGCCTGACTTGGTGGATCTGTATAATCATGTCCCGGTGAGCTCTACCAACTGCACCCCAGCTTATCTTATGCGTGCAAGACCCGGCCAATTGCCAATCGATCTAGAAATGGGAATTCTGAAACCAGACGCAGAAGTTCAAGACTCCAATTGGGATGTCGTACGGCAAAAGCAGTATCACCAAGTGCAAGAAAGTGTGGAAAGAAGCCTCCAGCAAACCAGAGAAAGACAAGAGCGAACTTTCAACCAGAATGCTCTAGCAACTCCATTAAGACCGGATGACCAAGTACTCAAGAGGAATCGTCGAACCAATAAACTGGATAATCAATGGGAAGCCGTACCCTACACAGTTTTACCAACAAGAATGGATAATCCTAAAATGTGTCTCATTAGCAAAAACGGAGGTTTAACATCTGTACTAGTGTCAAGAGACAATCTTAAATTATGTCCGGAAACGTTGAAAGAGCCAGAAGTTGTCCAGCCAGAATCAGAAGTTATTCAACCTATACAGGTTCAACCAGTAAAGGAAAAAGAGGAGGAAATGTATCACACCTGTATAGGAGACTTTCCCAAAACCCTACTAACATACCATGGTGCAGTAGTGGTTCCCATGGTGGCCTTTTATCCAACACCGAACCCAATATTAGAAGTCCCAAGACAGGAAGAGGTTGACCCCGTACTACAAGAGGTTCCAGGTCAGGAAGAACAGATTCCTGATCAGAGTGATCCCATTCACGGTGGACTTGCCAACCCCATAGTGGTGAAATTATCTATAGCAGAGAGGGCAGATACTATATCCGCAGTAGACAGTAGTACACCACATAAAGAGACACCGCTATTACGTAGATCCCAGCGTAGTACCCAGGGTCAATTACCGGCCAGGTATGCGGATTACCAACTATAAGACTATAGTCATTGTTATCGTTCTGTAACGTTTAAGCCCAGTACCTACAGAGACTTACCTGTATGAACTTCTTGCATATTCTTGAACTTTTATCAGCCCAGAAACACTAAATCAAAGTTCCGGAAAGACTGCTTTGTGAACTTTGCTTCCTAGTACCTTCAAGGATAAAACTGTATTAATGGACGCTATTTGAAGTGACTTTTTACAGAATTCCATTTTTTTTGTTTCTTTGAGTGGTTTTTGTAACTTTTCATTTTTAAGACTCTGTACATATCAATTGTTATTTCAAAATGTTATCGTCCCACAGTCCCGGAGTACTGTTCTTAACTAAGGGGGAATGTGGCGCCCCTAGGGGTATTTGCCACAAAAATAGTTATTGACACCAAATACAAATATTAAAATAGCAAGACTGCACTACCATCTCCGGCCAGAAGGGGGAGCTCCAGAGACTCCCCTTGATCTATTCTGGTCTGAAAAAAGGACTGACAGTTTGGTTGAGGAGCTGAAAGTGAGAGGTCGTATAACTGAACTCCTAACAGCCCTATGACGGATTATAGGCCCGTAATACCCATAGTAGGAAAAGAGGAATAGAGAAAAAGGACATTGTGAGAACCGGGTAGCAATAATTTCTACCCAAAATAGGCGCAGAGACGGATACCGGATCCGTGGCTATATTCGTTATATATAATACAGCAACCGGAAGAAAGTGAGGTGATATCAGCTTCACCAGGGTAAGACGCAGCAACAGACACAGAGTTCAGCGGTACTCCCAGAGGGGGTAAGCCGACAAAAAAGGACTCGGGTTGTCCATCGAACCAGAGCACAGAAGAGACAGATTGGGTCGGCAGCCAGTTCACATACAGCAGCAGGGCCATACAGAAACTGCGCATAATAAGAGATGGAAATCCTGACAGGGTCAAAGTAATTCAGAGTTCTTATACAGACTCCGGTGACAGTATTGGTTGCAAATCCCTTTTTGTTGAAGTAAACTGGTTAAACGTTTCAGCGCCTCAGTCTTTCATTTGGACAATAGCCATCGATCCAGGATCGGGGTCATCACAGCTGAGAGGACCTGCTGCTGATCAAGTAAGTGTCTGTTCCTTCATGATATCCCTTACACTGTGCATCGCCTGAGGCCACAGCACCGGGTCAAGCCACTAGTGACATCCCCCTCAAGAGACGGACCTCATTGGTCTGGTGCTGGGTACCTCGGTGTCCCGGGCGTCACAGGTGCATATATTTCTATTATACTTTTCCTCTAAGGCCGGGGACACATTTAACGTATAAAAAAACGGTCCGTTTTTCACGGCCGAGAATCGCACAAATGTTTCAAAAACAGTGATCCGTGTGCAGTGCGAGGATGCAATTTCCTCGCATCAAATGATCCGTGTGACATCCGTGTGACATCCGTATGGCATCCGTATGCCGAGATTTTCTCGCAAGCTTGCAAAACCGACATCTAATGGATTTATGTGCTCAAATGTTCGGGAAAACATATATACAGTATATATATATATATATATATATATATATATGTCATTGAGACACATATATATATATTCTGTATTTATATTTCATTCAGCGCGATATCTGTGAAAAGCCGGTAATTCAATTGCCGGCTTTGCATTTCTCCTTCACAAACCCGACAGGATATGAGACATGGTTTTCATACAGTAAACCATCTCATATTCCCATTTTTTTTGCATATTCCACACTACTAATGTTAGTAGTGTGTATGTGCAAAATTTGGCCGCTGTAGCTGCTCAAATAAAGGGTTAAATGGCGGAAAAACTTGGCGTGGGCTCCCGCGCAATTTTCTCCGCCAGAGTGGTAAAGCCAGTGACTGAGGGCAGATATTAATAGCCAGGAGAGGGTCCATGGTTATTGGCCCCCCCGTGGCTAAAAACATCTGCCCCCAGCCACCCCAGAAAAGGCACATCTGGAAGATGCGCCTATTCTGGCACTTGGCCACTCTCTTCCCACTCCCTGTAGCGGTGGGATATGGGGTAATGAAGGGTTAATGCCACCTTGCTATTGTAAGGTGACATTAAGCCAGATTAATAATGGAGAGGCGTCAATTATGTCACCTATCCATTATTAATCCAATTGTTTGAAAGGGTTAAAAAAAACACACACACATGATTAAAAAGTATTTTAATGAAATAAACACAGCGGTTGTTTTAATATTTTATTGCTCTCTCATTCCATTTTCAGACCCTCGCTTGGCAAAACAATAAACACACAATATACATACCCTCTCTGATGAACTGTCACGTCCCACGAAGTAATCCATCTGAAGGGGTTAACTAATATTACAGGCAGAGCTGCGATAATCCACTCGCTCGTGCCTGTAATCCCCGGGTGCTGAAAGGAAAGCAGTGATGTGTACTTACATTCAGTCGCGGTGATGCGCCCCTGCTGGATGTTCTCATGAACTGCAGCCTGGGAACTTTTTCCCACGCTCCAGGTCATATGAGGACATCCACCAGGGGGCGCATCACCGCGACTGAAGGTAACTATAGGTCATTGACCTACATTTCCTTCAGTCGCGGTGATGCGCCCCCTGGTGGATGTCCTCATATGACCTGGAGCCTGGGAAAAAGTTCCCAGGCTGCAGTTCATGAGAACATCCAGCAGGGGCGCATCACCGCGACTGAATGTAAGTACACATCACTGCTTTCCTTTCAGCACCCGGGGATTACAGGCAGGAGCGAGTGGATTATCGCAGCTCTGCCTGTAATATTAGTTAACCCCTTCAGATGGATTACTTCGTGGGACGTGACAGTTCATCAGAGAGGGTATGTATATTGTGTGTTTATTGTTTTGCCAAGCGAGGGTCTGAAAATGGAATGAGAGAGCAATAAATTATTACAACAACCGCTGTGTTTATTTCATTAAAATACTTTTAAATCATGTGTGTGTGTGTTTTTTAACCCTTTCAAACAATTGGATTAATAATGGATAGGTGTCATAATTGACGCCTCTCCATTATTAATCTGGCTTAATGTCACCTTACAATAGCAAGGTGGCATTAACCCTTCATTACCCCATATCCCACCGCTACAGGGAGTGGGAAGAGAGTGGCCAAGTGCCAGAATAGGCGCATCTTCCAGATGTGCCTTTTCTGGGGTGGCTGGGGGCAGATGTTTTTAGCCACGGGGGGGCCAAGAACCATGGACCCTCTCCTGGCTATTAATATCTGCCCTCAGTCACTGGCTTTACCATTCTGGCGGAGAAAATTGCGCGGGAGCCCACGCCAATTTTTTCCGCCATTTAACCCTTTATTTGAGCAGCTACAGCGGCCAAATTTTGCACATACACACTACTAACATTAGTAGTGTGGAATATGCAAAAAAAAGGGGATATGAGATGGTTTACTGTATGTAAACCATGTCTCATATCCTGTCGGGTTTGTGAAGGAGAAATGCAAAGCCGGCAATTGAATTACCGGCTTTTCTATAGAACACCGCTGCGTATTTCTCGCAATGCACACGCATGGTCCGTGTGTAATCCGATTTTTTCTCGCACCCATAGACTTGCATTGGCGAGTCTCGGCCGAGATACGCTGACAATCGCAGCCTGCTGCGAGTTCCCTCGGATCCGAAATACGGTGGAGAAAATATCGGATGATGGGAGCTGCACCATAGATTAACATTGGGCCGAGTGCTATGCGATTTTTTATCGCATAGCACTCGTCCGTATTACGGTCTAGTGTGACCCCGGCCTAATTGTTCCACTCCTGGTTTTGGCTTACAAATACTGATGTAAAATACTGACCAAATACTGCTAGTGTGACGGCAGCCTAAAAGTGTAGGGTCTATGTTTCCTAAATAACCAATTTATGAGTTTTAGATATTATTACATTATTATATTATGTTACAGCTTAGAAGTGGTAGAGGACAGAGGAGTATAGCTGGAGTGATGTGAAGCTGGAGAGAGGAGAAAGCGGTTTGTGCAAGGTCTACTACTTCTCGGATGGCTCTTCTGCACAGCATAAAAACTGGAAAACCTTTATAAATGTATGCCATCACAAGAAAGATTTTGGAGCGGGAGCAGAATGGCCCTTTTTTGCCACAGCTCATGGCAAAGGTGTTTGTAATGATTTAGGAAACACCATGAAATGCCTTGCAGCTCGTGTTAGCCTCCAGAGGACATATTCAGACCAAATCTCAACACCCATGCAACTTTTAAACTGGAGTGAGAAAATAATCCTAACATCTAGTTACCCCATCACAGGGACTCAACAATATGGATTCAAGAGATAAGTCAAGGTAAGTGGCCCTGGTGTGCTAGTGTGACGGCAGCCTAAGACTGTACTTAGCACAGGTACAGTGCCTTGCAGAAGTATTCGGCCCCCTGGAACTTTTCAACCTTTTCCCGCATATCATGCTTCAAACATAAAGATACCAAATGTAAATTTTTGGTGAAGAATCAACAAGTGGAACACAATTGTGAAGTTGAACGAAATTTATTGGTTATTTTAAATTTTTGTGGAAATTCAAAAACTGAAAAGTGGGGCGTGCAATATTATTCGTCCCCTTTAACTTAATACTTTGTTGTGCCACCTTTTGCTGCGATTACAGCTGCAAGTCGCTTGGGGTATGTCTCTATCAGTTTTGTACATTGAGAGACTGAATTCTTGCCCATTCTTCCTTGGCAAACAGCTCGAGCTCAGTGAGGTTTGATGGAGATCGTTTGTGAACAGCAGTTTTCAGCTCTTTCCACAGATTCTCTATTGGATTGAGGCCTGGACTTTTACTTGGCCATTCTAACACCTGGATATGTTCATTTGTGAACCATTCCATTGTAGATTTTGCTTTATGTTTGGGATCATTGTCTTGTTGGAAGACAAACCTCCATCCCAGTCTCAGGTCTTTTGCAGACTCCAACAGGTTTTCTTCAAGAATGGTCCTGTATTTGGCTCCATCCATATTCTCATCAATTTTAACCATCTTCCCTGTCCCTACTGAAGAAAAGCAGGCCCAAAACATGATGCTGCCACCACCATGTTTGACAGTGGGGATGGTGTGTTCAGGGTGATGAGCTGTGTTGCCTTTACGCCCAACTTATTGTTTGGCATTTTTGCCAAAAAGTTCGATTTTGGTTTCATCTGACCAGAGCACCTTCTTCCACAGTTTTGGAGTGTCTCCCAGGTGGCTTGTTGCAAACTTTAAACGACACTTTTTTATGGATATCTTTGAGAAATGGCTTTCTTCTTGCCACTTTTCCATAAAGGCCTGATTTGTGCAGTGTATGACTGATTGTTGTCCTATGGACAGACTGTCCCACCTCAGCTGTAGATCTCTGCAGTTTATCCAGAGTGATCATGGGCCTCTTGGCTGCATCTCTGATCAGTCTTCTCCTTGTTGAGATGAAAGTTTAGAGGGACGGCCGGGTCTTGGTAGATTTGCAGTGGTATGATACTCCTTCCATTTCAATATGATCACTTGCACAATGCTCCTTGGGATGTTTAAAGTTTTGGAAATCATTTTGTATCCAAATCCGGCTTTAAACTTCTCCACAACATTATCACAGACCTGCCTGTTGTGTTCCTTGGTCTTCATGATGCTCTCTGTGCTTCAAACAAAACCTTGAGACTATCACAGAGCAGGTGCATTTATACGGAGACTTGATTACACACAGGTTGATTATATTTATCATCATTAGGCATTTAGGACAACATTGGATCATTCAGAGATCCACAATGAACTTCAGAGTGAGTTTGCTGCACTGAAAGTAAAGGGACCGAATAATATTGCACGCCCCACTTTTCAGTTTTTGAATTTCCACAAAAATTTTAAATAACCAATAAATTTTGTTCAACTTCACAACTGTGTTCCACTTGTTGTTTCTTCACCAAAAATTTACATTTGGTATCTTTATGTTTGAAGCATGTGGGAAAAGGTTGAAAAGTTCAAGGGAGCCGAATACTTTCGCAAGGCACTGTAAGGCAGTTTCCCATAGAATATACTGTAGCCCCTTCATAGGGCATAATGCAGCTCCCCTCATACAGTATGATGTAGCCCCCTGAGAGAATGCAGCCCCCACAGATTTATAATGCAGCCCCCTCATATGGTATAATGCAGCTCCCCTGAAAGGGTATAATGCAGTTCCCCTCCAACCCCATCATTGTACTCATCACCACCTCCATCATTACCTTTTCACCCACCACCTCCATCATTGCCTCCTCCCCCCACCACCACCATCTTTGTCCTTTACACCATAACCCTCATTGCTTTCTCACCCACCACCCCATCATTGCCCATTCCAACACCTCCATCATTGCTTCCCCCACCACCATCATCATTGTCCTTTCCGCCACAGCCATCATTGCCTTCTCCCCCACCATCCCATCATTGCCCATTCCACCACTACCATCATTGCCTCCCCCACCACCATCATTGACTTCTCCCCACCACCATCATCATTGTCTCCCTCCACCACCATCATTGCCTCCCCCCACCACCATCATTGCCTTCTCCCCACATCCCATTATTGCCTCCCCCACCACCACCATCATTATTGCCTCCCCCACCACCATCATCATCATTGCCTCCCCCACCACCACCACCATCCTTGCCTCCACCACCATCATCATTGCCTCCACCACACCATCATCATTGCCTCCACCACTCCCATCATTGTCAATCTCCAATACAAACACAAAACACTATCACACATACAGCACCACACACAGGCAGCACTGCACCACTGTCTCTCTCTCTCACACACACACACACACACACAAATCACCGCGTCACATACACGCAGCCGCACACAGGAAGGCAGGCAGACACACACAGCATCTACTCACCTCTCTGCATGTTCCTGCAGCTGCAGCATATACCGGCAGCTTGAGATTCCTCTCTGAAACAGCCGCGCTGAATGATGACGTCATCCAGCGGCGCTGAGTCAGACAGGAAGTGCCGGGCAGTGGGCAGGAAGGAGGACGGTGCTGGATCACTGCAGCTCTGCTCCCGTCCCAAACTCTGGGGCCCCGATTCAGCAGCATCGGTGGGCAGTGTTAGCCTCAGCATGCGGCTAACACTGCCCGCTATTAAAGTGAAATAGTATTCACTCCTCTCCACGCCCATGGGGGCGTAGGGAAGCATGAACATTCATTTCTCTTTAGCAGTGGGGACAGGCTCCTGTCTCCAGCTGCTACTTTCTGGCACCGGGAGGACCCCCTTGACTCAGGGGGCCCATAGCAGCTGGATGTGCCACTCTTAGCGACATGCCACTGGCTGGGGCCCCTGGAGCAGTGGGGGCCCTAGGCAGCTGCTGACCAATATGTCAGCAGGTGTAAGTGCTTGGGCCCACCGGAGAATCCCCCGGTTCTCCGGTGGGCCAGTCCAACCCTGGTTGTAGATATATAAATTCAGAAGCCCCTACATACAATAAACTTGCACCTTTTAGTGCCTTTCATGTGCCACTAAAGGGTGTTTAGACTGGTTTAACCTAATAAATACATAAAAAAACCGACTTGGAGTCCCCCTTATTTTTGATAACCAGCAAAAGTAAAGAAGACATCTGCAGGCTTATATTATCAGGCTGGGAAGGTCCATGGTTATTGTGCCCTTCCTAGGCTAAGAACACAATCCTGCTGCATACCCAGAAGTGGAGCATCACTTTAGATACGCCAATTCTGACGCTTTGCTTTTTCTCTTCCCAGTTACCCTGATTCAGTAGCAATCAGGGAAATGGGGCTTGTGGTTGATATAAGCTGTGATTTGTCTATCAGACACCTCAATTATTATAGAGACCACCTCACGCTGTGCTCTGCAGCTCTGAAGATCAGTGATGTCAGTAACTATACCACTCATCAGAGTCACTGAGTCTCTTAGAGGGCAGCGTGAGTCGGCGCCTCTGATGAGCATTATAATTACTAATGTCACCGCTGTTCAGAACCGCAGGGTCTCAGGGAATGCAGTGTGAGCCAGCAACTCTGATGAGTGGTGACGTCCATGTAAGAGGGTGGTGCTGTTATGGACAGTAACACGCTGCCACTTTAAGAGACAGCACCCCCGTGTCTGGTGTGATGGAATGTTCTGCTTCCCCCCTGCTATAGACTGTGAAGATGAACTGCCCTAGAATTGGGGGAGGAGTTGAGCCTGAACTGTGTGTGTGAGCTGAAGCTGCTACAGAGAGAACTGTGTGCTGTTTGCGACAAGAAAGGTCCCACAGCCTGGGACGGATTGTGAAATTTGCAAGACTTTTCCAGGTACAGCAAAGGTGGCTGTTCTGTGCTAGTTTGTGAAGCCACGAAGATACTGAGAAAGGGACTTACAGTTTCCAGGAGCATCCCTAGGACCCAGAAGCAAGGAGAAGACCACTCTTCACAGAGCTGACAGAAAACCGTCTGCACCACCTTATTAGACTTCTGGGGGCCCCCCTGGGACTGGACCTGAGTCCCCAACATCACCGTGAGTCTGTTCCTGTTTGGTGCACCTGTTAGGGCCTAGTGTAGGCTTCAGTAGTCAGTACACGGGAGCCGTGTGGCCTGCTTAGTAAAGGCCAGGGAGGTTATTCGTAGATTAGCATCGTTATTTGTTTATTGTTTACATTTGCTTGTGAGACATATTTGGAGTCTGTAATAGTTGGAGCACCGTGCTATTTTACGGGAAAGATAACATTTATAACTCTTGTAAAGTGTCTCTTGCCATTGCGTACCCCTGTTTGCATCTTCCTCACCCACTTCATTCCTTGCCTCCCAATAAATCTACCCTTTGTTGTTTGCACCTCATCTTGTGTACAGTAGTCTTTCTGCACCGTGGTGATCCCCCGGCCATCGCTTCATCAGTACCAGGCAACTGTCAATAGCAGTAACGTTACTGCTATTCAGTCGCCAAGGATGGATTCGGGGAACGCAAGACTACGAAAAACCTGAGTGGGAATTTTTTTCTAATACATTTGTGATCGAGGGGCAGTGTCTTATTTTCTTTTTTTCTCTCTTTATGAGTTTTTCCAGGTTTCAATTTTTGGGCTATGTCTGATTTCGGTGGGCTATGGTGGACCTGAATGAGTTTATTGTGTTTTTGTTTTTTTAATTGGTGAACCAGCGAAAGTGTCAGGGAGTCTTTTTGCGAAAAAAAATCTTGTGAGTATTCTGTTTCTTTAATAATTGGGTTAGTAATGGTGTTTGATAGACCTCTCTCCATTACGAACCATAGTGTTTGATGCCAGCTTTGATTGTTGACAAATTAAAGTTGACATCAACCCCAACTACCATTACACTAATTCACAGCTTGGGGGAAACCAAAAGAGGCGGCACCAAGACCTAGGTTAATGATTGCAAGAAATAAGTATGAGGACAAGGAGGTGTCTATAAAGTCAAAATACCTTTATTAACTAGTATGGTAAGTGGTGGCACATAAGACAATCACAAACAACATGAATTCATTTTTACAATAAATAATCATATATCATAAAAACACAGCAGCAGTCAGTACAGAGTAATGGTTATTGCCCACAAATAAAGTGCAACGTGCAAAAAGTGAAAAAGTGCATGTGTAAACATAATTGTGCACAATTAAATATTAAAATTGTCAATAATGACGCGATGTATGTAAGTGCATAGATGTGCAAAAATAATTATTAAAAATGTTATTAATGAGGGGATGGTGTTGTGAATTCTGTTCTTGGGCTCCCTCCGGTGGTTATAAGTGATAGCGCTGCTGTCTGTCCTTCACAGCAGTTATCAGGTGTGTCCACTCTGGACTGGGCTATTTAGTCTGGCCTCACCCTTTGGTCAGTGCCAGTTGTCCATTGTATTCTGGAGGATTCACATCCCTTCATGGTTTCTCCTGCTTCCTGGTCTTTTCACCAAGATAAGTTCTGCTGGTTTGCAGCCCACATGTTGTGGGCCTCATTGTTTAGTGCATTTCATGTTTTTTCTTGTCCAGCTTAATCTGTGTAAGGATTTATGCAGTCAAGCTGGAATCTCTGGAGAGGCAGATATACCCTCCATATCTTTAGTTAGATGTGGAGATTTTTGTATTTTCTGTGGTGGATATTTTCTAGTATTTTAATACTGACCGCATAGTTCTCTGTCCTATCTTTCCTATTTAGCTAGATTGGCCTCCTTTGCTAAATCCTGTTTTCAGCCTGTGTATGTTTTTTCCTCTCCTCTCACAGTCAATATTTGTGGGGGGCTACCTAACCTTTGGGAGTTTTCTCTGAGGCAAGATAGTTTTCCCTTTTCTATCTATAGGGTTAATTAGTCCTCCGGCTGTGTCGAGGTGTCTAGGATCAGTAGGTACATCCCACGGCTACTTCTAGTTGCGGTGTTAAGTTCAGGGTCCGCGGTCAGTATAGATACCACCTTCTCCAGAGTACGTCTAATGCTGCTCCTGGGCCACCAGATCATAACAGTACAACTGGCCAACAATGAGTTGACCGCATCTCAGAAGAAGGGAAAGAAAGTGCTGAGCCATTTTTTTTTCTGTACTCTGCTGTGTTTTTTTTTCCCTCTTTGCATCTGGGTGGTTCAGGAGTTTGGCGCTGACATGAAGTGGGCATTTGAGGAGTGGCGACATTGGCTTGAGGGGGCTACGCATCGTATTGTGGTCTTGACCGATCATAAGAATCTGATTTACCTCGAGTCTGCCAAACGGCTGAATCCTAGACAGGCCCGATGGTCCCTGTTTTTCTCCCGTTTTGATTTTGTTGCCTCGTATCTTCCGGGTTCTAAGAATGTCAAGGCTGATGCCCTCTCTAGGAGTTTTTTTGCCTGATTCCCCTGGGGTCCTTGAGCCGGTCGGCATTCTGAAGGAGGGGGTGATTCTTTCTGTCATCTCCCCTGATTTATGACGGGTTCTTCAGGAATTTCAGGCTGATAAACCTGACCGCTGTCCAGTGGGGAAACTGTTTGTTCCTGATAGATGGACTAGCAAAGTGATTTCTGAGGTTCACTGTTCTGTGTTGGCTGGCCATCCTGGGATTTTTGGTACCAGAGATTTGGTTAGTAGGTCATTTTGGTGGCCTTCTTTGTCACGGGATGTGCGCTCCTTTGTGCAGTCCTGTGGGACTTGTGCGCGGGCCAAACCTTGCTGCTCACGCGCCAGTGGGTTGCTTTTGCCTTTGCCGGTCCCTGAGAGGCCTTGGACGCATATTTCTATGGATTTTATTTCAGATCTTCCAGTTTCCCAGAGGATGTCGGTTATCTGGGTGGTTTGTGACCGGTTTTCTAAGATGGTTCATTTGGTACCTTTGCCTAAATTACCTTCCTCTTCTGAGTTGGTTCCGTTGTTTTTTCAGCATGTGGTTCGTTTGCATGGCATTCCGGAGAATATTGTGTCCGATAGAGGTTCCCAGTTTGTTTCCAGGTTTTGGCAGGCCTTTTGTGCTAGGCTGGGCATTAATTTGTCTTTTTCTTCCGCATTTCATCCTCAGACAAATGGCCAAACCGAGCGAACTAACCAGACTTTGGAAACTTATTTGAGATGCTTTGTGTCTGCCGATCAGGATGATTGGGTGGCTTTCTTGCCATTGGCCGAGTTTGCCCTTCGTCGTCGGCGTGTGGGTTCCCGGCTTCAGGTTGGGGATTTGGTCTGGTTGTCTTCCCGTCATGTTCCTATGAAGGTTTCTTCCCCTAAGTTCAAGCCTCGGTTTATTGGTCCTTATAGGATTTCTGAGATTATCAATCCTGTGTCTTTTCGTTTGGCCCTTCCAGCCGCTTTTTCCATCCACAATGTTTTTCATAGATCTTTGTTGCGGAAATATGTGGTACCCGTCGTTCCCTCTGTTGATCCTCCTGCCCCGGTGTTGATTGATAGGGAGTTGGAGTATGTTGTTGAGAAGATCTTGGATTCTCGTTTTTCAAGGCGGAGGCTTCAGTATCTTGTTAAGTGGAAGGGTTATGGCCAGGAGGATAATTCTTGGGTTGTTGCCTCTGATGTTCATGCTGACGATTTGGTTCGTGCCTTCCATTTGGCTCGTCCTGATCGGCCTGGGGGCTCTGGTGAGGGTTCGGTGACTGTAAAATCCAATAATAATATATATAATCACTTACATATGGATAATTACATGAAATCATATAAAGAACCAAGGGTATAGGGAAAGTGTATGATACAGTTTCTGAAGGTCTTGTCATTGATCATCTGTCCTCTGCATGTCAGAAGCTAGAAGGTGTTTGTGAAGCCCAACCTATATTTGGATGTCTAGCGTTATTTCTAGCCGATAAACAAGTGTAACTAAGATAAGGAATATTCTGGAATCTACTTTTATGGTATAGACCATTGGCATGGAACTGGTTTACCTTATATGGATATTGTGTAGGAGAAAATAGAAACCCATGAAAGCCTATGGGACGGATTTGTATATAAACCGTCTCTTCTCAGCATGTGGTAGAGTCCTCATACCTTGAGCCTCTCTACACGGACGAACACATCATCATGCCACAAGACCATATGTAAGATCTCTGCTTGCTTTCATTTTCTTTTTAACCTAATACTTGAATTTGTGTGCAATGAACTTATAATTTACTTTTTCTTCATTTTTGTAATCACTCTTTTTGAATGGACATTAAATGAGTTCTGTTTTATCCAAACAATTCTATTTTTACTTTTCTTCCCAATCCTCACTAAGATACATTTTTTTCTAACATTTTGGCGAGCCTTAGCCAGATCTGATTTTTTGTCTTTTCTGTGAGGAATTTCAGCCTTTTCAGGGGGGAGTTTGCTAAAACACCTGTTTTGAGTTGTTAAAAGGCGCAGAAATTCTACTATATCGTGTTACAAAAGTCAGACGGAACCTACACACAGAAATGAGGATACGTGATACAAGTCTCATCTGCACGGAACTCTGAGGAATCCATAAAGACACAGGAGGACCCTTCATTGACGATTGGATCATTCCAGGAGGAAAAGAAATTACATAGGTAAGAGGAATGGAGTTTATCCATGAATTTTCTAAAAAGAGTAATATACAGTTTCAGTTTGATCATAGCCATACAAACGCACAATTATGGTCTAGTCTGTATAATCAATGTGAAGCAGAGAATCTTAAAATTGATAAGAGGTTTTTTTCTATAAAAAAGTTGCAAAGGAAGCTTCAGAATGTAATGCACATGGTCCGAGTGTACAATAATTTAGTTTTTGATAAAACTGAAACACAGACACAAATATGTACTATCACACAAGACATTGATCATACTGACATATAAGGTGTCACACAAGAAGCTGATGGAGATTACTTTGACTGTCCAAATTGTTTGATATTGTCTGAACATATTGAACAATTGGAAGATCAAATTGATACCAGAACAGAATTATTGTCCAAATTGAGACAAGATATTAAAAAAGCTTCTGTTGTTACACGATCAAAAGACCAAGAAGACAATGCTGCCGCATCATTTATACCTGACACACAAGAATTAGATGAATCAGTAGATTTACATGCAGAAGAATTACAACGGAAAAAATTCCATGACAGAGCTGCACGCATTAATCTAAAAATACACGATCAGTTAATGAAAATTGCAAAAGACATTCCAAAATTCAATGACAAGATGGATGCCTTTTACAATGCAGACATTTTTAAATCAAACACAGACAAATACAATCTTAATGATGAACAGAAAAACAAGATTTTCAAAGTATGGTTACCCTCACATATGGGAAGAAGGTTACAGACCACACCCAGATTAAATGAGAACCATGAATTGACACATAGTACAAGAAAAGACAGACTTAGGCAATTAAATTCTTACATCACAGGAGAGGCCACTGCGAATGCTGAAATTTTGGAACAATTAAAAACTAATATTAATGAGGATCCATTTGTATTTTTGGTAAAATTTGAGCAGGCCTATAGAATGGTGATGGAAATTGGGCCTAATCAGGAACCAACATCCATGATCAGATTTTTTGTGAAAAAGTTCAAATATTTGGATCCTGCCTCAGAACAAATGGCTAGTACTCAGCCATCATTGCAAGAAGCAACAGTTTTTATCGACAGAGTAAGGAGATCCATGAAGCAAAATCAGGTAAAGGCTAAAATAGCTGTAATTCATGAAAAAGAGGATAGTCAGCTGAAACCTAGACCCACAGTAACATTCAAGAGCAGAGATTACGTAGAACAAAGAGGTAAAAATACTACACAAAGGAACAATATCCATTGTTATTTCTGTGGTATACCTGGACACTTAAAGTGGCAATGCAGAAAATTCTTGAGAGCAGAATCAGAGACAGGTACACAAGGGACAGGTAATCTTGGAAGGGAAAATGGTCTCATGCCAAAATTATCCACCAGACCTTCTGCACCTCCATTACAGTCTAATGCCCCCACTCACACTGACAACAGACAAACGCAGTCTCCATATGCACCATTAATCAGACAGATCCGAGAGATGACAGTTAAGGAGACTGAGTCCAGAAATAGAATGCCGAGTGCTCTCAAAAAGGATACTGGACTTCTTCCTTCTCCTTCATCCTTCTGACAATCACAGACAATTCCAACACCTCATCCACTGGAATTTGTGACTCGAGTTATATTAGATGAATGTGGAAGACCATTTGTCAAGGTAAATCTAGCAGGACAGAATGTTGTATTTCTCATTGATACAGGAGCTCAGTTAAGTGTCACAAATCTTGATCTGAAGCTACAACCAGATTCACCAGTTTGTACAATTGTTGGTTTTAGTGGAAAAGGTGGAACTAGAGCAACCTTAGTTACTGATGTGATATTGGAAATACCTAGTTCTTTCAAAACAGGAATTGACATTTGGTATTGTCGTGACTCTGAAAATATACTTGGCACGGATTTTATGCAGAAATTTGGATGGGTTGTTGATCTAGGAAATCAGGTGATCTGGAAGGATTCTAATGGTTGTAAACCTGTAGTCATTGATCCTAGTGATTATAGCCACGTTGGAAGTATTTGCTTAAATGATGTTGTGTCAACAGATCATCTGTGGCCTGAAACTGGTGGTGATGAGGTATTGACAGAAATTGTACAGCTTTTTCCTTCTCTTTGGGCTCAGTTCAGAAATGAAGTAGGGACCATGAAAGATGTAATTGTAAATGTCGAGGGGCGTGATCCCCCACCTCAGCGTCAGTATAAATTGCCTCCAGAATCAATTGAGTCTATGTCAAAAATCATACAGGAGTTGTTAAAACAAGGTGTCATCCGAAAGGCTAATTCTGTAAGTAACAATCCTTTGGGGTGTGTTTTGAAATCTGATGGTTCTTATCGGATGATATTGGATCTGCGGATGTTTAATAAACATACTCCCAATGTAGCACCCATTGTTGCAGATACTCATGACATGATGGCAAGGTTGAATGCAAAGGCAAAATACTTTTCTGTACTAGACATCAGTAATGGCTTTTTCAGTATACCTCTTGAAAAGAGTTGTCAGTACAAGTTCGCTTTTACTTTCTTGGATGAGCAATACCTTTTTTGCAGGTTACCTCAGGGAGCTCATTTGTCACCGAGTATATTTCATCAGGCATTGGCAAAGGTATTAGCTAAATTTTCAAGGCCAGACTGTATTTTACAGTATGTGGATGATATTTTGCTATCCACAGAAGATAAGGAGTCACATGTTACACTTCTGAAAGAGTTGTTTGAGCTGCTGCATGATGCAGGGTTGAAATTGAACACAAAAAAGGTCAAATTGCTGCAGACTGAGGTCAGATTCTTAGGGGTATTGTTGAGCCCAGGTAAAAGACAACCATTGCAGGAACGGATCGATGCAATTGCTTCTTTGCCAGTTCCAACATCACACAAGGCAGTACGACATTTCTTGGTTCTTATAAATTTTTCAAGGGAGTTCATTGAGAATTTTGCAGACAAAGCCAGGCCTTTGTATGATCTTTTAAAATTTGAAAATAGTGAGTATTTTGGTCCTTGGGGTGATGAACAACAAACCTCATTTGAACAATTGAAAATGAATTTACAAACTGCACCTGCTTTGTCCACAGTAGATCCTACGGCTCCATTTGCTTTGCAAGTACACACATCAGAGACTTCTGTGTCTGCTGTGCTGCTGCAGTTGCAAGGAGAAGAGTGGAGAATTTTGGGCTATTTTTCTAAGCTTCTCTCACCTGTTGAAAGAGGGTTTGAGACATGTGCAAGACACCTGGTAGGTGTGTACTTTGCAGTCAAAGCAACTGAACACATTGTTGGGTTCAACAAAATCACTTTGCAAACTCCTCATTCTACACTAAAACTTCTCTTTGAGAATAATATCCCAGGTGTGTCACATCAGAGATTTGCTCATTGGTTATTGTCATTGTCTCCCAAACAAATTGAGGTAGATTACAAAGCCAAATATGTTCTTCCTCAGTTGATGCAATATGAAGGACAAACTCATGATTGTTTGCAGTCTTTTCAGGATCCATGTCCATCGCTTTTCAGACGGAAGGCAGAGGCAACAGATGAACCAATTTTTGTTGATGGTTCCAGATTTTATGCAGATGGACATTACTATGCAGGATATTCCATTTTTTATCCTAAAAGAGAACAGGTAGTAAAACACAAATTACCAAGTCATTTTTCAGCTCAAAGGGCAGAGCTAGAAGCAGTGAAAATGGTGCTACAGCTGAACGAAGCTGATGATCAGTGTCCCATTGTAATCTACAGTGATAGCTCCTATGTTGTTAGATCACTGACAGATTATTTGCCAGTTTGGGAAAAAAGAGGCTATGTAGATTCTTCAAATAAGACTCTTGTACATAGTGACACACTGAAAACAATTTTCAAAATAGCATCAAAAACCCCTAATGGTTTTGCTATTGTCAAAGTACCAGCCCATAAAAAAACTGATGATGAATTATCTGTAGGAAATGCTACTGCAGATAGGTTAGCCAAAGAGGCAGCCCTGACAGGAGAAGAAGTGTTTCAACCAGAGACTATTGAGCTTTTAGCAGTTCAAAGAACGGACACGCATATCCCTTCTTTTGCGGAAGAACAGGAGAAAGACACATCTCTTGTTGCTTCCCGGGTTGATCCAAAACCTCCCTTTGTTTGTGAAAACGGGGTTTTGTGTCATGACTTAAACGGGGAGTTGCGTCCTGTTGTACCAAAACATCTACAGGCTGAGTTCACAAAATATAATCATGAAAGTTTGGGTCATTTGGGCCAACAGAAATTGTTAGACATTCTCAGAGAGAAATTTTACTGGGAAAAGATGGAAGAGACAGTACAAAGTATTGTCCAATCATGTCTCATTTGTGCCCAAATTAATCCAAGACCAAAAGGACAGAAACCGCCACTACTCCGAACCGCACCTGCAGATGGTCCATGGTCTACACTACAAATCGACTACATTGGTCCGTTACCATCAGGTAAAAATGGTCTCAGGTATGCATTGGTTGTGGTAGATGTTTTTTCCAAATGGGTTGAAATTTTACCTGTCAGAAAAGATGATGCTTTGTCTACAGCTAGAGCATTAGTTAATCATGTCTTTTGTACTTGGGGGATCCCAAGAATGATCTCCTCTGATCGAGGAAGTCACTTTACAGGAAAAATCATGCAAGCCGTTTGTACTATTCTAGGGGTACAACAACAGTTCCATGTACCTTACCATCCACAGTCTGCTGGTATTGTGGAAAGGATGAATAGGACAATAAAATCCAGAATTGCCAAGATGCTATTGGACAAAGGCAATACTTGGGTTGATGCCGTACCTTTTGTATTGTTGAGTGTGAGAGGAACAACTTCTTCCACAACTCAGTTCACTCCTTTTGAACTAATGACAGGAAGAAAAATGCCATTGATTTTTCCACATGAACCATTTTTGTCTACATCTCAAAAAGATGCTGTTGCAAGGTCCAAATGGTTGCAATTGTTGCAGGAAAATTTGAAAACAATTCTTCCTCATGCTGCATCAAGAATGCAGAGAATGGAGCCACCATATGAGTCCAAATTCAAAAAAGGGGCTCAGGTGATGATCAAAACTTTCAGGAAGAATGGACCTTGGGAAAGTAACTGGGAAGGTCCCTTTGATATCATTGAAACCATGGGACAAGTTATGATTCTTGTGCAACGAGCATCAAACGTGGTTAAAAATACCCGCAGGCAACAAAGAGTGTGGGTACATGTTGATCAATGTAAATTGTATATTGCAAAATAATGATACTGCATTTCTTTTAGGAAGAAATGAATTCCAATAAGAGCTGGAATACGGAACACCATGACCTTGATGGAAGAGATTCAACACCAATCCTTCGAGAAAAGACGACAGTTCCCAGGAAAAGTTACTATCTGATGGGAATTGCATTTCTGCTACTATGTACTATTTCAACTGTGATCTACGCAGAAGACATTTTACATCGTGAAACAGACACTAGTGAAGTGAATGAACCTTTCAGAAGAACTCTACATTCGAGGAAACCAAGAGGATCAAGTTTACAAAACCTTAAAGATGAAGACATACCGGACAATTCAGTAGATATTACTGGAAACATCTGCATGGGTTATGGGGTGAAATGCTGTATTGAGCTACACTTCATACACGACACTGACATAATATTACATGCTACTACAGGACTTAATCCAGATTGAATATTCCACCAATCTGAAAATGATTGCACAAGCATTACAAAGTGGAATTACTCCTTTAGGACTAATGAGAAATTTGCCTACAGAATATAGTTTTGCATTAAATCATACAGATTTGTGGGTAAATAAGTGGTTAGGATGTGACCAGGATATTTGTGTAGGAACATCACTGATATCAGTGTCGGGAAGAGAAGAAACCCTAGTTCCTATAACTGTTCTGGGAATTCCTGTTAGTCACACACAATTGCTATATTATCAATTACAGTACACAGATTTTGCATTTGACGGAACAAACACTGAACAATTAGACATTTCTTCATGTTTAAATTTTGTTTCTAAGGTAATGTGTTTACCTGGACAGGATAAAGTCATTTATCATTCATGTTTCAATAATCATACCTCATGTCATGCCAGAGTTGAGAATGTACACACGATCCATGACTTGGTGACACCAGTAAGCGCTAATAACATTTGTTTCCAAGTTATGTCAGAGAAAGAAGTTGTTTCTGCATTCTTTTCATCTTGTGTACATGCTGAAAATCTGACAATAGGTTTATATTGTATTGAGGGAAATGTGAAAACTCTCTCAAAGAAGGAAGGAAGTATTAATATTACATTAATAAGTTCAAGAAACCTAAAAATCCTTCCAATACAGTTCAATTTGTCCCAAATAAATAATTTTCCTTGGAATATGTGGACAAATGAGATAAAGAAAGACAAGGGTTTGTTAAATTTGTTAACAAAACAATTAAAAGAAGCTGAAATTGTATTCAGACATGAGCAAGGTAAATTAAATGATATTGAACATGAATGGACGAGTATGTCAGGCTCATCTTGGTGGAAAAATTTAGGAAAATCAGTAACTAGTTGGTCACAGTCTTCAACGAAGATGGCAGTAGGAAATGTATTATCTAATCCGATTGTTATTATATTTATTATAGTTTTGCTGTGTATAATATATCAAATAGTTATTATGTGTAAAATTAAGAACATTTATAAAAAGATAAAGACAGAAATGAAAAAGGAAGATGACATTTTAAGAGAAATGCTGAAAAGAAAAATATAATTCTCTAATCTAATTCTAAGTTTTCAAAACTCAGGTGACATTCGAGACAGATGTTAATACAAGGTTTTCAGAATAAAGAATGAATGTGATACGAATGGTGAGAGAAAGATTTTAGGGTTAATTATGATATTCTCAAATCATAATCAGGGGGGAATGTAAAATCCAATAATAATATATATAATCACTTACATATGGATAATTACATGAAATCATATAAAGAACCAAGGGTATAGGGAAAGTGTATGATACAGTTTCTGAAGGTCTTGTCATTGATCATCTGTCCTCTGCATGTCAGAAGCTAGAAGGTGTTTGTGAAGCCCAACCTATATTTGGATGTCTAGCGTTATTTCTAGCCGATAAACAAGTGTAACTAAGATAAGGAATATTCTGGAATCTACTTTTATGGTATAGACCATTGGCATGGAACTGGTTTACCTTATATGGATATTGTGTAGGAGAAAATAGAAACCCATGAAAGCCTATGGGACGGATTTGTATATAAACCGTCTCTTCTCAGCATGTGGTAGAGTCCTCATACCTTGAGCCTCTCTACACGGACGAACACATCATCATGCCACAAGACCATATGTAAGATCTCTGCTTGCTTTCATTTTCTTTTTAACCTAATACTTGAATTTGTGTGCAATGAACTTATAATTTACTTTTTCTTCATTTTTGTAATCACTCTTTTTGAATGGACATTAAATGAGTTCTGTTTTATCCAAACAATTCTATTTTTACTTTTCTTCCCAATCCTCACTAAGATACATTTTTTTCTAACAGTGACCTCTCCTCAAGGGGGGGGGGTACTGTTGTGAATTCTGTTCTTGGGCTCCCTACGGTGGTTATAAGTGGTAGCGCTACTGTCTGTCCTTCACAGCAGTTATCAGGTGTGTCCACTCTGGACTGGGCTATTTAGTCTGGCCTCACCCTTTGGTCAGTGCCAGTTGTCCATTGTATTCTGGAGGATTCACATCCCTTCATGGTTTCTCCTGCTTCCTGGTCTTTTCACCAAGATAAGTTCTGCTGGTTTGCAGCCCACATGTTGTGGGCCTCATTGTTTAGTGCATTTCATGTTTTTTCTTGTCCAGCTTAATCTGTGTAAGGATTTATGCAGTCAAGCTGGAATCTCTGGAGAGGCAGATATACCCTCCATATCTTTAGTTAGATGTGGAGATTTTTGTATTTTCTGTGGTGGATATTTTCTAGTATTTTAATACTGACCACATAGTTCTCTGTCCTATCTTTCCTATTTAGCTAGATTGGCCTCCTTTGCTAAATCCTGTTTTCAGCCTGTGTATGTTTTTTCCTCTCCTCTCACGGTCAATATTTGTGGGGGGCTACCTATCCTTTGGGAGTTTTCTCTGAGGCAAGATAGTTTTCCCTTTTCTATCTATAGGGTTAATTAGTCCTCCGGCTGTGTCGAGGTGTCTAGGATCAGTAGGTACATCCCACGGCTACTTCTAGTTGCGGTGTTAAGTTCAGGGTCCGCGGTCAGTATAGATACCACCTTCTCCAGAGTACGTCTAATGCTGCTCCTGGGCCACCAGATCATAACAGGATTAAGTGCACATATGTGACTAGAATGTTGCAAACAGTAAAATGTGTAGAGCAACTAGGTAAATACCTATGTGCATAGAGAATAGGGGGTAAGGGTGTTACCAAAAGGGGTATGGGGAAACACAATTGTCAGGCTACTTTAGATGTATGTGTGAAGGCAAATGCAAATTAAAAGCAAGATAATCGTTTTGAAAGTCATGACATAGAAACAAAACTCAGGTAGTAAAAGCCATGGTTGTAATACTAGTGTATATAGGAGTACTCATGCTCACAAGGGATACATACTAGGAGGCTGCTGTGCTGGGTGAGGACACTTGTGGCGCCAAACCCCGACACATGTTTCAGAGCAGACCAGACCAGACCCCCTGACTAGAGTCTGGTCTGGTGCGAAACACGTGTCGGGGTTCGGCTCCACAAGTGTCCTCACCCAGCACAGCCTTGGAAAATTATTTTGGGAGTACACAATTTTTTAACAGATTCACAGAAAAGACTCCAATTAATTCACTATATTAAAAAATACCTTTTATTTAACAATCTAAAAAAGCGCATTCACACAGTACCATCACCAATGAATTTGTCAAAAGACACTAGATAGAGAGATTAGGGGAAGGTGCATATCCCTGCTCTATTACTATAACAACTCCACCTACCAGCGGAGGTTGGCACCCTTATTCCTGCGCAAATAGCGCCCTCCTCGACGTCGGCTCTCCCTTATAACCCTTAAGGACCCTATGTGGATACAGATGAAAAAGGCCTGTTGATGTGATGGGGTATAAGAGGTTAGACACAAAATTCAGCTGTCTGCTTTACCTTTGTGGCCGGAGGTGTCAAACTGCATTCCTCGAGGGCCGCCAACAGGTCATGTTTTCAGGATTTTCTTGTATTGCACAGGTGATAATTTAATCACCTGCACAGAATTATTCGAGCACCTTGTGGAATGCTAATGAAATCCTGAAAACATGACCTGTTGGCGGCCCTCAAGGAATGCAGTTTGACACCTCTATTTGTGGCTATCAAAAATGAAGAAAACCCCACATCTTTTTTAAAAATGTATTTATTTATTAGGTTAAACACCCTTTAGTGCCACGTGAGAGGCACTAAACGGTGCAAGATTATTATACAGTTATTACAATATGTATTTCATACGCTGCCGATTTTGCAAGTTTTCCCACCTACAAAGAACGGAGAAGTCTATAATTTTTATCGTAGGTACATTTCAACTGTGAGAAACAGAATCTAAAAATAAAAATCAGAAAATCACATTTAATTATTTTAAAATCATTTGCATGAAATAAGTATTTGATCACCAACCAGCCAGCAACAATTCTGGCTCTCACAGACCTGTTGGTTTTAATTTAATCTGCACTCATTACCTGTATTAATTACACCTGTTTGATCTCATTACCTGTATAAAAGGCACCTGTTCACACAATCAATCACATCCACCCTCTCCACCATGGCCAAGACCAAAGATCTGGCTAAGGACATCAGGGACAAAATTGTAGATCTACACAAGGCTGGGATGGACTACAGGACAATAGGCAAGCAGCTTGGTGAGAAGGCAACTGTTCGCACAATTATTAGAAAACTAGATGGTGGCCCGATTCTAACGCATCAGGTATTCTAGAATATGTATGCATGTATATAGCAGCCACATAGTACATAGCACAGGCCACGTAGTATATAGGAGCCATGTAGTATATAGCAGACACGCAGCATATAACACAGCCACGTAGTATGTAACATAGCCCACGTAATATATAGCACAGCCCACGCAGTATATAACACAGGCCACGCAGTATATAACACAGGCCACGCAGTATATAACACAGGCCACGCAGTATATAACACAGCCCATGCAGTATATAACACAGCCCACGCAGTATATAACACAGCCCACGCAGTATATAACACAGCCCACACAGTATATAACACAGGCCACGCAGTACATAACACAGCCCACGCAGTATATAACACAGGCCACGCAGTGTATAGCACAGGCCATGCAGTATATAATACAGGCCACGCAGTATATAACAGTGGCCATGCAGTATATAACACTGCCCACGTAGTATATAGCAGCCACACAGTATATAACACAGCCCACATAATATATAGCACAGCCCACGCAGTATATAACACAGGCCACGCAGTATATAACTCTGGCCACGTAGTATATAGCAGCCACGCAGTATATAGCACAGCCCATGTAATATATAGCACAGCTCATGCAGTATATAACACAGCCCATGCAGTATATAACACTGGCCACATAGTATATAGCAGCCACGCAGTATATAACACATCCCACGTAGTATATAGCAGTGTGGGCACCATATCCCTGTTAAAAAAAATAATTAAAATAAAAAATACTGATATACTCACCCGCCGGCGTCCAGCGAAGCTGTCCCGATGCGCGCTGTAGCCGCCAGCTTCCGTTCCCAGCGATGCATTGCGAAATTACCCAGATGACTTAGCGGTCTCGTGAGACTGCTAAGTCTTCTGGGTAATTTCGCAATGCATCTCTGGGAACAGAAGCTGGCGGCAGCCGCGCATGCATCAGTGGCGACGGAAGGTGAGAATAGCAGGGGTTTTTTTATTATTATTTTTAACATTAGATCTTTTTACTATTGATGCTGCATAGGCAGCATCAATAGTAAAAAGTTGGTCACACAAGGTTAATAGCAGCGTTAACGGAGTGCGTTACCCGCGGCATAACGCGGTCCGTTAACGCTGCCATTAACCCTGTGTCAGCGCTGACTGGAGGGGAGTATAGAGCGGGAGCTGGGCACTGACTGAACGGAAGTAGGGAGGGACTAATTCTTGGCCAGACTGTGCCGGTCGCTGATTGGTCGCGGCCTGGCGGCCGCGACCAATCAGCGACGCGGGATTTCCGTTACAGACAGACAGACAGACAGACGAAAGTACCCCTTAGACAATTATATATATAAATGGAAGAAACGCAAGATGATTGACCCCCCCAAACTCACTTCAAGCGTGAGGTGGTCCCTAAACAAAAAAATGGTTTTGTAAATGTTGTTGGAAAAATGAGAACTTGTTGATCAACTTTTAACCCTTATAACATCCTAACAAAAAATATTGGTTCTAAAATTGTGCTAATATAAATTAGACATGTGGGAAATGTTATTTATTAAAGAGCCACTGTCACCCCCTCCAGCCATTATAAACTAAAAGAGCCACCTTGTGCAGCAGTAATGCTGCATTCTAACAAGGTGGCTTTTAGTGTTTGGTTCAAGTATTCCCAAAGTAAAGCGTTTTAAAACTTATCCAAAATACCTGTCTCTAGCCAGGGAGGCGGGTCCTCACTCCCCAGCTTGAACCGCTACTCTGCCGTCACTTAAATGTTCAGGGGCTTTCGGCGCCGCCCCCTCCGCGCTTTTTTCGCTTCAAAACCGGCGCCTGCGCTGTGTTTAAGCTCTGGCCGTCTGACATCCCAGCCAGGCTTGCAGACTGCACCTGTGCGGGCAGTGCGGCCACCCTGCTACTGAATCCCCACCCCGCAGTGTGTTATGCATTATGCACAGTGCAGGGCTGGGATTCCTAGGCACGGCACAGGCGCAGTCTGGAACCCGGCATCTGAGCTGAGGGCCAATGCTCAATGCGCCTGCCCCAGGCAGAAGAGCACAGCGCAGGCGCCGGATTTCAGAGGTAAACATCGCTGAGGGGGCGGCGACCAGCGCCCCAGAAGAGATGACTGACGGCAGTTGGGCGCTTCAAAGAGGGGGGTTCAGACCCGCCTCCCTGGATAAAGACTGGTATTTTGGATAAGTTTCAAAACGCTTTATTTTGGGAATACTTGAACCAAAAACTAAAAGAGCCACCTTGTTAGAATGCAGCATTACTGCTGCACAAGGTGGCTCTTTTAGTTTATAATGGCTGGAGGGGGGTGGCAGTGGCCCTTTAACTATTTTGTGTGATATGACTCTCTGATTAAAGAGCACAAAAATTACAAATTTCAAAATTCAGTGGGATATGTTGAAGCGACAGTGGTCAAAATTGTAAAAATTGGCTTGGTCATGAAGGTCAAAATTGTCTCGGTCACTAATGGGTTAAGTTAATTGAATAGATCCTTTTGTATGAGGAGTTTTGATAAGGATAGAAGCCCCAAAGAGAAAATTTAAAATTGAGATTTTCGAGGGACAAACATAAGGGTTTTCAGTTTGATACTCATCCTCAGAGCCAACTAAGAAGCAAACAGACAATATTTTTTACAACCACATTGGTAAACTATAAATAATCTTTATTGCTATAAGTGATACATGTATATGGTCTAAAACGCTGATAACCAGTGGAGTAAACTCACTAGTGGACACAGACAAAAAGTAGCCCCTGTGCAAGAACAGTATTTGGATCCTTTGCAGTCCAATAGCACATAAAAATGCACAATTCCACCTGCTTTGAAGATGGAAATAGGCCACTGTCAGGTTGCACCAATGATATGTCCGCCCCTGGGTAAACTTCTAGAATGCTGGGCAACCCGCCTAATCTAATAGTATGGGGGTTTCTAACAGGCTGTAAATCAGACACTGTGAACTATATATGTGACCAGCACCCTATACAAGCCTTATTTATGTACAATTTTAGTACTAAGCAATCATCCCCTCCAGTAATTTGTAGATTGGGAGTTGTGGTTGATCTGTTAGACACGGACTGGTTTAGGTTGTTACGGAACATACAGGATACCTACTACCATATGCCCAACCACCAGGCATATCAGTAATTAGAATGAGCCATAACTTATCACGGAAAATTAGATGGAGAAAGAACGGCACACTGTCCTTTTAAATATAGCGCTCGAGGAAGGTACTCGTGTTCCTGACTATTCAAGGTAGAAACCTCAGCACCAGAAAAAAATGAAAATGAGACTGCAAGTCTTGTTGCAGAGTTATTATTTTTATCAGGCAAGGAGTCAAAACAGATATAGTCCAATGTTTTGACCGAGAGTGGTCTTTGTCGAGGACATCTGTGTGTAGCATGGGAACCAGGAAATGCAGCAGGGTGTAAGCCGCATTTACTGGTTCCCGTCTCATGCTACACACAGATGTTCTTGACACAGACCACTCTTGGTCGAAACATTGGACCATATCTGTTTTGACTCTTGGCCTGATCAAAATAAATAACGCTGCAGCAAGACTTGCAGTCCCATTTTCTTTTTGTGTGGAACTTGAGTTTCTACTTCGACATATCAAGGAAAATTGCTTCTATCCTAGTACTGAGTCTTACCCTTTGGGCTATCACTGGTCTACTCTATCTTCACAAAAATAATATTTAACGTAGCAGCCTTCATAAGAAACACTTCCCTGATGGTTTGTATTCCAGGGGTCAATGGGCACAGGGCCACTACAGAGGCCTTCAGGTCTAGATCCTAAGAGAGTATTGAGGGCTAGAACATCCAACTAGACCAGTGTATCCCAAACTCTGTCCTCACTGCTCCCAACTAGGGTTGAGCGACCTTAGCTTTTTTAGGATCGAGGTGGGTTTTGTGAAACCCGACCTTCTCGGATGTCGGATCGTATGGAATCGGCCGATTCTACTGTAAAGTCGGGTTCCGGACCCGGAACACGAAACCCAATGTATGTCAATGAAATTATTTTTTTTATTCTCTCTCTCTCTCTCTCTCTCTCTCTCTCTCTCTCCCCCCTTCCTCCGTGCAAGGCATATGTTATTTTTTGACTCCGGAAATTACTACGTCCGAAAACGTAACATAGCACTATGATGCCGCAGGAGCCGGAACCTATGTCATCACGCTGCCCACAATTAATTGGCTCAAAAAAATGGCGGGGAAGGCGTCATTCGAAACGCGACTTTGGCGCCAAGTTCGCGTTCCACGTGGCCGACCCACACTGGGATCGGATCGGGTTTCATGAGACGCCGACTTTGCCAAAAGTCGGCGACTTATGAAAATGAACGACCCGTTTCGCTCAACCCTACTCCCAACACATCATGTTTTCAGGCTTTCCTTAGTATTACACAGGTGAAAGAACATGTGTCAGTTTCTGATGCCTCAATATTAATTCCACCCCTTGTGCAATTCTAGGGAAATCCTGGAAACATGACAGGTTTAAGGCCATGAGGACTGTAGTTTGGGAAACACTGAACTAGACATTCTGATGACTGATCCCGATGATACATGTCAAGGGCTAGAGGGTTGACTGATCAAGTCAAACCTTTCCTTTGGAACTCCCTGGAAAATGTTGAACTCAATAATGGTAATAACAGCCAAAGCCAGCCCTTTGGGTTTTGGACTCATACAAGGGAGAGGGAACAGTTTTTATAGTAGATCTTCCAATCTGAAGAAACTGACAGCCATCATAAAAGCTTTACAGGTGTTCTCTCATTTAATGGGTATGGAGCGTTCCCACGCGTAAGGGCAATGGGGTACTCGGTACCGGGTCCTTCTTCTCAGTTCTGGGGATGTTACGGTGGCCTGACCCGGTCCGTTGCCCTTTGAGGGGCGTCCAATTAAAGGTTTAGTTTGTACGGTGTTCGTGACGCCACCTGTGGTATTCGGTCAGGGTGACCGACGCTGCTTAGGGGTCCACTGAGGTGATGGAATGGCAGCTGGATGGTATATACCTTCCCACAGGTGAAGTATGTCCCCAGGGCTTCCCAGATGTGTAGGTGGTGATGGTGGATGTTGTAAGGCGCAATGAATAACGAGGACACAAAGGTTGCAGTCTCTTTACCTTTTACTGAAGACTTCAGGGTCCACAGTCCAGAGTACCGTTCACAGGGCAGGCAGAGTCCGGCCGGTCTGAAGGCACATCCAGAGTTCCCTTATCCAGGTGGAAATCAGCAGCCTTCCTACTAGCGCCTGTGTGTTGTAGTACCTCCCTGCTGAGCACCACGGGATAGTCCTCACAACTTTTGTGGATGTTTCTGATGTTCTCTCTCTGTGTCCCCCAGATGGTATGGATAGGATAACCCGTATGATGGGGTAGGCCTGGAGCTTATTTATAAGGACCCTAGAGACGCCCCTCTCCCACAATTTGCCTCCGTGTCTTCTTAAGGCCCCGTCTCACATAGCGAGGTCGCTAGCGAGATCGCTGCTGAGTCACAAGTTTTGTGACGCAACAGCGACCTCAGTAGCGATCTCGCTATGTGTGACACGTACCAGCGACCAGGCCCCTGCTGTGAGATCGCTGGTCGTGTCGGAATGGCCTGGACCTTTTTTTGGTCGTTGAGGTCCCGCTGACATCGCTGAATCGGTGTGTGTGACACGGATTCAGCGATGTCTTCGCTGGTAACCAGGGTAAACATCGGGTTACTAAGCGCAGGGCCGCGCTTAGTAACCCGATGTTTACCCTGGTTACCATCGTAAATGTAAAAAAAAAAAACCAGTACATACTCACCTTTCGGTGTCCGTCAGGTCCCTTGCTGTCTGCTTCCTGCACTGACTGACTGCCGGCCGTACAGTGAGAGCAGAGCGCAGCGGTGACATCACCGCTGTGCTGTGCTTTCACTTTACGGCCGGCAGTCAGTCAGTGCGGGAAGCAGACGGCAAGGGACCTGACGGACACCGAAAGGTGAGTATGTACTGTTTGTTTTTTTTGGTAACCAGGGTAAACATCGGGTTACTAAGCGCGGCCCTGCGCTTAGTAACCCGATGTTTACCCTGGTTACCAGCGAACCTCGGCATCGTTGGTCACTGGAGAGCGGTCTGTGTGACAGCTCCCCAGCGACCACACAACGACTTACCAACGATCACGGCCAGGTCGTATCGCTGGTCGTGATCGTTGGTAAATCGTTTTGTGAGACGGTACCTTTAGGTATTAAGGTCGGGCAGCCAACTTGGAATTGACTGTCCTGCCGGTCTCTGAAGTAATATGTAGAGTCAATTACTCCCTCGGTGTTCCGGCCACCGGCTACGCGCCTCAGAAGGAGGCTGCCGATCTCGGGGCAGAACTCCTCCCGGTATTATCTCCTTGTGCTGTGACTTCGTTTCTCACTCTCCACAATATACTTCGCTTCGTGTCTTTTCTTAGGATGCTGCCGCATGGGGTGCAGGCGCAGCTCCGTAACGTTCTATCTCGTGCTTGGCCTCTGTCAGGATCCCACCCCTGACAGAGACCCTCTGTCTGCAGCTCAGATGTTCCTCCTTCTCCCCCTGTCTGCCTGACAGGTCCTCTCTGGGTCAAACCCAGGCAGCTTCTCACTGACTTCCTATCCAACCCACCAGTTTTACCCGTGTGTGAGGAGTGCCCTAATAGATAGAAGCAAGGCTCCCCCTGTTGGCCAGAGTGTGAAGTGTAGTGTGTGACTGTGATACCTGGTCAGGTGAACTTCTTTAGTACCATCAGACATAATATCACTCCCCCTGGTGGAAGAGCGACATTACTGCAGCAACCAGGACTCTGGGGCGCTGCAGGTACACATGTCAAAATAATGTCAGACGACACTACAGTGGTCACCCAGAAGGTCAGCAGGTTTAAAGGGGGTGACTGTTCAGACATGGATCTTTTTAGGGAAAGCCCTCTTCCATATTGGCAATTCATTTCAAGGGGGTAGACGTCACCCTAGCAGTTTTTCTCACTCGTCCTTGATCCAGTCAGAACTATCCCTGAATCAGGCAGGGTACAACAAGATTGTGCAGAAGGTAGGAAGTCCAGAAATTGCTTTTATTAAAAAAAAAAAAAATCTAACATGGGAGATCAAGAGGTTTTTTTTTCTCTCCAAAGCAGCAGGATCAAATTCTTAACAATAGACGCCCTCAGCCAACTCTAGTGCTTGAACCACTGATGGCTGACATGATCAGCAACTATGAAAGAAATTTAATCATGCAAACTTTGTACAGGCAATCAAAGCAGATTGTTTAAGTGCAAACATAAGATGACTGCTGCGAATATCTAAATTAGCATTCAAAAAGTTCAAACAACACTGGAAGCCAGGAATGGGTGTTTTCCATACAATCGTACTTTTACACTTTCAATGAGCAATGGAGAAAAAAACTGTGGAGATTCAATTAAGCACCGGAGTATGAAAGAATAACAATGGAAGACTCTGTTTACACGTATGTCTTCACTGAGTGCCAATAACTCAGTATGCAATCAATGAAATGGAGATGGTGACTCTCCTCTGCATGGCCCTTGAGCAGAGATTACTTCTATATAAGGTGGTCTCCAGGCTCCTGAGACGTTGGGAGCTAGTTACCTCATGAATATATTTCAGGTCGTGAAATGTCTTTTATCTGGTCTAGGGATCTATTAAATATTCTTCTGAATCCCCGTCTCGTCTACTTTTGAATTTCCTCCAATCGGGTTTCAAAAGGGATTAAGGCAGTGGTCTCAAACTCGACTGGATATATGGGCCGCATATAGAAAAAGTTTGAATTTGGGTGGCACCATTCTTTGAATGACAAAGTTAAATTTTTAGTGATACCATTTTTTTTTCTATACACCTTTTGAACATATTTGCCATTTTTTTTTTCTAGAGCTTGAGTCGTTATTGATGTGGTGATAACAAATGTGCACTCATATTGTAGTTATGTCCCCATATTGTAGTTATGTCCCCATATCCAGGTCCCCATATTGTTGATATTTTCCCATCCAGGTCTCCATATTGTAGTTATGTCCCCATCCAGGTCCCCTTATTGTAGATATTTTCCCATCCAGGTCCTCATATTGTAGTCATGTCCCCATATCCAGGTCCCCATGTTGTAGATATGTCCCTATCCAGGTCCTCATATTGTAGTTATGTCCCCATATTGTAGTTATGTCCCCATATCCAGGTCCCCATATTGTAGATATGTCCCCATCCAGGTCCTCATATTGTAGTCATGTCCCCATATTCAGGTCCCCATATTGTAGCTATGTCCCCATCCAGGTCCTCATATTGTAGTCATGTCCCCATATCCAGGTCCCCATGTTGTAGATATGTCCCTATCCAGGTCCTCATATTGTAGTTATGTCCCCATATTGTAGTTATGTCCCCATATCCAGGTCCCCATATTGTAGATATGTCCCCGTCCAGGTCCTCATATTGTAGTCATGTCCCCATATTCAGGACCCCATATTGTACATATTGTAGATATGTCCCCATCCAGGTCCTCATATTGTAGTCATGTCCCCATATCTAGGCCCCATATTGTAGTCCCCATCTGGGTCCTCTTATTGTAGTTATGTCCCTAGGTTTTAGAGGAGGAAAAAAGTGAAGCAAAAATGTGGTCAATTCTGTACTAATATTCCCCATCCTGTTATATATACTGTATGTCCCCAATCCACATATACATGGCCCCCTCATCCTTATCCTGGTATGCATAGCCCCCTCATCCATATCCTGGTATGCATAGCACCCTCATCCCTATCCTGGTATGCATGGCCCCCTCATCCCCATCCTGGTATACATGGCGCCCATCCCCATCCCTATCCTGGTATACATGGCGCCCATCCCCATCCCTATCCTGGTATGCATAGTGCCCATCCTCATCCTGGTATGCATGACACCCATCCCCAACCTGATATGCATGGTCCCATCACCCCTATCCTGGTATGCATGGCGCCCATCCCCATCCCTATCCTGGTATGCATAGTGCCCATCCTCATCCTGGTATGCATGACACCCATCCCCATCCTGATATGCATGGTCCCATCACCCCTATCCTGGTATGCATGGTGCCCATCCCCATCCCTATCCTGGTATGCATATCGCCCATCCCCATCCTGGTATGCATGGTCCCCTCATCCCCATCCTGGTATGCATGGTCCCTTCATCCCCATTCTGGTATGCATGGCCCCCTCATCCCCATTCTGGTATGCATGGCCCCCTCATCCCTATCCTGGTATGCATGGTGCCCATCCCCATCCCTAACCTGGTTTTCATGGCGCCCATCCCCATCCCTATCCTGGTATGCATGGTCCCCTCATCCCTATTCTAGTATGCATGGTTTCCATCAGAAAAATAAAAAAATAAACCATCCTACTTACCTAGGGGGAGGGGGACTGCAAATGATGAAGTGAGTGGGAGGAGGGAGAATGCAAATGATGAAGTGAGTGGGAGGAGGGGGAATGCAAATGATGAAGTGAGAGGGAGGAGGAGGGCTACAAATGATGAAGTTAGTGGGAGGAGGGGGACTACAAATGATGAAGTTAGTGGCAGGAGGGGGACTACAAATGATGAAGTTAGTGGGAGGAGGGGGACTACAAATGATGAAGTTAGTGGCAGGAGGGGGACTACAAATGATGAAGTTAGTGGGAGGAGGGGGACTGCAAATGATGAAGTGAGTGGGAGGAGGGGGAATGCAAATGATGAAGTGAGTGGGAGGAGGGAGAATGCAAATGATGAAGTGAGTGTGGGAGGGGGACTGCAAATGATGAAGTGAGTGGGAGGAGGGAGAATGCAAATGATGAAGTGAGTGTGGGAGGGGGACTACAAATGATAGCAAGAAGCCTGAACTTTTCAGATAAGATTCACAAAGTGGGCACCACCAAATAAAGGAGAAAAGAGAGGATAGGGGAATTGTGAATTTAAATTTTACCTTTATTGTTAATTATTAAATGAACTCAATAACAAATGTTAAAATCATTTACCATACATCTGAAACATGTATATTGGATCACAGTGTGTGATTGGTTATGTTACTGTATATGCACCACTGTGATCCTCTAGATCCCGAGTGATTTGAGCTTGGAGTTATATTAATTTGAGTGAAATGGAGTCCCAATCGCTGTCCCTAAAATTATGTGTTGGATTCCAATTTCACTGCGAGATACTCTAAAATATTGTAAATAACTAGGTGTTTTCGGCACCATTAGTATAATGTACCATCATACCATGTGAGATATTATAGGATCAAGGCTTGTGTCCTGATAAAAGAAAGCAAGGCTTGTGACGTATGATACCCCTATGGTGTATTAGAAACCTGCAGATTGGACATTGTATCCTGAGGGATATGAGATATGTTAATAACCCTGTGGTAAATAGGGAATTAATTGATCTTAAGATTGTGAGGAAACCCTAGTGGCATGTTGGACTCCATATTACACACTAGGAATACATGAGAAGCACACTCTATGGTGTATTGAATTAATTATATGTATAAATTTGCACCTCACATAAAGTTGAGTGAAGTATGATGAGTAAAGAACACCCCACTGGTGTATTAAATGATATCCTCACCTTGGTGAGATGAATTAAACACTTTGGTGTATTGGGGGCTCTGCATAAAGTGTCATCCACAATTAATGGATGCCTTTCACTGAAAAGTCAAGGTCACCATCAGGTAACGCATATGGAAATGTACACTAATGACAATGATTGTATTGCCTGTCAGTGTGCCTGATCTTGAATCCGCTGTATGGGGTAAACTTATACTAATAGTGATAGCAAGCATTAAAGGCTGGCAGTCAGTAGAAGTTCAGATAATGGTGCATGTTAGAATATTATATGGAACTGCTAGATGTAGAGTCAGATTTCCTGACTGCAGCGCCGATGATCTCTGGTCTTATCCAGTCCGGTGTTCGCTACGGGGATCCTCGGCACTGATGCTCCGCTGCTATGCAATGTATGCGGCTGAGAGCTAGAGCGGACGAATAGATGAGAGCAGCCGTTCGATTAACATGCACACCAAGGGAGAAACAGCGAACTGTTAGGCCGGCGTCACACTGGGCGTAAGACAATACGGTCCGTTTTTCACGGCCGTAATACGCAGAAAAGTCCCCAAAATAGTGATCCGTAGGCAGGGTGTGTCAGCGCATTTTGCGCATGGCATCCTCCATATGTAATCCGTATGGCATCCGTACTGCGATATTTTCTCGCAGCCTTTCAATACCGATATCTAATGGATTTATGTGCTCAAATGTTCGTTAAAACATATATACAGTATATATATATATATATATATATATATATATATGTCATTGAGACACATATATATATATTCTGTATTTATATTTAATTCAGCGCGATATATGTGAAAAGCTGGTAATTCAATTGCCGGCTTTTCATTTCTCCTTCCCAAACCCGACAGGATATGAGACATGGTTTACATACAGTAAACCATCTCATATCCCCTTTTTTTTTGCATATTCCACACTACTAATGTTAGTAGTGTGTATGTGCAAAATTTGGGCGCTGTAGCTTGTAAAATAAAGGGTTAAATGGCGGAAAAAATTGGCGTGGGCTCCCGCGCAATTTTCTCCGCCAGAGTGGTAAAGCCAGTGACTGAGGGCAGATATTAATAGCCTAGAGAGGGTCCATGGTTATTGGCCCCCCCCTGGCTACAAACATCTGCCCCCAGCCACCCCAGAAAAGGCACATCTGGAAGATGCGCCTATTCTGGCACTTGGCCACTCTCTTCCCATTCCCGTGTAGCAGTGGGATATAGGGTAATGAAGGGTTAATGTCACCTTGCTATTGTAAGGTGACATTAAGCCAGATTAATAATGGAGAGGCGTCAATTATGACACCTATCCATTATTAATCCAATAGTACTAAATGGTTAATAAAACACACACACATTATTTACAAGTATTTTAATGAAATAAAGACACAGGGTGTTGTAATATTTTATTAGACTCTTAATCCATCTGAAGACCATCGTCCTGAAACAAAGTTAAAAAAACAAACAAAAATATTCCATACCTTCCGTTGTTATGTCCCACAAAGTAAATCCATCTGAAGGGGTTAAATCATTTTACAGACAGGAGCTGTGCTAATGCACTCGCTCCTGCCTGTAAACCCCCGGGTACTGAAAGGAAAGCTGGGTGATCCGTAGTTACCTTGAGTTGCGGTGAGGCGCCCTCTGCTGGATGTCCTCATATGAACTCGAGCGCGGGAACTTTTCCAAGGCTCCAGTTCATGAGGACATCCAGCAGAGGGCGCATCACCGCAACTCAAGGTAACTACAGATCACCCAGCTTTCCTTTCAGTACCCGGGGGTTTACAGGCACGAGCGAGTGCATTAGCACAGCTCCTGTCTGTAAAATGATTTAACCCCTTCAGACGGATTTACTTCGTGGGACGTGACAGATCATCGGAAGGTATGTATATTGTTGGTTTATTATTTTTCAGAGCGAGGGTCTTCAGGTGGATTGAGAGAGCAATAAAATATTAAAACAACCTGTGTGTTTATTTCATTAAAATACTTTTTAATAATGTGTGTGTGTGTTTTTAACCCTTTCACACAATTGGATTAATAATGGATAGGTGTCATAATTGACGCCTCTCCATTATTAATCTGGCTTAATGTCACCTTACAATAGCAAGGTGACATTAACCCTTCATTACCCCATATCCCACCGCTACACGGGAATGGGAAGTGGCCAAGTGCCAGAATAGGCGCATCTTCCAGATGTGCCTTTTCTGGGGTGGCTGGGGGCAGATGTTTGTAGCCAGGGGGGCCAATAACCATGGACCCTCTCCTGGCTATTAATATCTGCCCTCAGTCACTGGCTTTACCACCCTGGCGGAGAAAATTGCGCGGGAGCCCATGCCAATTTTTTCCGCCATTTAACCCTTTATTTTACAAGCTACAGCGCCCAAATTTTGCACATACACACTACTAACATTAGTAGTGTGGAATATGCAAAAAAAAAAAGGGATATGAGATGGTTTACTGTATGTAAACCATGTCTCATATCCTGTCGGGTTTGTGAAGGAGAAATGAAAAGCCGGCAAGTGAATTACCGGCTTTTCACTAACACCGCTGCGTATTTCTCGCAAGTCACACTGCTGGTCCGTGTAGAATCTGTATTTTTCTCGCCCCCATAGACTTTCATTGGCATTTTTTTTTTGCGCAATACGGTGACAAACGCAGCATGCTGCGATTTTCTACGATCGTACAAGACCGTATATTACGGATGCGTAATATACGGCAGATAGGAGCTGGGACATAGAGAATCATTGGGCCGTGTGTAATGCGTATTTTACGGACGTAGTTTATACGCTCATACGTCCGTAAAACTCGCTAGTGTGACGCCGGCCTTAAATCAAGCACACTGACTCCCTAGGAAGACTGCCCGCGTCTCATAGATTAGAGACCGTACGGGGTTAGAGTGACACGCTAAGGCTGTGTGCACACGTTGCGGACTGGGGTGCAGAATTTTCTGCACAAAATCTGCATCTCCTGGCAGAATACGCAGGTGCAGATTTGATGCGTTTTTTTAATGCGGATTTTGTGCGTTTCTGTTGCGGATTTCATGCGTTTTTTACCCCTGCGGATTTCTATAATGGAAGGGTGCAGAAACTCTGCAGATCTGCACAAAAGAAGTGACATGCTCCTGCAGCGCCCCAGAGTCCTGGTCGTTGCAGTAACGTCGCTCTGCCGCTAAGGGGAGTGATGTTGCGTCTGATTGCACTAAAGGAGTTCACCTGACCAGGTATCACACACTACAATTCACACTCCGGAAACCAGGGGGAGTGGTTCTATCTAGTAGGCCACTCCTCACAGCCTGGTAAAACTGGGGGTTGGACAGGAAGACGGGGAGAAGTAACTGGGAAGAGCTAGAGAGAGGACCTGTCAGGGATGGGATCCTGGCAGACTCCTAAGAAAAGGTCAAATGAGTGAGCAACGGGAATACAGCAAAGAGGCGATAGGACCAGAAGTAGTCGTGCTGTAAGATCGAGGCAACATCCTTCTGAGGCGCAAACAGTCGGAGGCCGGAACGCCGAGAAAGTAAGAGACTACAGGCATTACTTCAAACCACGGCCGGACAGCCAATTATAGGTTGGCTGTCTCACTTAAACACCTAAGCAGACAACGGAGGAAGCTGTGGGAGAGGGGCGACGCTAGGGTCCCGGAAGAACTCCAGGCCTACCCCGTCATATGGGTGCTTCCTAGCCATATCATCTGGGGGATGGAGAGAACGAACATCAGAGACAGACACAGCAGTTGTGAGGACTATCCCGGGGTGCTCAGCAGGGAAGGACTACAACACACAGGCGCTAGAAGGTAGACGCTGATTCCCACCTGTTAAGGGAACTCCTGATGTGCCTTTGGACCAGCCGGTCTCAGACAGCCCTGTTAACAGTGTTCCGGATTGAGCACCTCGAAGCCTTCAGTAAAGAGGTAAAGAGACTGCAACCTGGTGTCCTCGTTATTTACTGCGACCTGCACTGCACCACAACATCACCACCATCCACCACCTTTCACTGGACGCCCCTCAGCAGGGCCACGGACCGGGTATAGCCACCGTGACAACCCCAAAACAGAAATAAAAAATTGGAAGTCAGGCCGCACCCTAAATTAATAACGTCTCTATGGACAACAGGGTGCCCGTCCACACCAGGGGATCCATCCCAGTATAAAGTCCAAATGCAAAAGAAGAAACGGACAGCACCACAGCAATTGTGACAGAACAGCTTACGTGTTTATTCTGCCATCTGCAACGTTTCGGTCCTGAGACCTTTATCAAGCATAAAGGTCTCAGGACCGAAACATTGCAGATGGCAGAATAAACACGTAAGCTGTTCTGTCACAATTGCTGTGGTGCTGTCCGTTTCTTCTTTTGCATTTGAACCCCAAAACAGAGACTCAGAGGCCCAGTACCGGGTACCCCTCGGCCCTGCGGCAGTGGGGGCGCTCCAATTTGGCGTCACGAACAGGATTTACTTAAGCCTGAAGAATCAGGTCATCTGTGCCTTGGAACTGTGATTTATTGTGCTTGGACTGTGTCTTATCGCAAAGACTGTGTGTTGCCAATTGCCGCCAAGAGTTCCCGCCACGATTCGCCATCGCCGCGCGCGGAGGGAGGAGCCTTAGCTTCGTGGGCGGAACCGGCCAAAAGAAGCGCGGAACGAGAAAGCGCGGTAAAGTGCCAATCCCGGAAGAGGAACTCCGACCTCCAGCAGGTAAGGGGGAGGAAGGGACAGCCATGTCGGTGTCAGGAGGAGCGGAGGCGGCGGTCGCAGCCGCGGACGCAGAGGCAGCTCCGGTCCCCGCAGCGGACGCAGCCGCGGCCCAAATATCACCACCGGTCGCCGCGGACCCCGCTGTCCCCATCAGCCAGTCGGACACCGCCGCTACCACCAAGGCCATCATGCCCTTCTCGATGCCGTACCTGCCTGGAGCGGCCTGGCTCCCGCGATACTCCGGGGAGTCGCACACATTCACTGACTTTAAAGAAGGGATCTGCAGCCTGCTTGAGTTCTATCCCCTGACGGAGCCTCAGAAGGTCCATATGATAATTGGCCAACTCCTTGGGGCGGCTTTGAGAGAAGTGAAGTCCTGGCCCGCCGCGGATAAGAAGACAGCCTAGCAGGTTTTTGCAAAGCTTAAAGCCACCTTTGATACCCGCACTGCTACAGAAATTAAATTGACTTTTTATGGATGCAAACAGAGACCACAGGATAGCTTACGGGACTATGCCCTTAATCTCCAGGAGGCGCTGCGGGCCATTAAGCAGAGTGACCCTGACAGCATGCAGGATGAGGATAAACTCCTAAAGGAGCGGTTCATTGAGGGGCTCTTGTGCAGTCACCAAAGGGGCCAATTGCACTTCCTGGCCATGCAAAATCCAGACTTAACTTTTGCGCAATTCAAGGATAAAGCTATCCAGTTGTTGCAGGAGCGACAGCCCAGCCGTGCAGTGCCTCCCAGGCGTCCCGCTCTCACATACCACCAGGAGGTGGCGTCGGATGCCCCAGTCGCCGCCGAGGCCGATGCCCAGAGCCTAGAGGACGACTCCCCTGCAGGACTCCGCCTCCAGATGCAGGAGCTGACCAAGAACGTTGCTGCCCTAGCCCGGACGGTGCAGTCCCTACAGGAGGCCCCCAAGGAGAAGATCCAGCTGGCCTCCAGACCAGAGGATGTCCCCTGGATGCGACAGAGGAGGACTCCGCCGACCAGAGGCCGGGATGACGATCGCTTCCATCGGGACGGACGACCCATCTGCCGCCGCTGTCATCAGGTGGGCCACCTTGCGAGGTACTGTCCTTTAAACGAGCAACCCCTGGGGCAAAGGGCCAACCCCCAGGAGTAGGACGATCAGGCCCGCAGCATTGGAGAGCCAAATACATTGGAGGGCGACCAGTTCTTCCTGTTGTGATCGACGGTATCCCCCTGAACGCTTTACTGGACACCGGTTCTCAGGTGACGACTATGCCTTACGTGCTTTATAAACGGTATTGGGAGGACACCGATATTACTCGTGGCCCCGATGACGATTTCACCATAATAGCCAGTAATGGTCAGCCGTTGCCACAAGTGGGGTATAAAGAGGTCACCATCAAGGTGGGGCGGGTGGAATTGAAGGCCCAAGGGATTGTGATTGTTGATATTGACCGTCGAGAATGTAATCCCATGATGACTATCGGTACCAATGTTATAGAAAATTGTCTTGCAGAAGTTATTGTCTTGCTGCAGCAGGTAGCAGAAACCGCCGGCCACAATGAACAACGCGCCCTGCAAAAAGAAATCAGAGCTTTGATGCAGAGACAGCAGGTAGAGCTGACTGGTGGTCAGATTGGTCGCGTCACTGTGAGTGATTCAAACCCCATCGCGATACCCCCCAGGAGTGAGATGTTAATATGGTGTCGGGCAGCCATAGGCCTCTGGGGTAAGGACTACCAGGCCTTGGTAGAGCCCGTATATTCAGACAATAGGCCTACTATCCTGACAGCCCGGGGGGTGGTCGACGTCCGCCAGGGGAGGGTGCCCGTACGTGTCCTCAATTGTGGGGAGGAAGAGGTTCACCTCACCAAGTATGCCACTGCTCGCCAAACTGTTCGCTGTCAATAATAGTGTGATACAGACACCTGGACCCTTGGTCCCGTCAAACGTGGCGGAGGACAACGGTTCTGGAGGGCACCCGAAAGATTGGTGTTGGGAATTGCATGTGGGCACTGACTCCACCCCATCCCATCAGAAACAGGGGGCCTACAGGGTGGTTCACGAGTACGAGCAGGTATTTAGCAAACACCCATTAGATTTTGGACAAGTGAAAGAGATCCAACATCACATCCCCATGGGAGATCACCGACCCATAAAAGAGAGATACCGCCCTGTACCCCCTGCTCATTACCAGTGTGTCAAGGACATGTTGCGAGAAATGAAGGAGGCTGGGGTGGTGAGAGACAGTTGTAGCCCCTGGGCAGCTCCATTAGTCCTTGTTAAAAAGAAAGATGGCACAATGAGGATGTGCGTTGATTACAGGCAGTTGAATCGCATTACACATAAGGATGCATACCCACTGCCCAGGATAGAGGAGTCTCTGGCTGCCTTAAAATCTGCTAACTACTTCTCTACCCTAGATCTCACCAGTGGGTACTGGCAGGTTCCCGTGGCGGAGGCGGACAAAGAGAAGATGGCCTTCACGGCACCGATGGGTCTCTGCGAATTTAACTACATGCCCTTCGGATTGTGCAATGCCCCGGGGACGTTCCAGAGGATGATGGAGTGCTGTCTGGGGCACAAGAACTTTGAAACCGTACTGCTGTATTTGGATGATGTCATTGTCTTCTCTAAGACCTATGAAGACCATCTGAAGCACCTGGCTGAGGTGTTTGAAGCCCTGTCCAACTTTGGCTTAAAGGTGAAACCGTCCAAATGTCATCTGCTGAAACCTAAAGTGCAGTACCTGGGCCATGTGGTGAGCGCTGAAGGAGTGGCCCCTGACCCCGACAAGGTCACGGTGATCCAGGACTGGCCAAAGCCCAGCAACCTCCACGAAGTCCGGCAGTTCCTCGGGCTGGTAGGCTATTACCGGAGGTTCATTAAGGACTTCACCAAGAAGGCCACGCCCTTGCAAGACCTGTTGGTGGGCCAACCAAAGAAGACCAAGGGGAAGAACACCCCATTTGATTGGAACGAGGGGCTGAAAGGATCCTTCACTTGCTTGAAGTTGGCACTGACGGGAGAAGAGGTACTGGCCTACCCTGAGTACGACCAACCGTTTGTGCTGTACACGGATGCCAGCAATGTGGGCTTGGGGGCCGTGCTGTCCCAGGTCCAGAAAGGCAAGGAGAGGGTAATCGCTTACTCCAGCAGGAAGCTTCGTCCCACGGAAAGGAACCCTGACAACTACAGTTCCTTTAATCTGGAATTCCTTGCCATCGTCTGGGCAGTGACAGAGAGGTTCAAACACTACCTGGCCTCGGCGAAATTCACCGTCTTCACGGTTAACAATCCGCTGACGCACCTGGATACCGCCAAGCTCGGGGCCTTGGAACAGCGGTGGATGGCCCGGCTGTCCAACTACGACTTCACCATCAAGTACCGGTCAGGGCGCAAGAATGCGAATGCCGATGCCTTGTCCCGAATGCCCAATTTGCCAGAAACGGGGGAGGACCCGGAGGCACTTAAAGAGGTGGAGCTGCCTGCATTCCATCACCCCAAAGCCGCTCAGAACTCCCATCATGTGAAGAACAGGCACAAGAACCAACAGGATGCCACACTGAATCCCCTGCCCCATCACGGATGGGAGGAGACCCAGGATGGTGACCCCGCGGTCCGTCGGGTGAAAGAGCTCTTGACGCAGGCAGGGTTGCATCCCAGCCCGGATGATCCACAGGAGACCCAACACCTGTGGAAGGGGAGAAGCAAACTGTTTATCCATGATGGCAAGCTGTGCCGGAGGAGCATCGAACCACGTACTCATGAATTGGTATGGCAGATAGTGGTGCCAAGGCGAGATGCGCCCATGGTTCTGGGAGCCTATTACGATGGAGCCGGACACTTCGGATGGAAGAAGCTGGAGAGGCTACTCCGAGGGAGGTTCTATTGGATTGGCATGAAGAGAGCCATTGAGAAGTGGTGTCGAGAGTGCGGTCCATGTAGCTTACGCAGGAAGGACCGTGGCAGCCAACGGGCTCCCTTGCAGCCTATCATCACCAAACGGCCGCTCGAACTGGTCGCGCTGGATCATGTGAAGCTGACACCTAGCCGGTCAGGCTATGTCTACGCTCTTACCATCGTAGATCACTACTCCATGCCTGTCAAGGATCTAATGGCCAGGACGGCCGCCAAGGCCTTCCAGCAGTACTTTTGTAGGCCCCATGGCTACCCGGAGAAGGTACTGACCGATCAGGGACCAGCATTCAAAGCGGAAGTGTTCCAAGAGTTCTGCCAACTGTACGGGTGTAAGAAGATCAGAACCACACCGTACCATCCCCAAACCAATGGGATGTGCGAAAAGATGAACCAAGTGGTGATCGACTTACTAAAGACCCTGCCCGTGGAGGAACGGAACCTGTGGCCAACAAAGTTGCCTGACTTGGTGGACATATACAATCACATCCCAGTAAATTCCACCAACTGCACTCCAGCGTACCTGATGCGAGGAAGGTCTAGCAAGTTACCCGTTGATCTGGACATGGGGGTCCTGACCCTCGAAGATACCTCGCCGGATTCCGATTGGGATACAGAGAGGCAGCAAAAGTACCGCAAGGTGCAGGAGTGCGTGGAAAAGTAGCCTCGCTCAGGCCAGGCAGAAACAGGAAAGGGACTACAACCAGCATGCCCCTGCGATTCCCTTGCCACCTGGTGAGCAAGAACTCAAGCGGAAGAGAAGGCTACACAAGCTTGACGACCAATGGGAAGCAGAACCGTATACCGTCCTGCCGTCCGATTTCGACAATACTAAGGTCTGTCTCATCAGCAAGGATGGGGGAGAAACCTCAACGGTCATATCCAGAGACCACCTTAAAGTATGCCCTGATAAGCTGAAAGAGAGGGAAACAGATCCAAGAACCTCCCCACCTGCAGAAGAGAAGATGATACACACTGTTCTTGGCGATTTTCCCCAGTCCTGGACTCAGATAAATCAGGCCATCGTGGTACCTGTCCTAACATTCTATCAGCCAAACCCACTAGAACTAACGGTGGTGCCAGATCAGCCAGGCCCGCAAACTCCGCAGATCCCGCCCGAGGATGCCATGCCAACCGTGGAACCGGCAAGTCCTCCCTCTGCTATTGGCGAACCTGCCGTACCCACTGTTGCTAACAGCAGCTCTGAGAGCTACAGCCTGCCAGTGCTACCCAGACTCACTAGAAGTGTAGCTAGAAGACAGTGCACTACACCAGCGGTAGCAAGCATAGTGGGCCCTGTTAGGCCAATGGCAACCCCTGCGCTGCGAAGGTCTACACGCAGCACCCAGAATCAAACTCCCCTCTGTTACAAAACTTGGAGGTATTAGTGAGGGCTGCTATTTAGTTGAAAATGTTTGTGTGCATATCTTTTGTTACAGGTTTTAAAATGGACAATGGAGTAATGGACAGTGAATTGCTCCAAAAACTTCTAAAAGGGGGCCCCTTTGTTTACCCGGGGTCCCCGCTGTTTCAACCACTGAACTGAGAGTCATAAACTGTGCATGACCTAACCTTCGCAACGTTCAAGAGTCCTCCCCTCCCATACAGGGAAGCACTGTTATGTTTAAGTGTTATGATATTTCAAAATTTTGTGTGTTTTCTGTTAACATGTATTGTTGTTCTTATTTTCCCAGTCCGGGAGTACTGGATTTAACCGGGGGGGAGTGCAGCGCCCCAGAGTCCTGGTCGTTGCAGTAACGTCGCTCTGCCGCTAAGGGGAGTGATGTTGCGTCTGATTGCACTAAAGGAGTTCACCTGACCAGGTATCACACACTACACTTCACACTCCGGCCACCAGGGGGAGTGGTTCTATCTAGTAGGCCACTCCTCACAGCCTGGTAAAACTGGGGGTTGGACAGGAAGACGGGGAGAAGTAACTGGGAAGAGCTAGAGAGAGGACCTGTCAGGGATGGGATCCTGGCAGACTCCTAAGAAAAGGTCAAATGAGTGAGCAACGGGAATACAGCAAAGAGGCGATAGGACCAGAAGGAGTCGTGCTGTAAGATCGAGGCAACATCCTTCTGAGGCGCAAACAGTCGGTGGCCGGAACGCCGAGCAAGTAAGAGACTACAGGCATTACTTCAAACCACGGCCAGACAGCCAATTATAGGTTGGCTGTCTCACTTAAACACCTAAGCAGACAACGGAGGCAGCTGTGGGAGAGGGGCGACGCTAGGGTCCCGGAAGAACTCCAGCCATGTGGACTTTTCCGCACCATTAGCACAGATTTTTTTTCCCTATTGATTTACATTGTGCTGTAAATCACTTTGCGGATCTGCAGCGCTTCTGCACTGAAAAAAACATCTTCCAGATGTGCCTTTTCTGGGGTGGCTGGGGGCAGATGTTTTTAGCTGGGGGGGGGGGCAATAGCCATGGTCCCTCTCTAGGCTATTAATATCTGCCCTCAGTCACTGGCTTTCCCACTCTGGCGGAGAAAATTGCGCGGGAGCCCACACCAGTTTTTTCTGTAATTTAATCCTTTATTTTAACAGCTATAGCCCCCAAATCTTGCACACAGACACTTCTAACATTAGTAGTGAGGAGTATGTAAAAAAATAGGGGATATTAAATGGTTTACTGTATGTAAACCATGTCTCATATCCTGTCGGGTTTGATAAGGAGATAGCAAAAGCCGGCAATTGAATTACCAGCTTTTAAGCTGTCTAGCGCTGTATGAAATATAAATATATATGTGTCTCACTGACATATATATATATATATATATATATATATATATATATATATATATATATATATATATATATATATATATATATATATATATATATATATATATATATATATATAGACTGTATATATGTTTTCACGAATATTTGAGCCCATGGATCCATTTTGCAAGCCGGCGAAAAAAACTCACCGTACGGATGCCATACGGATGACACACGGATAATTTTTAGAGAAAAAAATCGCATCCTCGCATTGAATACGGATCACTGTTCAGGAACTTTTCTGCGTATTACGCCTGTAAAAAATGGACAATATTTCCCTACGCTAAGTGTGACGCCGGCCTTTCTCTGAGATCATTACATCTCAGGATTACGTCCCTGACACGCATTTCGCCGGGGAAACCGGCTTTCTCTAAGGACCGGGTCGGCCACATCTGGAACCCATTTATACACCCTGTCATGATTGACAGGTCTATTGACCAATAAAGATGCAAATTTATTTCACATTTGTTCCCCAGTTGTGGGGCAAGTAAGGGAGCATCAAAAATATTTGTCTGTTAATCTTGAATCAAAATGTATTCGATATTATGCAAAGATTGTCGATTGTCATTCAGACCCCCATTCAGACAGTTGTATATAGGAATGGTTCACGTAAGAAAATATATCAAATATCATTATCTCCATGTTATAAATATTAATTTCAATCAAAGAAGATTAATTTCAATCCACCATTCCCATATCTGGATTCCAATGGGCATATTGATAAAAAGCTCCCAGATAGAATTACCCCTACATACTGAAATTGACAACAGTCAGATGGACGAACAGCCTGTTCATTCTCCACAATGGGGTCCACCTGGAATACTCCATTTGCTATACAAGCAAACCATAATGTCTATGTTAATGTTCGCCACACATTTTTTGCATCTTTATCTATCTGGTTAGAAAGATGATAAATAACATGAGGGATAGAAGAAAATAATGCACTTTATTAAGGAATCAAGCGGGTAGGAGGAGGACGAGGAGAAAATAACAATAGGACATTTCACACATTATTGTTCGCTTGTATAGCAAACCAAATAAATCTATATATCCTGTCTGATGTATCGACGCTCAGAACTTTACCTAGGCATTTTATGGCCTACCACGGGTCCAATCCTAGTCGCATGAGGGTGAGGGGGATCGATAGGATTCACAGTGGTGTCAGGGGTGGCAACCTGAAACAGATGTTGCCTCAACATGAATGTAGGTGGATTGTCACCCTTGACACCATGTCCCTGAAAGGACTGAACGAAAAACTTAGTTTCACTCACTTATTGTGAACTAGCCCCTCTGCTACCCGTTTTGTCTCACCTGATGCTTTCCACCACCTTTGCCTGTTATCTTTTACATTCCCTCCATTTGGGGATCCTGCTTTTTGATTTTTATTTTATATATTATCTTTTTCTTTTAGTTGTTCTATTGGTTCTTATTATATGCGCACCTTTATTATGACCTCTTCCTGGATCCATTATTTTTACCAGGCTGTCCTCCTCCCCTCCCGTCTGCTTAAGTGAAGAGAGGAACACTTTACCATTAGTGACATGAGAATCATCATATACCTAAGGAATGATGGTACTTTCTGCTGCAGCCTCCTTCCTGGAGATGCATCTTAGCGTTTTTTTATTTATATGTGTGTATTATACAGTACAGAACAAAAGTTTGGACACACCTTCTCATTTAAAGATTTTTCTGTATTTTCATGACTAGGAAAATTGTACATTCACAATGAAGGCATCAAAACTATGAATTAACACATGTGGAATTATATACTTTAAAAAAAAGTGTGAAACAACTGAAATTATGTCTTATATTCTAGGTTCTTCAAAATAGCCATCTTTTGCTTTGATGACTGCTTTGCACACTCTTGACATTCTCTTGATGAGTCACCGGGATTGGTTTTCACTTTACAGGTGTGCCCTGTCAGGTTTAATAAGTGGGATTTCTTGCCTTATAAATGGGGTTGGGACCATCAGTTGTATTGTGCAAAAGTCTGGTGGATACACAGCTGATAGTCCTACTGAATAGACTGTTAGAATTTGTATTATGGCAAGAAAAAAGCAGCTAAGTGAAGAAAAACGAGTGGCCATCATTACTTTAAGAAATGAAGGTCAGTCAGTTCGAAACATTGAGAAAACTTTGAAAGTGTCCCCAAGTGCAGTTGCAAAAACCATCAAGCCCTACAAAGAAACTGGCTCACATGACGACCGCCCCAGGAAAGGAAGACCAAGAGTCACCTCTGCTTCTGAGGATAAGTTTATCCGAGTCACCAGCCTCAGAAATCGCAGGTTAACAGCAGCTCAGATTAGAGAACAGGTCAATGCCACACAGAGTTCTAGCAGCAGACACATCTCTACAACAACTGTTAAGAGGAGACTTTGTGCAGCAGGCCTTCATGGTAAAATAGCTGCTAGGAAACCACTGCTAAGGACAGGCAACAAGCAGAAGAGACTTGTTTGGGCTAAAGAACACAAGGAATGGACATTCATTAGAACAGTGGAAATCTGTGCTTTTGTCTGATGAGTCAAAATTTGAGATCTTTGGTTCCAACCACAGTGTCTTTGTGCGACACAGAAAAGGTGAACGGATGGACTCTACATGCCTGGTTCCCACCATGAAGCATGGAGGAGGAGGTGTGATGGAGTGGGGGTGCTTTGCTGGTGACAGTGTTGGGGACTTATTCAAAGTTGAAGGCATACTGAACCAGCATGGCTACCACAGCATCTTGCAGCAGCATGCTATTCCATCCGGTTTGCGTTTAGTTGGACCATCATTTATTTTTTAACAGGACAATGACCCCAAACACACCTTCAGGCTGTGTAAGGGCTATTTGACCAAGAAGGAGAGTGATGGGGTGCTACGCCAGATGACCTGGCCTCCACAGTCACCAGACCTGAACCCAATCGAGATGGTTTGGGGTGAGCTGGACCGCAGAGTGAAGGCAAAAGGGCCAACAAGTGCTAAGCATCTCTGGAAACTCCTTCAAGATTGTTGGAAGACCATTTCCGGTGACTACCTCTTGAAGCTCATCAAGAGAATGCCAAGAGTGTGCAAAGCAGTCATCAAAGCAAAAGGTGACTACTTTGGAGAATCTAGAATATATTACATTTTTCCAGTTGTTTCACACTTTTTTGTTAAGTATATAATTCCACATGTTTTAATTCATAGTTTTGATGCCTTCAGTGTGAATTTACAATTTTCATAGTCATAAAAATACAGAAAAATCTTTAAATGAGAAGGTGTGTCCAAACTTTTGGTCTGTACTGTATATGTTATATCTATTGGGGGAAAATGTATTGTTGTTGTCTTATATATTGCTTTGGTGTCCCTTGCAAGATCTATAGTATTGTTGTATTCAATTTGGCACTTATGTCACTTTTTCCCATTGGCCATATTATCAGACTTGGGACTATACATCTAATATATAAAGCTGAATGTGTGTGTGTGTATGTATGTATGTATGTATGTGTGTATGTCCGGTATGTGTGCGCCACACACTACCACGTGTTTGAACACATATACCACCCTCAGCACACATTTCACCACACATACACCAATCTTGCCACATAAAAGTCGAAACACAAAAGTCACCACTCAAAACTCGCCACGTGCAAAATTCGCCATATGCAAAACTCGCCACATGCAAAACTAGGCTCACGCAAAACTCGCCACACGTGCAAAACTCATTTCATGGAAAACGCGCCACACGCAAAACTTGCACACGCGGAAAAATTGCGACATGCACAAAAGTTGCAACACATGCAAAAGTTGCCTCACACAAAACTTGCACATTCTCAAAACGCACCACACATAAAACTCGCCATGCGCAAAACTCGCCATGCGCAAAACTTGCGGCACACAACTTGCTACACTAACCTGTCACATGCAACTCGACACACAAAAGTTGCTACATGCATGTTGCCACACAAAACTCATCTCACAAAAGTCGCTACATGCATGTCGCTACACGCAACTCAACACACACATCTTGACATATGAAACTCGCCCTAAAACACACACAAGTCGGGTATTATCCTTCAAAAATAAAAATCTGATTTATAAGCAGAAAAACTACCAGAGCAACAAATGTACCATAGAGGAAATACGGCAGCTGTCAGTCACATGACCTGTCTATTATGTGTATGTGTAAGCTAATATATACTGCCAGGGGGAGGGCTTCCTGTTGGCTGGGGATTTATCAGGCTGCCAACAGCAACCAATCACAGCTCAGCTTCTATTTTGATGCAGTTAATTAATCTGAGCTATGATTGGTTAATATAGGCAACAAAGGACATTCTCGATATAACAAAGCTTGTGTGAGGTAATAGCATGTCAGTTAGGGTGTGTTGGTGGAAAGGCTGATGTCAGTCACATTACCTCTATGTGAGAGGATATAGAAACTGTCAGTTACAGACTATTTTTACCACAATAATGCCTCATAAGAAAAGGAATTCCGTGGCACGAATGTCAGCTGATGCAAAAAGAAAAGCTGCATTATGGACCAATGAAAAATGTGAAGACTAAGAAACAAGGCTGGCACACATGAGAACAGCAGCTGCCTCCTCATGAGCCAATTAACTTTCTGAGCAGAGGGAAGCAAGGCTTGCAGACAAGAGAACAAGAGCTGCTTCCTCAAGAGCCAATGAACTTTCTGAGGAGAGGGAAGCGAGGCTTGAAGACATATAAACAAGAGCTGCTTCCTCAAGAGCCAATGAACTTTCTGAGGAGAGGGAAGCGAGGCTTGCAGATATGAAAACAAGAGCTGCTTCCTCGAGCCAATTAACTTTCTGAGGAGAGGGAAGCGATGCTTGCAGACATGAAAACAAGAGCTGCTTCCTCAAGGGCCAATGAACTTTCTGAGGAGAGGGAAGCGAGGCTTGCAGACAAAAGAACAAGAACTGCTTCCTCAAGAGCCAATTAACTTTCTGAGGAGAGGGAAGCGAGGCTTGCAGATAAGAGAAGAGCTGCTTCCTCAAGGGCCAATGAGTCATTTCAGCAGAGAGAAGGCCGACTTGCCACTAAGAAAATTGCTGTTTCTTCCACCAGGGCACAGGAAATGGTTGGAGATTTGAAACATGCTGCCTTTTGTTACCAGTCAGACAAACTATCAGGATAATCCTAAAGTTCAGATAGGAAAAATTGATGTGGTCTGCATGTACTGCAGTGCCCTGAAATGGAAAGATGAACCGCCAGGTTTATGCTGTGCAAATGGCAAGATAAAACTTCCACCTCTCCTGTCACCACCAGATCCCCTAAAGTCTCTGATGACAGGTACCAGTACAATATCAAAGCATTTCTTGGACAATATCAGGAAGTACAACTTCTGCTTCCAAATTACATCATTTGGTACAACAAAAGAAATGTTTACAACAGTATTTATGCCGACATTTAAAGTTCAAGGACAGTTTTTCACTCAATTGGCTCACTGCTACCATTACAAGAAGAACCTCAAATTCTTCAACTCTTCTTCATGGGAAATGCAGAAGCAGAGGCTCAGCGGAGATGCTCTTTAATTCCTAACACTCGCCTTGATATTGTCACTATTTTGCAGCAGTTCCTTCACTCCAACAATCCATATGTTCAACTTTTCAAGACTGCACTTGAATGCATGCCAAATGACGATTACAAGGTTGTCATTCAAGCTGACAAAACACCACAAGGTGAACATCAGCGATGTTCAATGCTCCCACATTTGATGAGGTAGCCATCTTGATTGTAGGTAATGATTTTCAAAGCCGTGACATTGTGCTTCAGAAAAGGAACCATAGTTTGCAAGGAGTAGCAGAAACTCACAGGTCCTATGATGCACTGCAATATCCAATCATCTTTTGGCAGGGACAGGATGGCTATCACTTTGGAATACCTCAGAGAGATCCTACAACAGGCAACCCTTCAGGAAAAAAAGTGTCTGCCGTGGACTTCTATGCATATAGGATCATGACAAGATTTGCAGAGGAAAATCACATCTTGAAATGCAAACACCTCTTCCACCAATTTATTGTTGACATATATGCAAAGATTGAGAGTGAACATCTTTTATATATCCGACTAAATCAAAAGAAGCTCAGGGCAGAGGAATATACAGTGGGGCAAAAAAGTATTTAGTCAGTCAGCAATACTGCAAGTTCCACCACTTAAAAAGATGAGAGGCGTCTGTAATTTACATCATAGGTAGACCTCAACTATGGGAGACAAACTGAGAAAAAAAAATCCAGAAAATCACATTGTCTGTTTTTTTTATCATTTTATTTGCATTTTATGGTGGAAAATAAGTATTTGGTCAGAAACAAAATTTCATCTCAATACTTTGTAATATATCCTTTGTTGGCAATGACAGAGGTCAAACGTTTTCTGTAAGTCTTCACAAGGTTGCCACACACTGTTGTTGGTATGTTGGCCCATTCCTCCATGCAGATCTCCTCTAGAGCAGTGATGTTTTTGGCTTTTTGCTTGGCAACACGGACTTTCAACTCCCTCCAAAGGTTTTCTATAGGGTTGAGATCTGGAGACTGGCTAGGCTACTCCAGGACCTTGAAATGCTTCTTACGAAGCCACTCCTTCGTTGCCCTGGCGGTGTGCTTTGGATCATTGTCATGTTGAAAGACCCAGCCACGTTTCATCTTCAATGCCCTTGCTGATGGAAGGAGGTTTGCACTCAAAATCTCACGATACATGGCCCCATTCATTCTTTCATGTACCCGGATCAGTCGTCCTGGCCCCTTTGCAGAGAAACAGCCCCAAAGCATGATGTTTCCACCACCATGCTTTACAGTAGGTATGGTGTTTGATGGATGCAACTCAGTATTCTTTTTCCTCCAAACACGACAAGTTGTGTTTCTACCAAACAGTTCCAGTTTGGTTTCATCAGACCATAGGACATTCTCCCAAAACTCCTCTGGATCATCCAAATGCTCTCTAGCAAACTTCAGACGGGCCCGGACATGTACTGGCTTAAGCAGTGGGACACGTCTGGCACTGCAGGATCTGAGTCCATGGTGGCATAGTGTGTTACTTATGGTAGGCCTTGTTACATTGGTCCCAGCTCTCTGCAGTTCATTCACTAGGTCCCCCCGCGTGGTTATGGGATTTTTGCTCACCGTTCTTTTGATCATTCTGACCCCAGGGGATCGAGGGAGATTATCAGTGGTCTTGTATGTCTTCCACTTTCTAATTATTGCTCCCACTGTTGATTTCTTCACTCCAAGCTGGTTGCCTATTGCAGATTCAGTCTTCCCAGCCTGGTGCAGGGCTACAATTTTGTTTCTGGTGTCCTTTGACAGCTCTTTGGTCTTCACCATAGTGGAGTTTGGAGTCAGACTGTTTGAGGTTGTGCACAGGTGTCTTTTTATACTGATAACAAGTTTAAACAGGTGCCATTACTACAGGTAATGAGTGGAGGAAAGAGGAGACTCTTAAAGAAGAAGTTACAGGTCTGTGAGAGCCAGAAATCTTGATTGCTTGTTTCTGACCAAATACTTATTTTCCACCATAAAATGCAAATAAAATGATAAAAAAACAGACAATGTGATGGTCTGGATTTTTTTTTCTCAGTTTGTCTCCCATAGTTGAGGTCTACTTTTTTGCCCCACTGTATATTCCTCTGCCCTGAGCTTCTTTTGATTTAGTCGGATATATAAAAGAGTCATCACACTTCCCACCCCCTAACAAATGTCCTCCTGTAGTATTCTTTAAATGTTGTGCTTGTCTCTTATTAATCTATTTGTAATCTTGCCTGAAGAAGGAGCCACTGTGCTCTGAAAGCTTGCAAACATATTATTTTCTGGCTAGCCAATAAAGGTATCACTCCTAGAATACTTATGTCATCATTGGGCAGAAAAGTATTCACATCGATTTTTCTGGCTAACATGGTACCACAATGCAATTTGTTATTGTAAATCCTGCTCCAATAAGAAATCCTGAAAGCATCCAAATGTGTATGGAAATTTTCATAGTAACAAACTACAATATTGATGAACTGACAGCATTTGTGTCTCAGAATGAGCCAATATTGGTACCAGATCAAAGGGGCGCCTACATTTTCATTTTCAGTGAAACCAACAAAGGTGGGATTGTCTTCCTTGATGCTCCAGGTGGAACAGGAAAGACATTTGTAATCAACTTGCTCCTGGCAAAATTTCGATAACAACAAAAGATTGCACTTGCAGTGGCATCTTCTGGAATTGCAGCTATGCTTTTAAAATATGGCAGGACAGCACATTTGACATTCAAACTACCACTTAACCTGTCTCATAGTGACAACCCCGTGTGTAATATTGCCAAGGGATCAGGAGTGGTCAAATTGCTTCAAAAATGCAGTGCCATCATTTGGGATGAAAGCACCATGTCACACAAAAGGGTTCTGGAAGCAGTGGACAGACTGCTGCAAGACATGCATAGCAACAAATATATCATGGGAGAAGTAATTGTTGTTTTGGCAGGTGACTTCCGCCAACCCCTGCAGACGAACTCAATGCCTGTCTCAAAGCATCGTACCTTTGGAGAAAAGTAAAGAAAATGTCACTGAACACAAACATGAGGGTCTACATGACAGGCGATGTTTCTGCTGGACTGTTTGCGAGCCATCTGTTGACTATTGGAAAAGGCAAGGCACCAGTAAACTAAACCACTGGACAGATCACCTTCCCAAGCAACTTTTGTTGCATTGTGACTTGCATTGATGAGTTGAAAGCAAAGGTTTTTCCAAACATTCAACTCCACTTCAAAAATTCTGGCTGGCTATGTGAAAAGGCTATTCTAGCTCCCAAAAATGACAGCCTCAACAAGATCAATCTTCAAATTCTAAATCTCCTTCCAGGTGTGTGCACAACCTACAAGTCAGTGGATACAGTAATAGACCCTGCTGAAGCATTATTTTATCCAACTGAGTAACTCAATTCCTTGGAGCCACAAGGACTTCCTCCTCACAACCTCTTTCTAAAACCTGGAGCACCTATTCTGCTATTGAGAAATTTGGATCCACCAAAGCTGTGTAATGGAACAAGACTCTTGATTAAGAACCTATTTCCACACGTAATTGAGGCAACCATTTTGACAGGATGTGCCACAGGAGATGTTTTCATTCCAACAATTCCTCTCATTCCATCTGATTTGCTTTTTGATTTTAACCTTCGTCAGGCTGCATAATTTTACAACGTTAACAGGCTGCAGAGGTACAATTGTACCTTCATATATGCCTCCACTGTGGGAAGACAGTCGAAGATGGAATGAAAATTCTGAAACCGTATACGGTTTACATAATATATAATGACATTTATAAATAATTATCACTAGAAATAATATACTTTTTTTATCTGCACTTTAGAATCGAGTTACATTCTACTTGCCACGTGTTACTGAACTAAATTACGAAGCCAAAATTCATCTACCAAGTCATCATGAGTGAGTGATAGTGATGCTGGATCTAGTTTCCACCATAATCCAAGAAAACGTGTTTGCAGGTTAGTATCATTTTGTGAAAAGCCAATAATGTAGTATTGTGTAGTATTTCGGAAAATTATTTATTTTTCATTTTTTCATATTTACAGATTTACGTCTGACGAAATAATGCGAATGCTAGAAGAATCTGATTCTGAGCATGAGGAAGAACCATATGTTGCATCTGATGATGAAATCTATGTACCACAAGTGGATGTTACTGAAGAAGATTCAGACATTGAACAAGAAATGGTCATAGAGCAGGAAAAAGAATACGACTCAGACGAAAGTGTTGAGGATGAGTCTGTGCCTCAAAGTGCAGGCGACATTTGGACTGCTAAGGATAAAACTCAATGGTGTAGTGATCCACTGCCAAATGCACAAACAAAATCTCGTAATGTCCTATGACAAAGAGGTGGCCCTGCAGCAATCAGCAACCTGTATACAGCAAAAGACCTATTCAAGTCAATCATGACTCCCGAGATGTGTGACATCATATTACGAGAAACGAATCGAAAGGCCAAGAGAGTTTGTGATGCTTACAACAACGAACTGGCACAACGTTTTCCTGATTTTTCTGAATGACCACCACAAAAAACATTCAAGCAATTTACTGAAACTGAACTCCATGCATTTTTGGGCATACTGATTGCTGCTGGTGTGCACAGAGACAACAAAGAGAATCTGGAGGAAATGTGGAATGTTGCTGCTCTGCCTCTTATACGTGCAGCCATGTCTCGTGACCGCTTCAAGATGATACTCAGATTTATCAGATTTCATATCAATACACGTGCAGAATGTGTGCAAACAAATAAAGCTGCACCAATACGGGACATCTGGACAATGCTGAACAGAAATCTGGAGAGAGCCTACAAGCCATATAATTTTATCACCGTCGACGAGCAATTATTTCCATTTAGAGGCCATACTAAATTTACCCAGTATATACCTTCAAAATCAGCTAAATATGGCATAAAGATTTTCTGGGCTTGTGACTCGTCAAACGCCTACCCATTACAAGGTCAGCTCTACACTGGGAAACCAACTGATGGTCCTCGACAAGTAAACATTGGTGATCGAACAGTATTGGACCTAGTGAGCTCGTATAAAGGCTCTGGAAGAAATGTCACCACCGATAACTTCTTTACAACCATGGAACTAGCTAAGGTATTGAACTCCTGGAACATGACACTAGTTGGTACAGTGAGAAAAAACAAAAGGTTCCTACCTAGCAACATGCAGCCGGCCAAAGAAAGGCCTGTAAACTCGACAAATTGTGCCTACAATCATGATGCAACAGTCTGTTCATATGTACCAAAGAAGAACAAATCAGTCGTGCTTCTATCATCTATGCACATGACGGGAGAAGCTGAAGAGCGAGGAAAGTTCCTGAAAGATCTCGCAAATCAGCTGTGTATGCCTGCAATTGAAGATCGTAGTACAAACCGAATGATGATGAGAAACCATTTTCTTCGAGGTGCAGTAGAAATGGTGCTTGGACGATGCATTTTGGTACCATCGCAAGCAGCAGCTGGCCCTCAAATACCTCATGGTAGTCGTGGACCCTCCCCTGTTGTTGGTAGTTGCTATGTCTGCCGAGACCTGAGGCGAAAACAATGTAAGACTAGAAAGTCTTGTGTGGTTTGTGTGAAACTCATTTGCGATGAACACTCGGTAGCAAAGACAACATGCATTACTTGCGAAGAAAATCAATAAAAAAGTTTCTTACATTTTCTTTTATAATGTAAATTAACAGTTTTTTTACTTGTTTATAATAATAAAATAGCATTATCATTAAAAAAATATTCTTTTTTCCTTGCATTATCTTCATTCAAAATATATGAGGGTACATTTGTACCTATGCAGCTTGTTATGGATGCAAAAATATCTCGACCCCTTATCTCGGAAGGGGGTGGAGATATTTTATTGAAATTTGGCCAATATATTCTGGACCAAAACTGCAGAGATGTCATGAAATTTCAGCCCTCTACGGCTTTTCAAAAAAAGTTATTGCAATTTTAAAATGGAATAGTTACAATTGTACCTACTCAGCCGGACGAAGGTTAAACGCCACCAGTTTCCTGTTCAACTGGCATTTGCTATGTCCATCAACAAGGCTCAGGGACAGTCCTTGAAAGTAGTTGGAATCGATTTACAATCTCCATGCTTTTCTCATGGTCAACTTTATGTGGCCTGTTCAAGAGTTGGAACAGCCAAAAATCTGTTCGTCTTTGCACCTGAAGGAAAAACTAAGAATGTCGTTTATCAAAAGGCTCTCGAATAAGTAGTAGAAGATTACTTCACATTACTTGGCCAATTTAGTTAAATCTGTGTGGAATATCTCTGGTGTTGAAATATATGTTGTGAAATGCTTCTATTAGCTTAGTTTTTGCCTTTTAATAATTACATTTCAATTTTTTTGTGGTTTTTGTGTGCAGAATAAATTTTTGTTAACACATTCTATTTTGCTAACAGCAGTTATTAACCCGGGCGAAGCCGGGTAGTACAGTTAGTCTATTTATATAATTGCCTTGTAATGTTTTCATTTCCTGTTCTGTCAAAATGTCACCGTATGCCAGAATTCCAAGCGGAGGAAGTTCACCGACCTCCACATTGGGACACCCAAGTGATGGGTGTCTCAATATGGAAACTGCTGCTGGTACGAATGAGTTGCCCGCCTGGGTTGAGGGGTACTCGGTACCGGGTCCGCTACTCACAGGGGGATGTCACGGTGGCGGCGACCCAGTCCGTGGCCCTGGGCGCCCATGTAAAAGGGAAAATCATAAAGTTTGTTCATGATGCCACATGTGGTGTTCGGTCAGTAGAGACCGACGCTGCTTAGAGGGGTCCTCTGGGGTGATGGTATGGCAGCTAGATGGTATAACTTCCCACAGTTGAAGTAGGTCGCCAGGGCTCCCGTGTGTAGATGGAGATGGTGAACGGTGCAGTAAAGAACAGAGGACGCAGGGGTGCAGTCTCTTTACCTGGTTTACTGATGGTAACAGACAGCCACAGTCCAGGGCACCATATCACAGGTACAGGCAGGGGCTGGCCAGCTTGGAAGCGAATCCAGAGTTCCCCTTTACCAGGTGGAGTTAAAAGCCTTCCTATAGCGCGGTGGTGTTGTAGTCCCTTACTGCCTATGGCATCTGATAAGGTCCTCACAGTTCTTCTCTGTCCCCCATATAGGTTAGGACACAAACCCGTATGACAGGTGACTCGAGCCTTTTTATAGGGTCTCTATCACGACCCGGGCTCTATGTGTCACTGTGCCTCCTGGGTATTGAGGCAGACAGGTAACTTGCAGTTCAGCTGTCCTGCCGGTTTCTGCTGTAAGTCATAGAGTTCCTCACAACCTCAGTGTTCCAGCTACCGGTAATCTGTGCTTCTCAGGGCGATAGCTCATTCGCAGCTGTCCTCCACTGTTGTCACTCTCCTGTGCCTCGCTCTCCTTCACGCTCACTGAACGATGTTCTTTCCTTCTGTATCTCACTATCTAGAAGCTGCAGAAACGCAGGCTGCACAGCTCCTTCAGTCCTTCCGACACTCAGTTTCTAACTGCCCTCTTCTCTTTCCTCTGACAGAACTTTCTCCTTCTGGAACTAGCTACTTTTTCCCTCCAAACCAGAATTTATATAGGGAAGCCACCCATAAGCAGGGTTAGGGCTCTCCCTTCTGGCCTGGAGTGTGAACATGTTGTGTGAATTGTGGTTACCTGATAAAAGAAGATATTTCATCGCTTCCAAGCGTAACATCACTCTCCCCATGAGGAAAGCAATGTCACTGTGACACTGGGGCGTCACACCAACCTATTGTGCGGTACCACCAGTGGAACACCGCCACAACACACACACACTCTATACGCCGTACGCACCACACACACACTCTCACACACACTCTCACACACTTACACTCACACAGTCACACAGCCTCTTGCACGGTGCCACCAGTGGAACACTGTCGCGAACACACCACCGCCGGGATCAGCCGAATGATTCACTAACTGCCGCCATCTTTGTACAGGAGGAGCGCACGCGCAGTTTTAATATGACAGCCGCTATCTGTCTGCACAAAGATGGCAGCGGTCTGATTTACTGCACCTGTGCGAATTACACGCAGGTGCAGTGAATCATTCAGCTGATCCCGGCGGCAGATGCGCGACATGTCTACAGGCAGAGGAAGCCGGTCACATTAAAGGGGTTTTCCCACGAACGAAAGTTCATTTTAAAAATTGACTGTGTCTGACCGTGTAAGGAGCATACCACATCTCCTGGGCAGGGGAGGAAGCAAAAGATAATATTAACATTATAGCAGGGTATCACATGTGGATTCATTTTGTGAGGTAAAATATTTCACTGTTTTAAAAAAATATTTTACCTCACAAACTGTATCCTCTGCGATCTTTTGCTGTAATGTCAGTATTGTCTTTTGCTTCCTCCGCTGCCCAGGAGCTGTGAGGACATGGGGGGGAGAGATTCTCAATGTTGCAAAGCCTGCCCCCATCGTGACATTACCGCTCTCCCGATGCGATAGCATCGTGCCTCCATCTAGTTTGTATATAATTTCTCATTGTGTTTTTAGGTATGCACTATTGTCAGCAACTTTGTACCCACAAGATTCCATACCTTATTTATATTCTGGAGCGGCCCCCAGACGCAGGACAGCGGGGTACTCGGTACCGGGTCTATCGGTTCTGAGGATGTCACGGTGGCCCGACCCGGTCCGTGGTCCTGCTAAGGGGCGCTGTTGTGAATTCCGTTCTCGGGCTCCCTCCTGTGGTCATGAGTGGTACTGTGTGAGTTTGTTCTTGGGCTCCCTCTGGTGGCCTTTAGCCATATGGCTGGTCTTGGCTGGGTTCAGCTGCTTCATTTCCTGCTATGCTGGGCCTATTTAATTCAGCTGGACCTTCACTTGTTGCCTGCTGTCGGTGTATTCAGTACTGATTCTGAGCTCTCCTGAATATTCCTTGTGACCAGTCTCCTGCTGGAGAAGCTAAGTTTGCTTGTTCATTTTGCTCATTATTTCCTTGAAAACGTTTCTCAGTATATGATGAGTTCAGTCCAGCTTGCTTTTATGTGATTTTTCGCTTGCTGGTTAGTTCTGGGGTGCAGAGTGCGCCCCTCACATCGTGAGTCGGTGTGGGGGTTCTTGTATTCTCTGCGTGGTTTATTTTTGATAGTTTTTGTACTGACCGCACAGACTCCTATCTGTTTTCTGTCTATCTAGTGTTAGCGGGCCTCATTTGCTAAACCTGTTTCATTTCTACGTTTGTGTTTTCCCCTTAACTCACCGTTATTATTTGTGGGGGGCTATCTAAAACTTTGGGGATATTTCTCTGAGGCAAGTGAGGTCTTTGCTTTCTCTCTAGGGGTAGTCAGTTTCTCAGGCTGTGAAGAGGCGTCTAGGTTTTCAGGTAACGCTCCACGGCTGCCTTTAGTGTGTGTGGATAGGATCAGGATTGCGGTCAGTATAGCTTCCACATCCCCAGAACTTGTCCTAATATTCAGGTTATATGTGTCAGGTCAGTTTTGAGATCCTACCACCGGATCATAACAGTACAGCAGGCCACAAAGTGTTAATGCAGCAGAAGAGGGAGAAGAGAAATCCTAAGGTCATTTTTTTTTTCCTCTGCACTGTGTTTAGCCTCTCTCCTCCCCTTAATCTCTGGGTGGTTCTGAATGCAGCTGCTGATATGGACATTCAGAGCCTGTCTTCTAGTGTGGATCATCTCACTGCAAGGGTACAGGGTATTCAGGATTATGTAGTCCGCAGTCCTATGTCAGAGCCTAAAATACCTATTCCTGAGCTGTTCTCCGGAGATAGATCTAGGTTTTTGAACTTTAAGAATAATTGTAAGTTATTCCTTTCTCTGAGACCTCGCTCATCTGGTGACTCTGTTCAGCAAGTTAAAATTGTTATTTCTTTGTTACGTGGTGACCCTCAAGATTGGGCATTCTCTCTGGCGCCAGGAGATCCTGCACTGCTAAATGTGGATGCGTTTTTTCTGGCGCTTGGAGTGCTTTATGAGGAACCAAATCTGGTAGACCAAGCAGAGGAGGTTTTGCTGGCTCTCTCTCAGGGTCAGGATGAAGCAGAGGTTTATTGTCAGAAGTTTAGGAAGTGGTCAGTGCTCACTCAATGGAATGAGAGCGCCCTGGCGGCGATTTTCAGAAAAGGTCTTTCTGAAGCCCTTAACCCCTTCACCCCCAAGGGTGGTTTGCACGTTATGGACCGGGCCAATTTTTACAATTCTGACCACTGTCCCTTTATGAGGTTATAACTCTGGAACGCTTCAACGGATCCTGGTGATTCTGACATTGTTTTCTCGTGACATATTGTACTTCATGATATTGGTAAAATTTATTTGATATTACCTGCGTTTATTTGTGAAAAAAATGGAAATTTGGTGAAAATTTTGAAAATTTCGCAATTTTCCAAATTTGAATTTTTATGCAATTAAATCAGTGATATGTCACACAAAATACTTAATAAGTAACATTTCCCACATGTTTACTTTACATCAGCACCATTTTGGAACCAACATTTTTTTTTGTTAGGGAGTTATAAGGGTTAAAAGTTGACCAGCAATTTCTCATTTTTACAACACCATTTTTTTTTAGGGACCACATCTCATTTGAAGTAATTTTGAGGGGTCTATATGATAGAAAATACCCAAGTGTGACACCATTCTAAAAACTGCACCCCTCAAGGTGCTCAAAAACACCTTCAAAAAGTTTATTAACCCTTCAGGTGTTTCACAGGAATTTTTGGAATGTTTAAATAAAAATGAACATTTAACTTTTTTTCACACAAAATTTACTTCAGCTCCAATTTGTTTTATTTTACCAAGGGTAACAGGAGAAAATGGACCCCAAAAGATGTTATACAATTTGTCCTGAGTACGCCGATACCCCATATGTGGGGGTAAACCACTGTTTGGGCGCATGACAGAGCTCGGAAGCGAAGGAGCGCCATTTGACTTTTCAATGCAAAATTGACTGGAATTGAGATGGGACGCCATGTTGCGTTTGGAGAGCCACTGATGTGCCTAAACATTGAAACCCCCCACAAGTGACACCATTTTGGAAAGTAGACCCCCTAAGGAACTTATCTAAAGGTGTGGTGAGCACTTTGACCCACCAAGTGCTTCACAGAAGTTTATAATGCAGAACCGTAAAAATAAAAAATCATATTTTTTCACAAAAATGATCTTTTAGCCCCCAATTTTTTATTTTCTCAAGGGTAAGAGAAGAAATTGGACCCCAAAAGTTGTTGTACAATTTGTCCTGAGTACGCTGATACCCCATATGTGGGGGTAAACCACTGTTTGGGCACATGGGAGAGCTCGGAAGGGAAGGAGCGCCGTTTGACTTTTCACTGCAAAATTGACAGGAATTGAGATGGGACGCCATGTTGCGTTTGGAGAGCCACTGATGTGCTTAAACATTGAAACCCCCCACAAGTGACACCATTTTGGAAAGTAGACCCCCTAAGGAAGGAACTTATCTAGATGTGTGGTGAGCACTTTGACCCACCAAGTGCTTCACAGAAGTTTATAATGCAGGACCGTAAAAATAAAAAATCATATTTTTTCACAAAAATTATCTTTTCGCCCCCAATTTTTTATTTTCCCAAGGGTAAGAGAAGAAATTGGACCACAAAAGTTGTTGTGCAATTTGTCCTGAGTACGCTGATGCCCCATATGTGGGGGTAAACCACTGTTTGGGCGCATGGGAGAGCTCGGAAGGGAAGGAGCGCCGTTTGACTTTTCACTGCAAAATTGACAGGAATTGAGATGGGACGCCATGTTGCGTTTGGAGAGCCACTGATGTGCCTAAACATTGAAACCCCCCCACAAGTGACACCATTTTGGAAAGTAGACCCCCTAAGGAACTTATCTAGAGGTGTGGTGAGCACTTTGACCCACCAAGTGCTTCACAGAAGTTTATAATGCAGAGCCGTAAAAATAAAACAAAAATTTTTTCCCACAAAAATTATATTTTAGCCCCCAGTTTTGTATTTTCCCGAGGGTAACAGGAGAAATTGGACCCCAAAAGTTGTTGTCCAATTTGTCCTGAGTACGCTGATACCCCATATGTGGGGGGAACCACCGTTTGGGCGCATGGGAGGGCTCGGAAGGGATGGAGCGCCATTTGGAATGCAGACTTAGATGGAATGGTCTGCAGGCGTCACATTGCGTTTGCAGAGCCCCTAATGTACCTAAACAGTAAAAAAAACCCACAAGTGACACCATTTTGGAAAGTAGACCCCCTGAGGAACTCATGTAGATGTGTTGTGAGAGATTTGAACCCCCAAGTGTTTCACTACAGTTTATAACGCAGAGCCGTGCAAATAAAAAATATTTTTTTTTCCACAAAAATTATTTTTTAGCCCCCAGTTTTGTATTTTTCCAATGGTAACAGGAGAAATTAGACCCTATATATTGTTGTCCAATTTGTCCTGAGTACGCTGATACCTGATATCTGGGGGGGAACCACCGTTTGAGCGCATGGCAGAGCTCGGAAGGGAAGGAGCATCATTTGCAATGCAGACTTAGATGGATTGGTCTGCAGGCGTCACATTGTGTTTGCAGAGCCCCTATAATGTACCTAAACAGTAGAAACCCCCCACATGTGACCCCATATTGGAAACTAGACCCCCCAAGGAACTTATCTAGTTGTGTTGTGAGAACTTTGAACCCCCAAGTGTTTCACTACAGTTTATAACGCAGAGCCGTGAAAATAAAAAAATAAAAAATTTCCCCCCAAAATTATTTTTTAGCCCCCAGTTTTGTATTTTCCCAATGGTAACAGGAGAAATTGGCCCCCAAAAGTTGTTGTTCAATTTGTCTTGAGTACGCTGATACCCCATATGTGGGGGGGGGAACCACCGTTTGGGTGCATGGGTGGGCTCGGAAGGGAAGGAGCGCCATTTGGAATGCAGACTTAGATGGAATGGTCTGCAGGCGTCACATTGCGTTTGCAGAGCCCCTAATGTACCTAAACAGTAGAAACCCCCCACAAGTGACACCATTTTGGAAAGTAGACCCCCTAAGGAACTCATCTAGATGTGTTGTGAGAGCTTTGAACCCCCAAGTGTTTCACTACAGTTTATAACGCAGAGCCATGCAAATAAAAAATATTTTTTTTTTCCACAAAAATTATTTTTTAGCCCCTAGTTTTGTATTTTCCCAAGGGTAACAGGAGAAATTGGACACCAAAAGTTGTTCTCCAATGTTTTCCGAGTACGCTGATTCCCCATATGTTGGGGTAAACCCCTGTTTGGGCGCACGGGAGAGCTTGGAAGGGAAGGAGCACTGTTTTACTTTTTCAACGCAGAATTGGCTGGAATTGAAATCGGACGCCATGTCACTTTTGGAGAACCCCTGATGTGCCTAAACAGTGGAAACCCCCCAATTATAACTGAAACCCTAATCCACGCACACCCCTAACCCTAATCCCAATGGTAACCCTAACCACACCTCTAACCCAGACACACCCCTAACCCTAATCCCAACCCTATTCCCAACCGTAAATGTAATCCAAACCCTAACCCTAACTTTAGCCCCAACCCTAACTTTAGCCCCAACCCTAAATGTAGCCTTAACCCTAGCCCCAACCCTAGCCCCAACCCTAGCCCCAACCCTAACCCTAACCATAGCCCTAACCATAGCCCTAACCATAGCCCTAACCCTAGCCCTAACCCTAGCCCTAACCCTAACCCTAATGGGAAAATGGAAATAAATACATTTTTAAAAATTTTTAAATTTTTCCCTAACTAAGGCTACGTTCACATTAGCGTTCTGCGCCGCAGCGTCGGGCGCCACAGCGTCGCCGCATGCGTCATGCGACCCTATATTTAACATGGGGGCGCATGGACATGCGTTGCACTTGCGTTTTGCGATGCATGCGTCACTGTGGCGCACGCATCATGGCGCAGAGGACGCAGCAAGTTGCATTTTTTGTGCGTCCAAAATTAAGAAAAAAAAAGGACGCATGCGTCGCAAAACGCAGCGTTGTGCATGCGTTGTGCATGCGTTGTTCCTGCGTTGTGCGTTGCGTCGCCGACGCTGCGGCGCACAATACAAATGTGAACGTAGCCTAAGCAGGTGATGAAGGGGGGTTTGATTTACTTTTATAGCGGGTTATTTAGCGGATTTTTATGATTGGCAGCCGTCACACACTGAAAGACGCTTTTTATTGCAAAAAATATTTTTTGCGTTACCACATTTTGAGAGCTATAATTTTTCCATATTTGAGTCCACAGAGTCATGTGAGGTCTTGTTTTTTGCGGGACGAGTTGACGTTTTTACTGGTAACATGTTCGGGCACGGGAGATTTTTTTATCGCTTTTTATTCCGATTTTTGTGAGGCAGAATGACCAAAAACCAGCTATTCATTAAATTCTTTTGGGGGAGGCGTTTATACCGTTCCGCGTTTGGTAAAATTGATAAAGCAGTTTTATTCGTCGGGTCAGTACGATTACAGCGATATCTCATTTATATCATTTTTTTATGTTTTGGCGCTTTTATACGATAAAAGCTATTTTATAGAAAAAATAATTATTTTGGCATCGCTTTATTCTGAGGACTATAACTTTTTTATTTTTTCGCTGATGATGGTGTATGGTGGCTCATTTTTTGCGGGACAAGATTATGTTTGCAGCGGTACCATGGTTATTTATATCTGTCTTTTTGATCGCGTGTTATTCCACTTTTTGTTTGGCAGTATGAGAATAAAGCGTTGTTTTTTGCCTCGTTTTTTTTTTTTTTTTTTACGGTGTTCACTGAAGGGGTTAACTAGTTATGTAGTTTTATAGGTGGGGTCGTTACAGACGCGGCGATACTAAATATGTGTACTTTTATTGTTTTATTTTTTTTTTAATTTAGATAAAGAAATGTATTTATGGGAATAATTTTTTTTATTTTATTATTTATTTAGGAATTTTTTATTTATTTTTTTTTTACACATGTGGACATTTTTTTTTAAACTTTTTTACTTTGTCCCAGGGGGGGACATTACAGATCGGTGATTTGACAGTGTGCACAGCACTCTGTCAGATCACAGATCTGCCTCACAGCACTGCAGGCTTACCAAGCGCCTGCTCTGAACAGGCACTCGGTAAGCCACCTCCCTCCCTGCAGGACCCGGATGCCGCGGCCATCTTGGATCCGGGACCTGCGGCGAGGAGGGAGGTAGGAGACCCTCGGAGCAACGCGATCACATCGCGTTGCTCCGGGGGTCTCAGGGAAGCCCGCAGGGAGCCCCCTCCCTGCGCGATGCTTCCCTATACCTCCGGTACACCGCGATCATGTTTGATCGCGGTGTGCCGGGGGTTAATGTGCCGGGGGCGGTCCGTGACCGCTCCTGGCACATAGTGCCGGATGTCAGCTGCGATAGTCAGCTGACACCCGGTCGCGATCGGCCGCGCTCCCCCCGTGAGCGCGGCCGATCGTGCTGGACGTACTATTCCGTCCTTGGGAAGTAGGGCCCACCCCACATGGACGGAATAGTACGTCCAATGACAGAAAGGGGTTAAAGATGTTATGGTGGGGTTCCCCACGCTTGCGGGTCTGAATGAGTCAATGTCTTTGGCCATTCAGATTGATCGGCGTTTGCGGGAGCGCAAACCTGTGCACCATCTGGCGGTATTTTCTGAGCAGAAACCTGAGCCTATGCAATGCGACAGGATTCTGACCAGAGTTGAACGGCAAAACCACAGATGTCAGAATGGGTTGTGCTTTTACTGTGGTGATTCTGCTCATGTTATCTCAGAGTGTTCTAAGCGCACAAAAAGGTTCGCCAAGTCTGTCACCATTGGTACTGTACAACCTAAATTCATTTTGTCTGTTACTTTGATTTGCTCTCTGTCATCCTACCCAGTTATGGCTTTTGTGGATTCAGGTGCTGCCCTGAATTTGATGGATTTGTCATTTGCCAGGGGCTGTGGTTTTATCTTGGAGCCTTTACAATCAGGGCCGGCGTTAGGGGCAGGCAGACTAGGCAGCTGCCTGGGGCCCCCACTGCCCTAGGGGCCCCCAGCCAGGGGCAGACATACTGTTGATGGCACTGCTCCAGGGCCCAGAGGTGGAGGGGGGCCCCTGCAGGCAGGCCCGGTATCATGCAGGGTCGGGCCCCTCTCACTCCCTCCTGTAATCATGGAACACCGAGTGCCGGGGAGAGAGCGGGGCGCGAAGTGCAGGAGATCAAAAAGGGGGCGTGTCATGCAGGGAGAGACGCTGGCCAATGAACGCTTTCCTTACCTCACAGTGACCAGACTGAGGAGAGCGCTCACTGGCTGCCGTCTGTCCCCCTGCATGGAGCGTCCCAATGGTGAGTACTCGCCTACAGTCAGGGGCCCCGGCTGCACAGCAAATAGAGCCATCATGGAGGAAGAGCAGGACTTACAGGGGGTCTTCTGCTCCCAGGACTTACAGGGGGTCTTCTGCTCCCTCCACTGTTCTGTTCAGAGCAGGCTGCAGCGTCTCCTCACAGAGAAGAGATGGGGGAGGAGGCTCACTGCACGGCAGCAGCAGGGGGCCGATATCAGTGCTGCCTGCTCTGTGCCCCATCCCCCACAGTGGGGTCTGCAGCCTTCTCCAGCTGAACTGACCTGCAGGGCTCATCTGACCACCTATACAAGATTAGTATGTATGTATGTATGTATGTATATGTATGTGTGCATCTGTGTGTATCTATGTGTATGTTTCTATCTGTGTGTGTATCTGTGTATGTACAGTATATGTGTGTATGTATGGTATAGTTGTATGGCTGTGTGTGTATGCATGTACAGTATGTGTGTATCTGTGTATGTGCAATAAATTTGTATGGATATATGGTATATATGTATGTTTATGTGCAAGTACATACAGTATATGTGTATGTATATGTGTGTACGGTATGTGTATATACTGTATGTGTGTATGTACGGTACATGTATGTGTATATGTTCGGTATATGTGTGTGTATGCATGTACGGTATATGTATGTATGTACGGTATGTGCATTTGGGTGTATTTTATATGTATGTACGGTATGTGTGTACTATATGTATATAACTGTATCTGTATGTACGGTATATGTGTGTGTATCTGTGTGTATGTTCGGTATATGTGTGTACGGCATTTGTGTGAATGTACGGTATATGCATGTGTGTATGTACGGTATGTGTATGTATGACGGTATATGTATGTGTATCTGTGTGTATGTATGGTATATGTATGTGTTTGCATATACTGTATTTGTATGTGTGTGTACGTACGGTGTATGTATGTGTATTTGTGTGTATGTATGGTATATGTATGTAGGGTATGTGTATACTATATGTGTATATAACTATGTGTGTATGCATGTAAGGTGTATGTCTGTGTATGTACGGTATGTGTATCTGTGTGTATGTACGGTGTATGTATGTACAGTATATGCTGGAACAAAAACCATTGTTCTCATCAGCACATCGCCCAGTTAAAACTGCAGATATTCTGCTAAGATGATACTGTATGGGGACAGATTGATTTACTAGTGATCATTCTGTCCCCAGCCAGTGTAAAGAGGCTGGAAACAAGTGGCGAATGACTTCAATATTGTTGATCACGCTCGTTTAGTGGCCTGAAATCAGCGCATGTAGCTACAACCAAAATGTTTCTGTTGGTGCAATATGTTAGCATTTGGGGCCCCATTTTAAACTTTTGCCTAGGGCCCCACTTTGCCTAAAACCGGCCCTGTTTACAATTCCCTATCCCACTAAAGGGAATTGTTGCTACACCATTGGCCAAGAATAAACCTCAGTACTGGACTCAAGTGACCATGTGCATGGCTCCTGCACATCAGGAGGTGATTCGCTTTCTGGTGCTACATAATGATAATGATGTTGTCGTGTTGGGTCTGCCATGGCTGCAGGCTCATAATCCAGTCCTGGATTGGAAAGCAATGTCTGTGTCAAGTTGGGGTTGCCAGGGAATTCATGGTGATGCTCCTTTGGTGTCAATTGCTTCTTCTACTCCTTCTGAAGTCCCTGAATTTTTGTCGGACTACCAGGATGTATTTGATGAGCCCAAATCCAGTGGCCTACCTCCTCATAGGGATTGTGATTGTGCTATAAATCTGATTCCTGGTAGTAAGTTCCCTAAGGGACGACTTTTTAATTTATCTGTACCAGAACATGCCGCTATGCGGAGTTATATAAAGGAGTCCTTGGAGAAGGGGCATATTCGCCCGTCCTCGTCCCTGTTGGGTGCGGGGTTCTTTTTTGTGGCCAAGAAGGATGGTTCTCTGAGACCCTGTATAGATTATCACCTTCTAAATAACATCACGGTCAAATTTCAGTACCCCTTGCCACTGTTGTCCGATCTGTTTGCCCGGATTAGGGGGGCCAGTTGGTTCACCAAGATAGATCTTCGAGGAGCGTATAATCTTGTGCGCATAAAGCAGGGCGATGAATGGAAAACAGCATTTAATACGCCCGAAGGCCATTTTGAGTACTTGGTAATGCCTTTTGGGCTTTCTAATGCCCCCTCTGTGTTTCAGTCCTTCATGCACGACATCTTCCGAGAGTATCTGGATAGATTTATGATTGTGTACCTGGATGATATTTTGGTCTTTTCTGATGATTGGGAGTCTCATGTGAAGCAGGTCCGGATGGTATTTCAGGTCCTGCGTGCCAATGCCTTGTTTGTGAAGGGCTCTAAATGTCTCTTCGGAGTCCAGAAGGTTTCCTTTTTGGGCTTTATTTTTTCTCCTTCTACTATTGAGATGGATCCAGTCAAGGTCCAGGCTATTCATGACTGGACTCAACCTACATCTGTGAAGAGTCTTCAGAAGTTCTTGGGTTTTGCTAATTTTTACTGTCGCTTTATCACTAATTTTTCTAGTGTGGTTAAGCCTTTGACGGATTTGACCAAGAAGGGTTCTGATGTGACGAATTGGTCTCCTGCGGCCGTGGAGGCCTTTCAGGAGCTGAAACGTCGGTTTTCTTTGGCTCCTGTCTTGCGCCAGCCCGATGTCTCTCTTCCCTTTCAGGTCGAGGTTGATGCTTCTGAGATTGGAGCAGGGGCTGTCTTGTCGCAGAGAAGCTCTGATGGCTCTGTGATGAGACCATGTGCTTTCTTTTCAAGAAAGTTTTCGCCTGCCGAGCGGAATTATGATGTTGGTAATCGAGAGTTGTTGGCAATGAAGTGGGCATTTGAGGAGTGGCGACATTGGCTTGAGGGAGCCAGGCATCGTGTGGTGGTCTTGACAGATCACAAGAATTTGACTTATCTCGAGTCTGCCAAACGGTTGAATCCGAGACAGGCTCGATGGTCGCTGTTTTTCTCTCGTTTCAATTTCGTGGTTTCATATCTTCCGGGTTCGAAAAACGTGAAGGCTGATGCCCTTTCTAGGAGTTTTGTACCTGACTCCCCGGAAGTTTCTGAACCGACTGGTGTCCTCAAAGAGGGGGTGATTTTGTCTGCCATCTCTCCTGATCTGCGACGGGTGTTGCAGGAGTTTCAGGCCAATAGACCTGACCGTTGTCCACCGGAGAGACTGTTTGTCCCGGACAGATGGACCAGTAGAGTTATTTCCGAGGTTCATTCTTCGGTGTTGGCGGGTCATCCTGGGATTTTTGGTACCAGGGATTTGGTGGCTAGGTCCTTTTGGTGGCCTTCCTTGTCGCGGGATGTGCGTTCCTTTGTGCAGTCTTGTGGAATTTGTGCTCGGGCCAAGCCTTGCTGTTCTCGTGCCAGTGGCTTGTTGTTACCTTTGCCTGTCCCGAAGAGGCCTTGGACGCACATTTCCATGGATTTTATTTCAGATCTCCCTGTCTCTCAGAGAATGTCGGTCATTTGGGTGGTGTGTGATCGTTTTTCTAAAATGGTCCATTTGGTGCCCTTGCCTAAGTTGCCTTCCTCCTCCGAGTTGGTTCCTCTGTTTTTTCAAAATGTGGTTCGTTTGCACGGGATCCCTGAAAATATTGTTTCCGACAGAGGATCCCAGTTTGTGTCTAGATTTTGGCGGACCTTTTGTGCTAAGATGGGCATTGATTTGTCTTTGTCTTTTTAGGTTGGAAACCTATTTAAGATGTTTTGTTTCTGCTGATCAGGACGACTGGGTGACTTTTTTGCCATTGGCCGAGTTTGCCCTTAATAATCAGGCTAGTTCTGCTACTTTGGTTTCGCCTTTTTTTTGTAATTCAGGGTTTCATCCTCGTTTTTCCTCGGGTCAGGTGGAGCCTTCTGACTGTCCTGGAGTGGATGTTGTGGTGGATAGGTTGCATCAGATTTGGAATCATGTGGTGGACAATTTGAAGCTGTCACAAGAGAAGGCTCAGCGCTTTGCCAACCGCCGTCGCTGTGTGGGTCCCCGACTTCGCGTTGGGGATTTGGTGTGGTTGTCTTCTCGCTTTGTTCCTATGAAGGTCTCCTCTCCTAAGTTTAAGCCTCGGTTTATCGGTCCTTATAAGATTTTGGAAGTCCTTAACCCTGTGTCATTTCGTTTGGACCTCCCGGCATCGTTTGCTATTCATAATGTGTTCCATCGGTCGTTGTTGCGGAGGTATGTGGTGCCTGTGGTTCCTTCGGTTGAGCCTTCTGCCCCTGTGCTGGTTGAGGGAGAATTGGAATACGTGGTGGAGAAGATCTTGGATTCTCGTATTTCTAGATGGAGGCTTTAGTATTTGGTTAAGTGGAAAGGCTATGGTCAGGAGGATAATTCCTGGGTTGTCGCCTCTGATGTTCATGCGGCCGATTTGGTTCGTGCCTTCCATGTGGCTCACCCTGATCGCCCTGGGGGTTTTGATGAGGGTTCGGTGACCCCTCCTCAAGGGGGGGGTACTGTTGTGAACTCCGTTTTCAGGCTCCCTCTTGTGGTCACAGATGGTATTGTGTGACTTTGGTTTTTTGGCTCCCCCTGGTGGTTTGGTTTATTATCCTGCGGGTCTGGCTGGATCAGCTGCCTCGTTATTCACCAGGGAGGCTCCTATTTAGCTCTGCTTCACTTCCACTTGTTGCCGGCTGTCAATATATTCAGTGCTATTCTGATTACTCCTGATTATTTCGTTTTCTGCCTCTTCAGGATAAGCTAAGTTCTGTTTGAATATTTTTTGCTCATCTGCCTGCAATATGATTTCTGTGTATGATGAGTCTAGTCCAGCTTGCTAATATGTGATTTCTTTTTGCTGGTAAGCTCTGGGGTACGGAGTTGCTTCCCCCGCACCGTTAGTTGGTGCGGGGGCTCGAGCAATCTCTGCGTGGATATTTTGAATAGGGTTTTTTATTGACCGCACAGTTCCCTTCCTATTTTCTGCTATCTAGTATTAGCGGGCCTCATTTGCTAAATCTGATTTCATCTCTGCGTTTGTGCTTTCCCCTTAACTCACCGTTAATATTTGTGGGGGGCTATTCTATATCTTTGGGGTCATTCCACTGAGGCAAGAGAGGACTTTCTTTCCCTCCAGGAATAGTCAGTTTCTCAGGCCGTGAAGAGACGTCTAGGATTTTTAGGTAAAGTTCCACGGCTGCCTGTAGTTGTGTGCGGATAGGATCAGGTTGCGGTCAATCTAGTTACCACTTCCCCAGAGCTAGTAGTCTGTTCAGTTACTTAGCTAGTCCGACCTGCGATCCTTGCCACTAGGATCATAACAGATCTGCTACGACGTACGATTCTCAGCAGGATCCCTGATCGCTGCTGCGTGTCAGACACAGCGATATTGTATGGATATCGCTGGAACGTCACGGATCGTACCATCGTAGCGACAAAAGTGCCACTGTGAGACGGTACCCTTAGAATAACCCTGGTCGGGTCTTAGCAGCAAAAAACAGGAAAACAGTTTTAAAGAACTATTTACAGTTTCACAGCATCGAGGTTTACTTGGGTAACAGCAAAGGTCTTACTCTGCACACATCCTCCCTGGCCGGGAAAGGGCGGAGTCCGGGCTCTGCTCAGCGGTCGTTTCCGTTGCAGGCCCGGTCTCCTGGGCTTCCGGCGCTGCTAGGAGAGCAACACACCGCTGAACACTCCGGGCCCACCAGGTGGTCCCCCTCTGATACCGATCATAAGTCACGGCGTCCCCTGGGCGCAGATCGCGGTCAGCATCCTCCTGACCGTAGTAGGGTTCCACCTCACTTCTGTCATCGCGGACCCTCACGGGTAGTCCAATCTCCTGCACCAATCCCTCTCCTTCCCGGGGGTTGAAGGCCACAACGACTCCCCACTGCGGCGGGGAATCGTCCACATCGTCCTGCAGATTAATCGTGGCCACGGGTCGGGGCTCTTTCCTCCACGCCGCCACCAGGCGCCACCGGTGCTCTGTTGTGAATTTGGATTCTGGGCTCCCCCGGTGGCTACTGGTGGAATTGAACTGGTGTCTTCATCTTCTCTGTTCACCTGTTCCCATCAAGATGTGGGAGTCGCTATATAACCTTGCTGTTCTGTTAGTTGCTTGCCGGTCAACAATGTTATCAGAAGCCTCTCTGTGCTTGTTCCTGCTCCTAGACAACTACTAGATAAGTTGGACTCTTGTCCATGTTTGTTTTTGCATTTTTGTTCCAGTTCACAGCTGTAGTTTCGTTACTGTGTCTGGAAAGCTCTTGTGAACAGGAATTGCCACTCTGGTGTTATGAGTTAATGCCAGAGTTTTAAAGTAATTTCTGGATGGTGTTTTGATAGGGTTTTCAGCTGACCATGAAAGTGTCCTTTCTGTCTTCTGCTATGTAGTAAGTGGACCTCAAATTTGCTAAACCTATTTTCATACTACGTTTGTTATTTCCTCTTAACTCACCGCCAATACATGTGGGGGGCCTCTGTCTCCTTTCGGGGTATTTCTCTAGAAGTGAGCTAGGACTAATATTTTCCTCTGCTAGCTTTATTTAGTCCTCCGGCTGGTGCTGGGCATCTAGAATCAACGTAGGCATGCTACCCGGCCACTGCTAGTTGTGCGTTAGGTTTAGTTCATGGTCAGCTCAGTTTCCATCTTCCAAGAGCTAGTTCCTATATATGCTGATGCTATGTTCTCTTGCCATTGAGATCATGACAGTGCTCCATCCAGGACAGGATCTTCAGGTCCCGCTTCCGCGGCTCACGACCTGGTGGTGGGGTCCGTGGGTCCTCTGCGGTCGGAGCGGGTGAAGAGGGGAACGCGGGAGACAGGCGGATCTCCGCAGGGTGGCCAAGCTGGGCACTCACATGAGAGTGGGCTTCTCGACAGCGTGCCAGCTGCCGGGCTCCGGCCGCGGCCACCCAGTCATCTGGTGACTGGCTGCTGGGTCTCCACATGGGCAACTCTGTGAAAGTCAATCCCCTCAGCGATGGTGGATCCGGGTTTGCTTCTGGGGATGAGGCCCTGCGCCGGGCTGGAGTGTCCCCACGTGGCTGCCTGGAAGTCGCCATGTCTGTTCCCTCTTCTGGGTCGTCTTCCCGCGTTCTCTTTCGGGGGCGGCCCCGTCGCCATGGTCTCCACCCTCCATAGAGAATTAGGAGGCGGATCTCGGCTGCTGAAGGACACGTCCTCAGGACGCAGAAATATTTAGACTGGGCGGCCATTGTTCTTCGCGCTCTTCAGTTTGTCCACGCCCACAAATCCATGCCCTTCTTCTCCTGCGCTCCTCGTTGCGCTGTTATGGCGGCGGTTTTGGCTGGAATTTTTGGCGGCAAATAGCAATACACAGTCTTTGCAATAAATCACGGTTCAAGCACAATTCAGTCAGAGTTCCAAGGCACACATGACCTGATTCTTCAGGCTTAAGTAGATCCTGTTCGTGACACCAAATTGGAGCGGCCCCCAGACGCAGGACAGCGGTGTACTCGGTACCGGGTCTATCGGTTCTGAGGATGTCACGGTGGCCTCACCCGGTCCGTGGTCCTGCTAAGGGGCGTCCAATAAAAGGTGTCTCTTTACCTCTTTACTGAAGGCTTCGGCATCCGCAATCCAGAGCACTGCTAACAGGGCTGGCTGAGACCGGCCGGTCCGAACTCACATCCAGAGTTCCCTTTGCAGGTGGAAATCAGTGGCTACCTACTAGCGCCTGGGTGTTGTAGTACTTCCCTGCTGAGCACCACGGGATAGTCCTCACAACTGTCGTGTATGTTTCTGTTCTTTCTCTCCGTCCCCCAGATGATATGGATAGGACGCACCCGTATGACGGGGTAGGCCTAAAGTTATTTTATAGGGACCCTAGAGACGCCCCTCTCCCACAATTGCCTCCGTTGTCTTCATTAGGTGATTAAGGTGAGGCAGCCAACCTAAAATTAACTGCCCTGCCATTCGTTTGAAGTAATACGTAGAGCCCAATACATCCCTGGCGTTCCGGCCACCGGCTACGCGCCTCAGTAGGATGTTGCCGATCTCGGGGCACGACTCCTACTGGTTCTATCGCCTTTGTGCTGTGATCTCGTTTCTCACTTCTCCACAATATACTTCGCTTCGTGTCCTTTCTTAAGATGCCGCCGCAATGAAATGCAGGCGCGGCTCCGTAACGATCTGTCCTTTTGCTAGGCCTCTGTCACGATCCGACCCCTGACAGGGACCCCCCTGGATCTTCCCAAGTAACGCTCTCCTCTCACTAGATGTTACCTGGGCAAAACCCAGTCAGCTTTTGCCTAACTTCCTATCCAACCCCCAGTTTTACCAGAGTGTGAGGAGTGGCCTAATACATAGAACCCTTTGCTCCCCCAGGTGGCCGGAGTGTGAAGTGTAATGTGTGACTGTGATACCTGGTCAGGTGAACTCCTTTAGTGCAATCAGACGTACCATCACTCCCCTTAGTGGTGGAGCGACAGTACTGCAACGACCAGGACTCTGGGGCGCTGCAATTCCATAGCACGATATTCCAAGACATACCTGGGCTTTTTATATGTGTCTTCATTGTCATATGGAGACCACATTTGACTTTCTTCTTTGTCATTTTGCCACTATACATTCTCCCCTCCCCTCCCAGTATGTTTATTTGGTTTCACTGTTCCATTTTTTGTTTCTCGTTTAACCCTTAGTGACAGACCAATTTGGTACTTAATGACCAAGCCAATTTTGACCATAATAACCAAGCAAATTTTTACAATTCTGACCGCTGTCACTTCATGAGGATATAGCTCTGGACCGATTCAACGTATCCCACTGATTCTGAGAATATTTTTTTCGTGACATATTGTACTTCATGTTAGTGGTAAAATTTATTGACTTGCGTTCATTTATTTCCATAAAAAAGAAAATTTGGCAAAAATTTTGAAAATTTAGTAATTTTCAAACCTAATTTTTGTGCCCTTAAATCAGAGAGTCATATCTCACAAAATAGTTAATAAATAACATTTCCCACATGTCTACTTTACATCAGCACAATATTGTAAACATATTTATTTTTGTTTGGACGTTATAATGGTTAAAAGTTGACCAGCGATTTCTTATTCTTCCAACAAAATTTACAAAACCATTTTTTTAGGGACCACTTCACATTTGAAGTCAGTTTGTGGGATCAATATGACAGAAAATACCCAAAAGTGACACCATTCTAAAAACTGTAAAAAAGTAAAATGTTGATTATTTCCTTCCACATTGCTTCAGTTAACCCTTCAGGTGATTCACGAGAACTAAAGAAATGTGGAAGGAAAAAATGAACATTTTACTTTTTTCACAAAAAATTTACTTTGGAACTATTTGTTTTTATTTTCACAAGGGTATCAGGTGAAAATAGACCACAAAATTTGTTGTGTAATTTCTCCTGAGTATGCCAATACCCCATATGTGTGGGAAAGCCACTGTTTGCGTGCATGGCAGGGCTCAGAAGGGAGAGAGCACTGTTTTACTTTTTGAACGCAAAATTGGCTGGAATCAATGGTGGGCGCCATGTCGCATTTGGAGACTCCCTGATGTACTTAAACAGTGGAAACCCCCCAATGCTAACTACAACCCTAACACAGCCCTAACCCTAACCGTAATCCCAACCCTAACCATAAACCTAACCACAACCCTAACCCAAACACCACAACCCTAATCCAACCCTAGCCCCAACCCGAACCCTAGCTCCAACCCTAACCCTAGCCCAACCCTAACCCAGACCCGGAATCCTGCCACGCCAAACGGGTTTTTCTTCAGGTCTCTGTAAAACAAGGCAACTTTCATAGCAATATTAGAAACAGTCTTTTTAAAGCTTCTTTGTAAAACCAGTAGGAAGCACCTAAACAGGTGCCAACGATATACAACAGAAAGTTTTTGGATCACTCATTGTCCATGGCCACAATGTCTTTAAACAAATGAGCCCTTTACATGGAAATCTGGTCAGGTTAAACGAACTTTCAAACTTCAACAATTATAACAGTCATTTTAAACTTTCAGCAACAGTTATTTAGGTCTTTACTTTCTCTTTTGCTTGTCTGGCCTGAGATGGTTGCCTTCCCTGCTCCTCCAGACATCTACACTGCTCCTGCCAGGTTATCATGGGGATTTCCCCTTGGAGCATGATCATGTCCTCCTCTGTGCTCACCTCCAGTGGTGTGCCTATGGGTTTTAGCGGTGCTCTCATGTGCCCCTCCATATCGCAGTCCTGGTCCCAGGGAATGTTGTAATGGCCCCAACCAGGTCGGGGGTCTGATGGTGCTGGGAGCGGGCCTAACAGTGACTCGTCGGCCTGCAGCGTGGCACAGTCGGTGGCCGCGGTAAGGTCAGTCACTGGAGCGGGGTTAGTAGCTGGGGCAGGAGCAGTCACTGGAGCGGGGTTAGCAGCTGGGGCAGGAGCAGTCGCTGGAGCGGGGTCAGTCACCAGGGTCGGGTCGTTCCTCATACCTGCTTCAGATGCGGTCCCTCTGGTGCCGGTCTCCTCTGCTGACATCAGGGGCCGCCGTATAGGACTCTGCTCCTGCAGTTTCACTCCCAGCGTCGCCTTCCATCTGGTCTCAGCACTCAGCTGCATCCGCAAGAGTTGTTCGTTCAGCTCCTCCACTTTTGCTTGCAAGAACTCCGGGACTGCTGGTGACGGCTCACCGCGGCTTCTATCCTGGTGGCTCGGGGAGTCTTTGGCTTTCACGCCACGCTCCGGGCTGCTCGCCATGTCGTCCTCCATGTTCCTTGCTGCGTCCTCGTCTCTTTCCTGATCTCTCCTGCGGGGCGGATACCGTTCATTGCTTCCAAGCGTAACATCACTCTCCCCATGAGGAAAGTAATGTCACTGTGACGACCAGGACCCTGGGGCGCCACATATGTGCCTGCCATTTTCTTCCCGGAAGAAGTCGCAGACGGCCGGGGAACAGGATCGGGGGATGAACAAGGTTCAGTCCTTGGGCCCCTGCTCTTCTCCATTTACACCTTTGGCCTGGGACAGCTCATAGAATCTCATGGCTTTCAGTATCACCTCTATGCTGATGACACACAGATCTACATCTCTGGACCAGATATCACCTCCCTACTAACCAGAATCCCTCAATGTCTGTCCACTATTTCATCCTTTTTCTCCGCTAAATTTCTCAAACTTAACATGGACAAAACAGAATTCATCATCTTTCCCCCATCTCACGCGACCCCCCCAATGAACCTATCCATTACAGTAAATGGCTGCCCACTCTCCCCAGTCCCACAAGCTCGCTGCCTCGGGGTAATCCTTGATGCTGATCTCTCCTTCAAACCACATATCCAAACCCTTTCCACTTCCTGCCGACTTCAACTCAAAAATATTTCACGAATCCGTTCATTCCTCAACCAAGAATCTGCAAAAACCCTAGTCCATGCCCTCATCATCTCTCGCCTTGACTGTTATGACCCCAATGGCAGAGGGTCTCAGGAATAATGCTAAGTCAGTAAATACAGAAAACCAGCTCATAGGGCAGTGGTAACTGGGCTGACCATATAACTAATCCTAGCACCACAAATACCAGCAGCCGGGGAACGTTCCTACGTAGATCCTAGACGTCTCGCACCAGCCGGAGAGCTAACTACCACTAGAAGGGAAAAGAAAGACCTTTCTTGCCTCCAGAGGAAATACCCCAAAAAGTTGGATAGAAGCCCCCCACAAATAATAACGGTGAGGTAAGAGGAAAAGACAAACATAAGAATGAGCTAGGAATTTAGCAAAGAGAGGCCCACTAGCTAATAGCAGAATATAGAAAGATAACTTATATGGTCAGCAAAAAATCCTATCAAAAATATCCACACTGGAAATTCAAGAACCCCCGAACCGTCTAACGGCCCGGGGGGAGAACACCAGCCACCTAGAGCTTCCAGCAAGGTAAGGAATCACATTTAGTACAAGCTGGACAAAAATGATAGCAAACAAATAACCCAAAAAACCAAGAAGCAAGACTTAGCTTAATTTAACACGAACCAGGACCAGCAAACAGGAGCAAACAGAATGTGTCTGATAACACCGATGCCAGGCACTGGACTAAGGTTCCAGGAGGTTTATATAGCAACACCCCTGAAGTAATGACCCAGCTGGGTGCAGACAGAGGGAAGGAAATCCCAGAGTCATATCACTAGTAACCACTAGAGGGAGCCAAAAAAGTCTAATTCACAACAGTACCCCCCCCTTAAGGAGGGGTCACCGAACCCTCACCAAGACCACCAGGGCGATCAGGATGAGCAGCGTGAAAGGCACGAACCAAATCGGCCGCATGCACATCAGAGGCAACCACCCAGGAATTATCCTCCTGACCATAACCCTTCCACTTGACCAAATACTGAAGCCTCCGCCTGGAGAGACGAGAATCCAAGATCTTCTCCACCACGTACTCCAACTCGCCCTCAACCAACACCGGAGCAGGAGGCTCAGCAGAAGGAACCACAGGCACAACGTAGCGTCGTAACAAAGACCTATGGAACACGTTGTGAATGGCAAACGAAACCGGAAGATCCAAGCGAAAGGACACAGGATTAAGGATTTCCAATATCTTGTAAGGACCGATGAAGCGAAGCTTAAATTTAGGAGAGGAGACCTTCATAGGAACAAATCGAGAAGACAGCCACACCAAATCCCCAACACGAAGTCGGGGACCCACACCGCGGCGGTTGGCAAAACGCTGAGCCTTCTCCTGTGACAACTTCAAGTTGTCCACCACATGATTCCAGATCTGCTGCAACCTATCCACCACAGAATCTACTCCAGGACAGTCAGAAGGCTCCACATGTCCCGAGGAAAAACGAGGATGGAAACCAGAGTTGCAGAAAAATGGCAAAACCAAAGTAGCGGAACTAGCCCGATTATTTAGGGCAAACTCAGCCAACGGCAAGAAGGTCACCCAATCATCCTGATCTGCCGAAACAAAACACCTCAAGTAAGCTTCCAGAGTCTGATTAGTTCGCTCAGTTTGTCCATTAGTCTGAGGATGAAAGGCAGACGAGAACGATAAATCAATGCCCATCCTAGCACAAAAGGATCGCCAGAACCTGGAAACAAACTGGGATCCTCTGTCAGACACAATATTCTCAGGAATGGGGTGTAAACTAACCACATTCTGAAGGAACACAGGAACCAGATCGGAAGAGGAAGGCAGCTTAGGCAAAGGCACCAAATGGACCATTTTTGAAAAGCGATCACATACCACCCAGATGACAGACATACCCCGAGACACCGGGAGATCAGAAATGAAATCCATGGAAATATGTGTCCAAGGCCTCTTCGGGACAGGCAAGGGCAAGAGCAACCCGCTGGCACGGGAACAGCAAGGCTTAGCTCGAGCACAAGTCCCACAGGACTGCACAAATGACCGTACATCCCGTGACAAGGAAGGCCACCAAAATGACCTAGCCACCAGATCTCTGGTGCCAAAAATTCCCGGATGACCTGCCAACACCGAGGAATGAACCTCGGAAATGACTCTGCTGGTCCACTTATCAGGAACAAACAGTCTGTCAGGTGGACAAGAGTCAGGTCTACCAGCTTGAAATCTCTGCAACACACGTCGCAAATCAGGAGAAATGGCTGACAAAATAACTCCTTCTTTAAGAATACCAACAGGTTCTGTTACTCCAGGAGAGTCAGGCACAAAGCTCCTTGAAAGAGCATCAGCTTTCACATTCTTTGAACCTGGTAAATACGAGACCACAAAGTCAAAACGGGAGAAAAACAATGACCAGCGGGCCTGTCTAGGATTCAAGCGTTTAGCAGACTCGAGATACATCAAATTTTTGTGATCAGTCAAGACCACCACACGATGCTTAGCACCCTCGAGCCAATGACGCCACTCCTCAAATGCCCACTTCATGGCCAGTAATTCCCGATTGCCCACATCATAATTCCGCTCAGCAGGCGAAAACTTCCTAGAGAAGAAAGCACATGGTCTCATTACCGAGCAACCAGGGCCTCTCTGTGACAAAACGGCCCCTGCCCCAATCTCAGAAGCATCCACCTCGACCTGAAAGGGAAGTGAGACATCAGGCTGGCACAAAACAGGCGCCGAAGTAAACCGGCGCTTCAACTCCTGGAACGCCTCCACGGCTGCAGGAGCCCAGTTAGCAACATCAGAACCTTTCTTGGTCATATCCGTCAAAGGTTTAACAACGCTAGAAAAATTAGCGATAAAACGACGGTAGAAGTTAGCAAAACCCAAGAACTTCTGAAGACTCTTAACTGACGTGGGTTGAGTCCACTCATGAATAGCTCGGACCTTGACTGGGTCCATCTCCACAGCAGAAGGGGAAAAAATAAACCCCAAAAAGGGAACTTTCTGTACTCCAAAGAGACACTTTGAGCCTTTAACAAACAAGGCATTCTCACGCAAAACCTGAAACACCATCCTGACCTGCTCCACATGTGAGTCCCAATCTTCAGAGAAAACCAGAATATCATCCAGATAAACAATCATAAATTTATCCAGATACTTCCGGAAAATATCATGCATAAAGGACTGAAATACTGAGGGAGCATTAGAAAGCCCAAAAGGCATCACCAAGTACTCAAAATGACCTTCGGGCGTATTAAATGCAGTCTTCCATTCATCACCTTGCTTAATGCGCACAAGGTTGTATGCACCACGAAGATCTATCTTGGTGAACCACTTGGCACCCTTAATCCGGGCAAACAAGTCCGACAAGAGAGGCAAAGGATACTGAAATTTTACAGTGATTTTATTCAGTAGCCGATAGTCAATACAAGGTCTCAAAGATCCGTCCTTCTTAGCCACAAAAAAGAATCCCGCAGCAAGAGGGGAAGAGGATGGACGGATATGCCCCTTCTCCAGAGACTCCTTGATATATGAACGCATTGCGGCATGCTCAGGTACTGACAGATTAAATAATCTTCCCTTAGGAAATTTACTACCTGGAATCAAATCTATGGCGCAGTCACAGTCCCTATGAGGAGGCAGAGCACTGGATCTGGACTCACTGAATACATCCTGATAATCAGACAAATACTCAGGAACTTCCGAAGGAGTAGAGGAAGCAATAGACACCGGCGGGGAATCAGCATGAATTCCCTGACAGCCCCAACTTGACACAGACATTGCCTTCCAATCCAGGACTGGATTGTGGGTCTGTAACCATGGCAGACCCAAAACGACCAAATCATGCATTTTATGCAGAACAAGAAAACGAATCACCTCCCGATGTTCAGGAGTCATGCACATGGTCACCTGCGTCCAAAACTGCGGTTTATTTTCCGCCAATGGCGTAGCATCAATACCTCTAAGAGGAATAGGATTTACTAACGGTTCAAGAACAAAACCACAGCGCTTGGCAAATGACAGATCCATAAGACTCAGGGCGGCACCTGAATCCACAAACGCCATAACAGGGTAAGAAGACAAAGAGCAAATTAAAGTCACAGACAAAATAAATTTAGGTTGCAAATTACCAATGGCGACAGGACTAACAACCCTTGTTAGGCGTTTAGAGCATGCTGATATAACATGTGTAGAATCACCACAGTAAAAACACAACCCATTCTGACGTCTATGATTTTTCCGTTCATTTCTAGTCTGAATTCTACCACATTGCATTAAATCAGGTGTTTGTTCAGACAACACCACCAGAGAATTAGCGGCTTTGCGCTCCCGCAAACGCCAGTCAATTTGAATAGCCAGCGCCATAGAATCATTCAGACTTGTAGGAATGGGGAAACCCACCATCACATTCTTAATGGCTTCAGAAAGGCCATTTCTGAAATTTGCGGCCAGAGCCGCAGTAAGCACGGACCATTTCCGAAATTTTTGGCAATACACTTCAGCTTCATCCTGACCCTGAGAAATAGCCAGCAAGGCTTTTTCTGCCTGAATTTCAAGATTGGGTTCCTCGTAAAGCAATCCGAGCGCCAGAAAAAACGCATCAATATTCGCCAATGCCGGATCTCCTGGCGCTAGCGAGAAAGCCCAATCCTGAGGGTCGCCCCGTAAAAAAGAAATAACAATTTTAACTTGCTGAGCAGAATCTCCAGATGAACGGGGTCTCAGAGAAAGAAACAATTTACAATTATTCTTGAAATTCCTAAACCTAAATCGATCTCCAGAAAACAATTCCGGAATAGGTATTTTAGGTTCAGGCATAGGACTACTGGTAACAAAATCTTGTATACCCTGCACACGAGCTGCCAGCTGGTCAACACTTGTAATCAAGGTCTGCACATTCATGTCTGCAGCAAGCACACGCCACTCAAAGGTAAAGGGGAGGAAGAGAAGGAAGGAAAAAAAAAAACTCAGAATTTCCTTTCTTATTATCCCACTTCTGCAATGCTTTAAACATTCAATATAGGCCTGGCATACTGTTATGACCCCAATGGCAGAGGGTCTCAGGAATAATGCTAAGTCAGTAAATACAGAAAACCAGCTCATAGGGCAGTGGTAACTGGGCTGACCATATAACTAATCCTAGCACCACAAATACCAGCAGCCGGGGAACGTTCCTACGTAGATCCTAGACGTCTCGCGCCAGCCGGAGAGCTAACTACCCCTAGAAGGGAAAAGAAAGACCTTTCTTGCCTCCAGAGGAAATACCCCAAAAAGTTGGATAGAAGCCCCCCACAAATAATAACAGTGAGGTAAGAGGAAAAGACAAACATAAGAATGAGCTAGGAATTTAGCAAAGAGAGGCTCACTAGCTAATAGCAGAATATAGAAAGATAACTTATATGGTCAGCAAAAAATCCTATCAAAAATATCCACACTGGAAATTCAAGAACCCCCGAACCGTCTAACGGCCCGGGGGGAGAACACCAGCCCCCTAGAGCTTCCAGCAAGGTCAGGAATCACATTTAGTACAAGCTGGACAAAAATGATAGCAAACAAATAACCCAAAAAACCAAGAAGCAAGACTTAGCTTAATTTAACACGAACCAGGACCAGCAAACAGGAGCAAACAGAATGTGTCTGATAACACCGATGCCAGGCACTGGACTAAGGTTCCAGGAGGTTTATATAGCAACACCCCTGAAGTAACGACCCAGCTGGGTGCAGACAGAGGGAAGGAAATCCCAGAGTCATATCACTAGTAACCACAAGAGGGAGCCAAAAAAGTCTAATTCACAACACTTGACTACTGCAACCTCCTGCTCTGTGGCCTCCCCTCGAACACTCTCGCACCCCTCCAATCTATTCTAAACTCTGCTGCCCGACTAATCCACCTGTCCCCCCGCTATGCCCCGGCCTCTCCCCTCTGTCAATCCCTTCACTGGCTCCCCATTGCCCAGAGACTCCAGTACAAAACCCTAACCATGACGTACAAAGCCATCCACAACCTGTCTCCTCCATATATCTGTGACCTCGTCTCCCGATACTTACCTACACGCAACCTCCGATCCTCACAAGATCTCCTTCTCTACTCCCCTCTTATCTCCTCTTCCCACAATCGCATACAAGATTTCTCTCGCTCATCACCCCTACTCTGGAACCCTCTACCACAACACATCAGACTCTCACCTACCATCAAAATCTTCAAAAAGAATCTGAAGACTCACCTCTTCCGACAAGCCTACAACCTGCAGTAACCACCGATTAACCAAACCGCTGTATGACCAGCTCTACCCTCACCTACTGTATTCTCACCCATCCCTTGTAGATTGTGAGCCCTCGAGGGCAGGGTCCTCTCTCCTCCTGTACCAGTCGTGACCTGTATTGTTTAACATTATTGTACTTGTTTTTATTATATATACCCCTCCTCACACGTAAAGCGCCATGGAATAAATGGCGCTATAACAATAAATAATAATAATAATAATAATGTAGAAGGGTCCAGGGACACTGGAGTCTCTCTCCTCTGATGTGCTAGATCATATCAGAGGAGAAAGAAATTAAATGGGAAAATTGACTTTTTTTTGTTGTCACCGTTATTCCGTGAATAATGGGGATCGCAACATTGGGGTTTGCAAAAACCGATCCTAATCATGTTCTCGGGGTCTCAGCGACCCCCGGTAGCCAAGACCCCGGAGAAATTCCGATGCTGGGGGGGCACTATAACCTTATTTCTCAGCGGCCCTGAGGAATAAGTACCCTTAACCCTGTAGAATGTAAGTCCGCAAGGACAGGGTCCTCTCCCCTCTGTACCATTCTGTCATCATAAATTTGTGTACTGTAAATGATAGCTATAACTCTGTATGTAACCCCTTTCTCATGTACAGCACCATGGAATTAATGGTGCTATATAAATAAATAATAATAATAATAATAACTGAGCCTGTTACAAGGTGTATCGGCGATCGTTAAAGGGTTAATATTGTCTTACATCTTATTTGACTGCAGTGTGAGGTTTATTGCCAGGGCATCATCATCGCCACATTGAATACTGACCTTTGCTGATACTCGGCATGATGGCGGCGGTCTCTGAGCTTCAAGAAAATGGCCACCGATAGTGCGCATGCGCACTGTGACTTTCTCGTCACTTTGCTCCCTCGGCGGCTATCAAACCAATGCAGTGCACATGTCCAATGACGTCATCAGGTGCTTGGTCACCCGCATGCGAACTGCGTGGCGATGGTGGTGGAGGAAGTGACGTTCTACGTGGCTGGAGTCCAAGGCGCATGGGCCGCAAATATCGGAGCCTTCCTATTTTGTGTATAATGCTGGTATGAGACAGAACATGCTATCTACTGTACTTCCATTTGAGAAAGCAAGCATGCTAAACACGTGTCAGGGGCCACAAGGGAGGCTGTAGGTTAGGACCTACCATAGGTAAGCAGCTGTTCATGTGCTGAGGGTTTTCATGTTATTGACATGTAGGTACACCCCACTAAAATCTACATTGTCCTTCACTAAGTGTCTCCTATATGCAGTTGTAATATTCATTTACCCAGCTTTCCTAAGTTTAATTTTTGACCTCTAACCCATCCCTTGCCTACCTTCATGTCCCCTCCATCTCTATCATTTTCAGTCTGATTTTTATGTGATTTTTCATAATAAATATTATATTATTGCCTGCCGACCGCATAGGAAAGCAAAAAGTTGAGTTCCTGTGCAGTCGGCGGGCACGTCAAAACGCCGCATTCCGACGCATCCACATACAACGCATGTCCCTGCATACCCAATGTTAAAGATAGGGAAGCAGGAGGCATGCGGTAGTAGGCAGAATGTAGGCAGAGTTTAAGGGAGGAAGTACGCAGCCATACGTAGACCAGCCAAACGCAAGTGTGAAACCGGCCTTATTCAGTCGCTATGTGGTGGTAATATGTGGTCTGTTGACTCGTGTGCAGTCTGTGATCTATTACTATACCCAAAGTCTTTTTTCACACTTGTTTATTTCTATTAGTCTGTAGATCTGTAGATGTAGTTTTCATTTTTCTTGCCTAGATGTAGAATTTTGCATTTCTCCCTGTTAAATACCATTCTATTGTGATTTGCTCACACAGCACTTAGCATAAACAATAAATAGGTATACAAAATTACTATTAGAGAGTAAGCCCAGGTTTTTAGTTTTATATCACTCAATAGTTGGGATACCAACCCATACCACAATATATCTGGATCATTACCAAGAAAGATTATATGCATAAAGTAAAGTGCCAAGTGTCTTTATGAGTCTCTTAATATTTCTGCCAATAGTTAGTTTGTGGTTATAATACTATTGTGTATAGGGGGCTGGTGATCACACCATACCTCATATTACATTCACAGTATCAGCATAAATATTGGATGCTATACATGACCTGCACGTGTTGTCCTAAAGGCCCCAACGCGCGTTTCGCGTCTTGCTTCTTCCGGGGGAATGTATGAGTGGTGATCAGTAGTGGGGCTTTTTAAACCCCTGTCATTAATTGGCAATAGCGGTGGTTTGCGTTCCCACGCCCCTAAAAAAAGATTTGCATATGAGGGGGCAAATGCCGCCCCCATAGCAGTACCTTGTTTTTGAAGGTAAACGGTGTTTTTGAACATAAAATAATTATGCTCAAGTGCAAATTCTAAGAGGGACATTAGAAGTTTAGATAGATCCACATCATAATCAGACATTGACAGGAACATTTGCACAGCCTGCATACCATCTTTATGTTGGATTGATGTGTATAAAGATTCTACATCTAATGTAACAAGCCACATATCATCTTCCATGGGGATACCTTCTACTTTGCCCAGTACATCTCCAGTGTCCCTAATATGTGACGGTAAGGTTTGTACCATGGGCTTCAGGTAGAAATCTAAATATTTACACATTGTTTCACATAAACTTGCATTACCTGAAACGATAGGTCGTCCCCGCCCTCCGCACACTAAAGAGATCTCCCTCGTGACTACTGTCCGATTGATGCATGCTATTGAAAGCTGCTAGCTAAGTGATAGTCTCACCTTTCACTCTCCAGCATATTAACTTATTCTCCTCACACACAGCAGTGTGTGCGCTCCGTCGCCGTTGCCTCGCCGCGTCGCTATGGAAACGTGTCCTGGTACGTCACTGACTCCACCCCCTGCCTTGACGCGTCAGACGGGGAAGTGGAGCAGTGACGTGGGACGCCGATCTGAGCGTGCGCTGTGGGGCCATGCGGCGACGGGAGCGCCATTACAACACCGCTATTGCCAATTAATGACAGGGGTTTAAAAAGCCCCACTACTGATCACCACTCATACATTCCCCCGGAAGAAGCAAGACGCGAAACGCGCGTTGGGGCCTTTAGGACAACACGTGCAGGTCATGTATAACATCCAATATTTATGCTGATACTGTGAATGTAATATGAGGCATGGTGTGATCACCAGCCCCCTATACACAATAGTATTATAACCACAAACTAACTATTGGCAGAAATATTAAGAGACTCATAAAGACACTTGGCACTTTACTTTATGCATATAATCTTTCTTGGTAATGATCCAGATATATTGTGGTATGGGTTGGTATCCCAACTATTGAGTGATATAAAACTAAAAACCTGGGCTTACTCTCTAATAGTAATTTTGTATACCTATTTATTGTTTATGCTAAGTGCTGTGTGAGCAAATCACATGTGGTTGCTGAACATGGCTGTGCACCTGTGGTCTTAGATTGTACATGTATTCCCCAGAGGACGGTATCCCATTACTTATTTTATATTTATATTATTGTTGTTCTGATTGAGACTAAATAAAATTTGTTAGATTTTATTACTGTGACTCTGCTTCCGCCAGTTTTTCTCTCTCTTTGGTATTCGCATGATTTTGGGAAGTGTCACTTAAAAAGGCTGGATTGAATTGGTTTTGTATTAGCGACGGATCGCGACGGATGGCCACACGTCGCATCCGTCTTGCAATGGATCCGTCGTGTTTTGGCGGACCGTCGTCTGGAAAAAACGTTCAATGTAACATTTTTTGTTGTGAAATTGGATTCTGGGCTCCCCCTGTGGCCACTTGTGGAATTTAACTTGTGTGCATCATCCCCTCTGTTCACCTGCTCCTATCAGGATGTGGGAGTCGCTATATAACCTTGCTCCTCTGTCAGTTTCATGCCGGTCAACAATGTAATCAGAAGCCTTTCTGTGCATGTTCCTGCTACCAGACAACTCTCAGCTAAGTTGGACTTTTGTCCTTGTTTGTTTTTGCTTTTTGTTCCAGTTCACAGCTGCTGTTTCGTTACTGTGTCTGGAAAGCTTTTGTGATCGGAAATTGCCACTCTGGTGTTATGAGTTAATGCTAGAGTCTTAAAGTAATTTCTGGATGGTGTTTTGATAGGGTTTTCAGCTGACCATGAAAGTGCCCTTTCTGTCTTCATGCTATCTAGTAAGCGGACCTCGATTTTGCTAAACCTATTTTCATACTACGTTTGTCATTTCATCTTAAATCACCGCCAATATATGTGGGGGCCTCTGTCTGCCTTTTGGGAAAATTTCTCTAGAGGTGAGCCAGGACTGTCTTTTCCTCTGCTAGGATTAGGTAGTTCTCCGGCTGGCGCTGGGCATCTAGGGATAAAAAAACGTAGGCATGCTACCCGGCCACTTCTAGTTGTGCGGCAGGTTTAGTTCATGGTCAGTATAGTTTCCATCTTCCAAGAGCTAGTTCTCATATATGCTGGGCTATGTTCTCTCGCCATTGAGAATCACGACAGTTTGACCGGCCCAAAAAAGGGTTAAATTACTGGCTGAGAAAGGAGAGAAAAAAGAAGTCTGCTACAATTTTTTTTTTTTTTTTTTCCCTCTAGTTCTGAGTGTGCTCTTATTGAATCACTTGCTAGTCTGCCTATACTGCAGCCTTCCTCTCTTCCTCTCCTTCTAATCCTTGAATGGCTCTGTGTTCACCTGTTTCAAATGGATCTTCAGAGTGTAGCTACAGGTTTGAATAATCTCGCCACAAAGGTACAAAATTTGCAAGATTTTGTTGTTCATGCACCTATGTCTGAGCCTAGAATTCCTTTGCCTGAATTCTTCTCGGGGAATAGATCTCACTTTCAAAATTTTAAAAATAATTGCAAATTGTTTTTGTCCCTGAAGTCTCGCTCTGCCGGAGACCCTGCACAGCAGGTCAGGATTGTAATTTCCTTGCTCCGGGGCGACCCTCAGGATTGGGCTTTTGCATTGGCACCAGGGGATCCTGCGTTGCTCAATGTGGATGCGTTTTTTCTGGCCTTGGGGTTGCTTTATGAGGAACCTCATTTAGAGCTTCAGGCGGAAAAGGCCTTGATGTCCTTGTCTCAGGGGCAAGATGAAGCTGAAATATACTGCCAAAAATTCCGCAAATGGTCTGTGCTTACTCAGTGGAATGAGTGCGCCCTGGCGGCGATTTTCAGAGAAGGTCTCTCTGATGCCATTAAGGATGTTATGGTGGGGTTCCCTGTGCCTGCGAGTCTGAATGAGTCCATGACGATGGCTATTCAGATCGATAGGCGTCTGCGGGAGCGCAAACCTGTGCACCATTTGGCGGTGTCTACTGAGAAAACGCCAGAAAATATGCAATGTGATAGAATTCTGTCCAGAAGCGAGCGGCAGAATTTTAGACGAAAAAATGGGTTGTGCTTCTATTGTGGTGATTCAACTCATGTTATATCAGCATGCTTTAAGCGTACTAAGAAGCCTGACAAGTCTGTTTCAATTAGCACTTTACAGTCTAAGTTTATTCTATCTGTGACCCTGATTTGTTCTTTGTCATCTATTACCGCGGACGCCTATGTCGACTCTGGCGCTGCTTTGAGTCTTATGGATTGGTCCTTTGCCAAACGCTGTGGGTATGATTTGGAGCCATTGGAGGCTCCGATACCTCTGAAAGGGATTGACTCCACCCCATTGGCTAGTAATAAACCACAATACTGGACACAAGTGACTATGCGTGTTAATCCGGATCACCAGGAGGTTATTCGCTTTCTGGTGCTGTATAATCTACATGATGTTTTGGTGCTGGGATTGCCATGGCTGCAATCTCATAACCCAGTCCTCGACTGGAGAGCTATGTCTGTGTTAAGCTGGGGATGTAAAGGAACTCATGGGGACGTACCTTTGGTTTCCATTTCATCATCTATTCCCTCTGAGATTCCTGAATTCTTGTCTGACTTTCGTGACGTTTTTGAAGATCCCAAGGTTGGTTCACTACCTCCGTACCGGGAGTGCGATTGTGCCATAGACTTGATCCCGGGTAGTAAATACCCTAAGGGTCGTTTATTTAATCTGTCTGTGCCTGAACACGCTGCTATGCGAGAATATATAAAGGAGTCCTTGGAAAAGGGACATATTCGTCCTTCGTCATCTCCCTTAGGAGCCGGTTTTTTCTTTGTGTCTAAGAAAGACGGCTCTTTGAGGCCGTGTATTGATTATCGACTTTTGAATAAAATCACTGTTAAATATCAATATCCGTTACCACTGCTTACTGATTTGTTTGCTCGTATAAAGGGGGCCAAGTGGTTCTCTAAGATTGATCTCCGTGGGGCGTATAATTTGGTGCGAATCAAGCAGGGGGATGAGTGGAAAACCGCATTTAATACGCCCGAGGGCCATTTTGAGTATTTGGTGATGCCTTTTGGTCTTTCAAATGCCCCTTCAGTCTTCCAGTCCTTTATGCATGACATTTTCCGCGATTATTTGGATAAATTTATGATTGTGTATCTGGATGATATTCTGATTTTTTCGGATGACTGGGACTCTCATGTCCAGCAGGTCAGGAGGGTTTTTCAGGTTTTGCGGTCTAATTCCTTGTGTGTGAAGGGTTCTAAGTGTGTTTTTGGGGTTCAGAAGATTTCCTTCTTGGGATACATTTTTTCCCCCTCTTCCATCGAGATGGATCCTGTCAAGGTTCAGGCTATTGGTGATTGGACGCAACCCTCTTCTCTTAAGAGTCTTCAGAAATTTTTGGGCTTTGCTAACTTTTATCGTCGATTTATTGCTGTTTTTTCTGATGTTGTAAAACCATTGACTGATTTGACTAAGAAGGGTGCTGATGTTGCTGATTGGTCCCCTGATGCTGTGGAGGCCTTTCGGGAGCTCAAGCGCCGCTTTTCTTCCGCCCCAGTGTTGCGTCAGCCTGATGTTGCTCTTCCTTTTCAGGTTGAGGTCGACGCTTCTGAAATCGGAGCTGGGGCGGTGTTGTCGCAGAGAAGTTCCGACTGCTCCGTGATGAGACCTTATGCTTTTTTTTCCCGTAAATTTTCGCCCGCCGAGCGGAATTATGATATTGGGAATCGGGAGCTTTTGGCCATGAAGTGGGCTTTTGAGGAGTGGCGTCACTGGCTTGAGGGGGCCAGACATCAGGTGGTGGTATTGACTGACCACAAAAATTTAATTTACCTTGAGTCTGCCAGGCGCCTGAATCCTAGACAAGCGCGCTGGTCGTTGTTTTTCTCTCGGTTTAATTTTGTGGTGTCTTACCTACCGGGTTCTAAGAATGTTAAGGCGGATGCCCTTTCTAGGAGTTTTGAGCCTGACTCCCCTGGTAATTCTGAGCCCACAGGTATCCTTAAAGATGGAGTGATATTGTCTGCCGTTTCTCCAGACCTGCGGCGGGCCTTGCAGGAGTTTCAGGCGGATAGACCTGATCGTTGCCCACCTGGTAGACTGTTTGTTCCTGATGATTGGACCAGTAGAGTCATCTCTGAGGTTCATTCTTCTGCGTTGGCAGGTCATCCTGGAATCTTTGGTACCAGGGATTTGGTGGCAAGGTCCTTCTGGTGGCCTTCCCTGTCACGAGATGTACGAGGCTTTGTGCAGTCTTGTGACGTTTGTGCTCGGGCCAAGCCTTGTTGTTCTCGGGCTAGTGGATTGTTGTTACCCTTGCCTATCCCGAAGAGGCCTTGGACGCACATCTCGATGGATTTTATTTCGGATCTGCCTGTTTCTCAGAAGATGTCTGTCATCTGGGTGGTGTGTGACCGTTTCTCTAAGATGGTCCATCTGGTTCCCTTGCCTAAGTTGCCTTCTTCTTCCGAGTTGGTTCCTCTGTTTTTTCAAAATGTTGTTCGTTTGCATGGTATTCCGGAGAATATCGTTTCTGACAGAGGGACCCAATTCGTGTCTAGATTTTGGCGGGCATTCTGTGCTAGGATGGGCATAGATTTGTCTTTTTCGTCTGCTTTCCATCCTCAGACTAATGGCCAGACCGAGCGGACTAATCAGACCTTGGAGACATATTTGAGGTGTTTTGTGTCTGCGGATCAGGATGATTGGGTTGCTTTTTTGCCTTTGGCGGAGTTCGCCCTCAATAATCGGGCCAGCTCTGCCACCTTGGTGTCCCCGTTTTTCTGTAATTCGGGGTTTCATCCTCGATTTTCCTCCGGTCAAGTGGAATCTTCGGATTGTCCTGGAGTGGATGCTGTGGTGGAGAGGTTGCATCAGATTTGGGGGCAGGTGGTGGACAATTTGAAGTTGTCCCAGGAGAAGACTCAGCTTTTTGCCAACCGCCGTCGTCGTGTTGGTCCTCGGCTTTGTGTTGGGGACTTGGTGTGGTTGTCTTCTCGTTTTGTCCCTATGAGGGTTTCTTCTCCTAAGTTTAAGCCTCGGTTCATCGGCCCGTACAAGATATTGGAGATTCTTAACCCTGTGTCCTTCCGTTTGGACCTCCCTGCATCCTTTTCGATTCATAATGTTTTTCATCGGTCATTGTTGCGCAGGTATGAGGTACCAGCTGTGCCTTCCGTTGAGCCTCCTGCTCCGGTGTTGGTTGAGGGTGAGTTGGAGTACGTTGTGGAAAAGATCTTGGACTCTCGTGTTTCCAGACGGAAACTCCAGTATCTGGTCAAATGGAAGGGATACGGTCAGGAGGATAATTCTTGGGTCACTGCCTCTGATGTTCATGCCTCCGATCTTGTCCGTGCCTTTCATAGGGCTCATCCTGATCGCCCTGGTGGTTCTGGTGAGGGTTCGGTGCCCCCTCCTTGAGGGGGGGGTACTGTTGTGAAATTGGATTCTGGGCTCCCCCTGTGGCCACTTGTGGAATTTAACTTGTGTGCATCATCCCCTCTGTTCACCTGCTCCTATCAGGATGTGGGAGTCGCTATATAACCTTGCTCCTCTGTCAGTTTCATGCCGGTCAACAATGTAATCAGAAGCCTTTCTGTGCATGTTCCTGCTACCAGACAACTCTCAGCTAAGTTGGACTTTTGTCCTTGTTTGTTTTTGCTTTTTGTTCCAGTTCACAGCTGCTGTTTCGTTACTGTGTCTGGAAAGCTTTTGTGATCGGAAATTGCCACTCTGGTGTTATGAGTTAATGCTAGAGTCTTAAAGTAATTTCTGGATGGTGTTTTGATAGGGTTTTCAGCTGACCATGAAAGTGCCCTTTCTGTCTTCATGCTATCTAGTAAGCGGACCTCGATTTTGCTAAACCTATTTTCATACTACGTTTGTCATTTCATCTTAAATCACCGCCAATATATGTGGGGGCCTCTGTCTGCCTTTTGGGAAAATTTCTCTAGAGGTGAGCCAGGACTGTCTTTTCCTCTGCTAGGATTAGGTAGTTCTCCGGCTGGCGCTGGGCATCTAGGGATAAAAAAACGTAGGCATGCTACCCGGCCACTTCTAGTTGTGCGGCAGGTTTAGTTCATGGTCAGTATAGTTTCCATCTTCCAAGAGCTAGTTCTCATATATGCTGGGCTATGTTCTCTCGCCATTGAGAATCACGACAATTTTTTGTCTGCATCTAAAAAACGTATAGCGACGGATCCTGCGGCATCCGTTGTTGGCTAGAATGGAAGCCTATGGGCGCAGGATCCGTTGCTGTCCGTCACATGACGGAATCCAGCAACAGATTCCATTTTTTTACACTGAGCATGCCTGGAAGGATTTCAATTCCTTTAATTTAACCCATTTTTCCTGCAGCTGCTGTATCGACGGATCCGTCAAAAAACAGGATCTAGTGCATCCGTTTTTTACAATCTGCACAGGATCCGTCTTTTCAACACGTTGACGGATTGTGACTGATTCTAAAAGACGGAAGTGTGAAAGAGGCCTTATTAGTCACTGCCCATTGTTCAAGCTTATCTAGATCCTTTTGAATCCTTTCTCTGTCTTCTCTAGTGTTAAGGTACCTTCACACGAAGCGACGCTGCAGCGATAGCGACAACGATGTCGATCGCTGCAGCGTCGCTGTTTGGTCGCTGGAGAGCTGTCACACAGACCGCTCTCCAGCGATCAACTATGCCGAGGTCCCCTGGTAACCAGGGTAAACATCGGGTAACTAAGCGCAGGGCCGCGCTTAGTAACCCGATGTTTACCCTGGTTACCAGCGTAAAATCTAAAAAAAACAAACAGCACATACTTACATTCACGTCCCCCTGCGTCCACTTCCTGACTGACTGAGCGCCGTACAGTGAGAGCAGAGCGGTGACGTCACCGCTGTGCTGCTTTCACTTTCACTTTGCGGCGCTGAGTCAGAGGAGGAAGCAGACTGCAGGGGACGCAATGTGAGTATGTGCTGTTTGTTTTTTTTACATTTTACGCTAGTAACCAGGGTAAACATCGGGTAACTAAGCGCGGCCCTGCGCTTAGTAACCCGATGTTTACCCTGGTTACCAGTGTAAAATATCGCTGGTATCGTTGCTTTTGCTTTCAAACACAACGATACACAGCGATCGGACGACCAAATAAAGTTCTGGACTTTATTCAGCGACCAGCGACATCACAGCAGGATCCTGATCGCTGCTGCGTGTCAAACGAAACGATATCGCTAGCGAGGACGCTGCAACGTCACGGATTGCTAGCGATATCGTTATAATGTCGTTTCGTGTGAAGGTACCTTTAGCTATCCTTCCTAACATTTCATTGTCTGCAAATTTGATTAGTTTACCTTCTAGTTCCCTTATCTAGATCATTTATAATAATATTGAACAACACTGGGGCCAGGACAGAGCCTTGTGGTACCCCACTTGAAACACTTTTCCAATTGGATGTGCAACCATTTATCACCACTCTTTGACTACAATCACTGAGCCAGTTATTAATTTTTTCAATAGGATAGTATGAGATACTTTATCAAATGCTTTGCTGAAGTTGAGATATACGATATCTACTGCATTTTCCTCATCCACCCAGACAGTGATTCCATCATAGAAGGAAATTAGATTAGTGTGGCATGATTTGTTTGCTACAAACCCATGCTGGATCTGGTTAATTACTGTATTCTTATCCAAGTATTTACGGACATGCTGTTTTTAATAATTTGCTCCAATATCTTTCCTGGTATAAAAGTAAGGCTCACTGGCCTGTAATTTCCTGGCTCTATCTCCTTTCCTTTTGAAGATAGGGAGAACATTTGCCCTTCTCCAATTTTCTGGGATTTCTACTGTTCTCCAGGATTTTTCAAAGATTCCGGCTAGTGGCTCTAAAATTTCCTCTGCTAACTCTTTCAGTACCCTATGATGTAATTGATCTGGATCAGGAGATTTAAATTAATATAAATTAGCTAAGTGCTACTTCACCATCTCTCTGATTATAGATAGTGTGGATTTTTTTTCTTTTGATGGCACTGTGAAGATCAGTTGATGTTACAATTGCTTTCTTAGAGAACACAGATGCAAAATAGGAATTTAAAAGTTCGTCCTTCTCACCGTCATTTTTTACCACTTCACCCTTTTCAATCTGTAAAAATCCCATAGCAACTTTAACTTTTCTTTTGCATTTCACATAGCCCCAAATCCTTTTTTAGGGTATGTGCACACGTTGCCGATTTGCCTGTGGAATTTCCTGTGCGGATTCTGCATCTCTTGCCGTAAAACGCAGGTCTGCACTTTTTTTTTTGCGGATATTGTGCGTTTTTGTTGCGGATTTACTGTGGATTCTGTGCGGATTTCATGCTTTTTTACCCCTGCGGATTTCTGTTAAGGAATGGGTGCAGAAACACTGCAGATCTGCAAAAAGAAATGACATGCTCCTTCTTTGAATCCACAGCGTTTTCAGTGCTGAGTTTTCCGCACCATTAGCACAGCATTTTTTTGCCATTGATTTACATTGTACTGTAAATCACTTGCGGATCTGCAGCGCTTCTGCATGGAAAAAAACGCTGCGAATCCGCAGGAAATCCACAACGTGTGCACATAGCCTTACTGCTTTTGGTCTCCCTTGCAAGCCTCACTTCATTACTGGCTTTAGCTCTTCTAACGCTTGCCCTGCATTCCCTGCAAACAGCATGATAGTCTTCTTTAGATATGTTTCCCTCTGCATTTCTTTTTTCCTTTTTAGCAAATGGTTCACTTCTGTTTTCATCCATCCTTGTCTCTTTAAATGCTTCCAATTCTTCCTTCTTTTATGCCATGTTAGATCTAGGATGGGGGACATGTATGCCACGATAGGTCCAGGATGAGAGACATATATACCACGATGGGCCCAGAATGGGGTACATGTATACCACGATGGGTCCAGGATGGGGGAAATTAGTACAGTATGGGGGACATTACTACATAATGATGAAGGAGGGGCAACACATATGACCTTATAGGATTTAGAACGATACTAGGGTCCATATATCTGACCAACATGCAGGGGGGCCTCAGGTCCATTTTTGCACCAGGGCTCATTGGACTCTAGTTACACCACTGTGTATAATGGTGCTTGGGGTTTCAATAGAGCCATATCCACTTGGTGTTCTCCATCCATATTTTATCATACACTATAGATTGGATCTCTTGTCTTGCACTGAATTGTCTTTTGGACGTAAAGATCTGCAAGCGGTGGTCCCACCCTAAGGGACTATTCCTCGCAGATATCTCACGGTGCTGTCATGGGTGAAGGGGTAAAATGGTATAAATAGAAATACAGTAACCTTTAGTTCCCTCCCTTCTTCGGGTATTACGCTGGTGGGGGTCGTGTCACCAAGATCACGTATAGAAAAAAAAAATTGATAAATTAATCTCGTGAAGGCGATCTCTTTCTCAGAAACTGATGATGAATGGTGGAAGGCTTTACCTTTCTGCATCCACAGGTTTCCTGTCCTAGGAGGCAGACCCTCTCTCGTGGTGCTGTCATGGTCGCTGGAAAATTAAATTACTGGCTAGTTTAATTATAATTTTTCAGCCAGAAAAATTCATGTCAAAACATACCCTAAGTAAAAGAGTATGATTATTTTTGGCACAATTCTACACAAAGTGCCATATATTATTTATTTTTTATGACAGGTTACATCTACAGAAGATGAGTGGTGCGGTGCCAATTACAGGTGAAGATGGCAGCGGGCAAGTATAAGGCTAGGGGAACATAGATTAGTTGCACCACTCCAACACTGTTATATAAAAAAAAACATATGCTGGAGTGTGCTTTTTTTTTTTAAATATATATATATATATATATAATTGTCTAAGGGTCACTTCCGTCTTTCTGTCCTTCTGTCTGTCTGTCACGGATATTCATTGGTCGCGGCCTCTGTCTGTCATGGATATCCAAGTCGCTGATTGGTCGCGGCAAAACAGCCATGACCAATCAGTGACTGGCACAGTCCGGCGGCAAAATGGCCGCTCCTTCCTCCCCGCAGTCAGTGCCCGCTCCATACTCCCCTCCAGTCAGCGCTCACACAGGGTTAATGGCAGCGGTAATGGACCGCGTTATGACGCGGTGTTACGCACTCCGTTACCACTGCTATTAACCCTGTGTGACCTACTTTTTATTATTGATGCTGCATATGCGGCATCAATAGTTAAAAGATCTAATGTTAAAAATAATTAAAAAAATAAAAAATCGTTATATACTCACCGTCCGTCGGCCCCTCGGATTCAGAACCGGCCTTTCCCGCTCCTCGCGACGCCCCGGTGACTGCTCCATGCATTGCGGTCTGGTGAGATGATGACGTAGCGGTCTCGCGAGACCGCTACGTCATCATCTCGCGAGACCGCAATGCACTCTTGGGACCGGAGCGTCGGTAACCGCTTCGCCTGAATCCGGGGCCAACAGAATGCTGTGTTATACACTACGTGGGCTGTCTTATATACTGCGTGAGCTGTGTTATATGCTACGTGGGCTGTTATAAACTACGTGGCTGTGTTATATGCTATGTGGGTTGTTATACACTCCGTGGGCTGTGCTATATACTCCGTGGGCTGTGTTATATACTCCGTGGGCTGTGCTATATACTCTGTGGCTGTGCTATATACTACGTGGCTGTGCTATATACTACGTGGCTGTGCTATATACTACGTGGCTGTGCTGTTTACTACATGGGCTGTTATATACTACATGGCCGGCCGCGAACAATCAGCGACAGGCGCAGTCTGGCTGCGAATTGGTGCAGGATTTGAACCACGCTTCGCTAATTGGTCGCGGCCGGCCGAATCCTGTGTATTCAATGTATTATTCTAAAATCTTCATAAATAAACTACATACATATTCTAGAATACCCGATGCGTTAGAATCGGGCTACCATCTAGTATAAGGTACCTTCACACTAAACGATATCGCTAGCGATCCGTGACGTTGCAGCGTCCTGGCTAGCGATATTGTTTAGTTTGACACGCAGCAGCGATCAGGATCCTGCTGTGATATCGCTGGTCGTTGAACAAAGTTCAGAACTTTATTTGGTCGTCAGACCGGCGTGTATCGTTGTGTTTGACACCAAAAGCAACGATACCAGCGATGTTTTACACTGGTAACCAGGGTAAACATCGGGTTACTAAGCGCAGGGCCGCGCTTAGTAACCCGATGTTTACCCTGGTTACCAGTGTAAAATGTAAAAAAAACAAACACTACATACTCACCTTCTCGTCCCCCGGCGTCCGCTTCCCACACTGACTGAGCGCCGTAAAGTGAAAGTGAAAGTACAGCACAGCGGTGACGTCACCGCTCTGCTGTTAGGGCCGGCGCTCAGTCAGTGCAGGAAGCGGACGCCGGGGGACGCGAATGTAAGTATGTACTGTTTGTTTTTTTTTACATTTTACGCTGGTAACCAGGGTAAACATCGGGTTACTAAGCGCGGCCCTGCGCTTAGTAACCCGATGTTTACCCTGGTTACCCAGGGACCTCGGCATCGTTGGTCGCTGGAGAGCGGTCTGTGTGACAGCTCTCCAGCGATCAAACAGCGACGCTGCAGCGATCGGCATCGTTGTCGCTATCGCTGCAGCGTCGCTTAATGTGAAGGTACCTTTATACACACACATGTCAATTTCTCTGGTGGGTACGCTGAGTTTTATGTGCGGACTTTCCCCATAGACTTGCATTAGATGCGGAAAATCCGCAAGTAAAAATGTTTTGATTGGACAGCACACTGAGAAAATGTTATTCAGTAGCGCTGTTCAGATTAATGATTTTTCTCTCAGACCAAATGTCTGTGAGATGTAAAAAAAAAAAATAGCAGGATGCACTACTTTCTTGCATATATTGGATGAAACTCAATTTTTCAAGCCTATGAGTATGTTAAAAAAAACTGGACATCACACTGACGTAAAAAACTGACACACCGATGAAAATTTGTTGAAAATCATCTAAATTCCATCCAGAAAACGTGATTGATTTTTCATATGCTCGTCTTCAGACGGCCTTAAACTAAGGGTACTGTCACACTATACGATTTACCAACGATCACGACCAGCGATACGACCTGGCCGTGATCGTTGGTAAGTGGTTGTGTGGTCGCTGGGGAGCTGTCACACAGTCAGCTCTCCAGCGACCAACGATGCCGAAGGCCCCGGGTAACCAGGGTAAACATCGGGTTACTAAGCGCAGGGCCGCGCTTAGTAACCCGATGTTTACCGTGGTTACCAGCGTAAAAGTAAAAAAAAAAAAAACAGTACATACTTACATTCCGGTGTCTGTCCCCCGGTGTTCTGCTTCTCTCCACTGTGTCTGCGCCAGCCGGAAAGCACAGCGGTGACGTCACCGCTGTGCTCGCTTTCCGGCCGGCCGGCGCTCACAGTGCAGAGAAGCAGAACGCCGGGGGACAGACACCGGAATGTAAGTATGTACTGTTTGTTTTTTTTTACTTTTACGCTGGTAACCACGGTAAACATCGGGTTACTAAGCGCGGCCCTGCGCTTAGTAACCCGATGTTTACTCTGGTTACAAGCGAACGCATCGCTGGATCGCTGTCACACACAACGATCCAGCGATGACAGCGGGAGATCCAGCGACGAAAGAAAGTTCCAAACGATCTGCTACGACGTACGATTCTCAGCAGGGTCCCTGATCGCTGCTGCGTGTCAGACACAGCGATATCGTATGGATATCGCTGGAACGTCACGGATCGTACCGTCGTAGCGACAAAAGTGCCACTGTGTGACAGTACCCTTAGTCAGTTTTTTTGTTTACGGGATTGATTGAAAACACATGATTACTGGATATGTTAATATAACCTAAGGCTTCTTTCACACTTCAGTTGTTTGGCATCAGTCTGCTCCGACATAGTGACGGATCGACGGATCCGTCACAATTGTTGAAAAAACGGTTCTAATGGATCTGGTTTTTTGACGGATCCGTTACTTGGGGGTTGTCTGGGAAAAGTATCTACTTTTTGGAGCATGCGCAATTGAAAAAGCGGATTGGGGCGACGGATCCGCCAAAATGACGGTCGCGACGGATCCGTCGCCCATAGGCGGCCATTCTATGGAATGGCGGACGCGACGGATCCGACAAAAAACGTTATAATGTCTGTCAATGTCTAGATGACGTCCGCCAAATCTCGACGGATCTGTCACATGGCGGATGGAACGGACGACCATCCGCCACAATCCGTCGCTAATGCAAGTCTATGGGAAAATAGCGGATCCGCCCAAAAAAAATGGCGGATCCGCTATTTGACGAAAACGGCAGATTCAAACTGACGCCAAAAGACTGAAGTGTGAAAGAGGCCTAAGGCCACATTCAGATGTCCTAATTGACACACACACAAAATATATGCAACGGGGGTCACAGGAGAGCATATCTCAAAACTTTTCAGCCCTCACACTATTGGAACCCCTTAGTGTAATCACACATTAAGATTCCCCTTTCATGGGCACATAAAGTATGATGTCAACAAAAGTGCCCCCCAAACACAGAATGATACCCCCACAGTGAATTCCACACACAATTTCATGACCCTTCCTTACTCCCCACCCTGCAAAGTATGACAGGCACAGCCCTCCATATTCTATAAATGCCCTTCATACAGTATAAGGGCCCTTACACCCCTCCGCACAGTAAGATGGGTCCTACACAACCCTCCACACAGTATATTGGTCCCAACACAACCCTCTAATTGTATATTGGCCTGCACACAATATCATGGCCCCAATAGTCCACCAAACAGTATAATGGCCCCACATAGCCCTCCAAATAGTATAATGTCTCCTACATAGCCCTGCAAACTGTAAAATGGCCCCCAATAGCCCTCTAAATGGTATAATGTCCCCCATATAGCTCTGCAAATGATATAATGGCCCCATATAGCCCTTCAAATGATATAATGGCCCCATATAGCCCTCTAAATGGTATGATGGCCCCATATAGCCCTCTAAATGGTATGATGGCCCCATATAGCCCTTCAAACTATATAATGGCCTACAAACTATATAATGACCCCTACATAGCCCTTCAATTAGTGTAGTATACTATAGTGTAGTATAGTCCATAGACCTGAAAACTGTATGATGGTCCCCACATAGCCCTGAAAACTGTATAATGACACCGACATAGCCCTGCAAACTGTACAATGGCCTCCAGTAGCCCTCTAAATGGTATAATGGCCCCCATATAACTCTTCAAATGGTATAATGGCCCCCATATAGCCCTACAAACTATATAATGGCCCCACATAGCCCTCCAATTAGTATAGTATACTATAGTATAGTATAGTCCATAGACTTGAAAACTGTATGATGGTTTCCACATAGCTTTGCAACTGTATAATGACCCCCACTTAGCCCCCGAAATAGTATAATGGACCCCCACATAGACCTCCAAATAGTATAATGGACCCACGTAGCTCTGCAAACTGTATAATGGCCCCCACATAAGCCTGTGCATGGAAAACACTGATATCTGAATGAGGCATTATGTTTACGTTATTTGATTCTCTTCTCTTTACAGGGTTGTCTCAGGAACAGAAGAAAGGGAAACTCTTTTCAGCGGTACTGAGGATGCAGGTGCCCTTTGTGAGGCCTCTAATATGAATATGACAGTCTTATGTGAGGAGCCTGTAACGTTGTGCTGCCAGTGAACCACGAGAACAATCCCAGGCAGCTCCACCACTAGAAAGCACTGCACTTACCGCCTGTGTGAATGGAGCCTTATTGTTGCTTAGGTGGCTTATTTCTGTGCCAGGACAGCAGTACCAGTGAAAGCGTTAACCGTGTGTGGTGCTGCTAAAACTAGCGGCCATGAAACAGAGTAACAAGGGCTGCTGTACAGGCCAACAAGACCCAAAAAGTGACTTACAGAAATGGTCACAAAAGTAGCAGGACATTTATATGCAAGTGATGGGTAAATAACACAAAGCACATATCCAGGAGAACTGAAGTGCTAATCTGCGCAGCCAGAAGTCTGGGGAGCTTGTAGTAATGCAGCCAAGCCCCGCACCCAGCCTGGAGAAGCATGTGATGATTCCAGGCGCCTGCTGTGCACCGATAAACTAAACAGGGTGTTGTTAGTCTCTAGCAAGTCAATGGAAGGTGCAAGCAGGCCTGGAGATATTTACATGCATAGTATAGGCTGCACGGTACAGGCTGCTGACAACTTTCTGGTATGAAGACCTGATATTTTCCACTGCTAAGTGGTAAAAATACTACACCACGGGCAAAGATGTCAGCGTAGTATGTCCCTCACAGTCTGCGCTATGATCTTGCATGAGCTCAAACTGACAAGCAGCGGTTTTAGGCCGTATCAAGACACGTGCCAGGTCCCGTGTGCTCCTCCACAGCCGTGCAACTAGAATCCGACGAGCCCTAGGGCAACATTTTGACCTAGGCCCTCACCAACATATTGGTCAGATGTACTTGCCCTTGTAGAGGGCCCCTTCCAGTAATATATGTCCCCCATTCTGGGCCCTTACCAATAATATATGTCCCCCATCCTGGGCCCCTTCTAGTAATAATGTTCCCTATCCTGTGCTCCTACCAGTAATAATGTCCCCTATCCTGTGCTCCTACCAGTAATAATGTCCCCTATCCTGTGCTCCTACCAGTAATAATGTCCCCTATCCTGTGCTCCTACCAGTAATAATGTCCCCTATCCTGGGCTCCTACCAGTAATATATGTCCCCCATCCTGGGCCTCTACCAATAATATATGTCCCCCATCCTGGGCCCCTGCCAATAATATATGTCCCCCATCCTGGGCACCCACCAGTAATATAGGTCCCCTATCCTGGGCGCCTAGCAATAATATATGTCCCATATCCTGGGCCCCTACCAATAATATATATCCCACATCGTTTGCCTCTTCCAGTAATGCATATCCCCTATCCTGGGCCCCTTTCAGTAATAATGTCCCTGATCCTGGGTCCCTTTCAGTAATATATGTTCCCCATCCTGGGCCCCTACCAATAATATATATCCCCTATCCTGGGCTCCTACTAGTAATATATGTCCCCCATCCTTAGCCCCTACAGTGATATATGTCCCCTAACTTGGGCCCCTTCCAATAATATATGTGCCCTATCCTGGGCCCCTATTGGTAATAAACTTACCCCATCCTGGTCCCCTACAAGTAATATATGTCTCCCATCCTGGGCCCCTACCAGTAATATATTTCCCCTAACCTGGGCCCCTTCCAGTAATAATGTCCCCCATCTTGGGCCCCTACCAATAATATATGTCCCCCATCTTGGGCCACTACCAATAATATATGTCCCCCATCCTGGGCCCCTACCAATAATATATGATCCCCATCCTGGGCCCCTTCCAGTAATAATGTCTCCCATCTTGGGTCCCTACCAGTAATATATGTCCCTCATCCTTGGACCCTTCCAATAATATGTCCCCTATCCTGGGCCCCTACTGGTAATAAACTTATGCCATCCTGGGCCCCTACCAGTAATATATGTCCCCTATCCTGGGCCCCTACCAGTAATATATGTCCCCTATCCTGGACCCCTACCAGTAATATATGTCCACTATCCTGGGCCCCTACCAGTAATATATGTCCCCTATCCTGGGCCCCTACCAGTAATATATGTCCCCTATCCTGGGCCCCTACCAGTAATATATGTCATCCATCTTGGGCCCCTACCAGTAATATACGTCCTCCATCCTGGGCCCCTACCAGTAATATATGTCCCCCATCCTGGGCCACTTCCAGTAATATATGTCCCCCATCCTGGGCCCCTTCCAGTAATATATGTCCCCCATCCTGGGCCCCTTCCAGTAATATATGTCAGCCATCCTGGGCCCCTATCAGTAATATATGTCCCCTATCCTGTGCCCCTAACAGTAATATAGTGTATGTCCCCCATCCTGGGCCCCTTGCAGTAATATAGTAAAATATGTCCCCCATCCTGGGCCCCTACCAGTAATATATGTCCCCCATCCTGGGCCCCTACCAGTAATATATGTCACCCATCTTGGGCCCCTACCAGTAATATATGTCCCCTATCCTGGGCCCCTACCAGTAATATATGTCACCCATCTTGGGCCCCTACCAGTAATATATGTTCCCCATCCTGGGCCCCTACCAGTAATATATGTCACCCATCTTGGGCCCCTACCAGTAATATATGTCCCCCATCCTGGGCCCCTTCCAGTAATATATGTCCCCATCCTGGGCCCCTACCAGTAATATATGTCACCCATCTTGGGCCCCTACCAGTAATATATGTCCCCCATCCTGGGCCCCTTCCAGTAATATATGTCCCCCATCCTGGGCCCCTACCAGTAATATATGTCCCCCATCCTGGGCCCCTACCAGTAATATATTTCCCCTATCCTGGGCCCCTACCAGTAATATATGTCCTTCCATCCTGACCCCTTCCAGTAATATATGTCCCTCCATCCTGGGCCCCTTCCAGTAATATATGTCCCCCATCCTGGACCCCTACCAGTAATATATGTCCCCAATCCTGGGCCCCTTCCAGTAATATATGTCCACTATCCTGGGCCCCTACCAGTAATATATGTCCCCCATCCTGGGCCCCTTCCAGTAATATATGTCCCCCATCCTGGACCCCTACCAGTAATATATGTCCCCCATCCTGGGCCCCTACCAGTAATATATGTCCCCCATCCTGGGCCCCTTCCAGTAATATATGTCCCCCATCCTGGGCCCCTTCCAGTAATATATGTCCCCATCCTGGGCCCCTACCAGTAATATATGTCACCCATCTTGGGCCCCTACCAGTAATATATGTCCCCCATCCTGGGCCCCTTCCAGTAATATATGTCCCCATCCTGGGCCCCTTCCAGTAATATATGTCCCCCATCCTGGGCCCCTACCAGTAATACATGTCCCCCATCCTGGGCCCCTTCCAGTAATATATGTCCCCCATCCTGGGCCCCTTCCAGTAATATATGTCCCCCATCCTGGGCCCCTTCCAGTAATATATGTCCCCATCCTGGGCCCCTTCCAGTAATATATGTCAGCCATCCTGGGCCCCTACCAGTAATATATGTCCCCCATCCTGGGCCCCTTCCAGTAATACATGTCCCCCATCCTGAACCCCTACCAGTAATATATGTCCCCTATCCTGGGCCCCTACCAGTAATATACCGGTATGTCTCCCATCCTGGGCCCCTACCAGTAATATATGTCCCCCATCCTGGGCCCCTTCCAGTAATATATGTCCCCCATCCTGGGCTCCTTCCAGTAATATATGTCCCCTATCCTGGACCCCTAACAGTAATATATGTCCCCCATCCTGGGCCCCTAACAGTAATATATGTCCCCTATCCTGGGCCCCTACCAGTAATATATGTCCCCCATCCTGGGCCCCTTCCAGTAATATATGTCCCCCATCCTGGACCCCTACCAGTAATATATGTCCCCCATCCTGGGCCCCTTCCAGTAATATATGTCCACTATCCTGGGCCCCTACCAGTAATATATGTCCCCCATCCTGGGCCCCTTCCAGTAATATATGTCCCCCATCCTGGGCCCCTACCAGTAATATACGTCCCCCATCCTGGGCCCCTTCCAGTAATATATGTCACCTATCCTGGGCCCCTACCAGTAATATACCGGTATGTCCCCCATCCTGGGCCCCTTCCAGTAATATATGTCCCCCATCCTGGGCCCCTTCCAGTAATATATGTCACCTATCCTGGGCCCCTACCAGTAATATATGTCCCCCATCCTGGGCCCCTTCCAGTAATATATGTCCCCCATCCTGGGCCCCTACCAGTAATATATGTCCCCCATCCTGGGCCCCTACCAGTAATATATGTCACCTATCCTGGGCCCCTACCAGTAATATGTCCCCCATCCTGGGCCCCTTCCAGTAATATATGTCCCCCATCCTGGGCCCCTACCAGTAATATATGTCCCCCATCCTGGGCCCCTTCCAGTAATATATGTCCCCCATCCTGGGCCCCTTCCAGTAATATATGTCCCCCATCCTGGGCCCCTTCCAGTAATATATGTCTCCCATCCTGGGCCCCTACCAGTAATATATGTCCCCCATCCTGGGCCCCTACCAGTAATATATGTCCACTATCCTGGGCCCCTACCAGTAATATATGTCACCTATCCTGGGCCCCTACCAGTAATATATGTCCCCCATCCTGGGCCCCTACCAGTAATATATGTCCCCCATCCTGGGCTCCTTCCAGTAATATATGTCCCCCATCCTGGGCCCCTTCCAGTAATATATGTCCCCCATCCTGGGCCCCTTCCAGTAATATATGTCTCCCATCCTGGGCCCCTACCAGTAATATATGTCTACTATCCTGGCCCCCTACCAGTAATATATGTCCCCCATCCTGGGCCCCTACCAGTAATATATGTCCCCCATCCTGGGCCCCTACCAGTAATATATGTCCCCCATCCTGGGCCCCTACCAGTAATATATGTCCCCTATCCTGGGCCCCTACCAGTAATATATGTCCCCCATCCTGGGCCCCTACCAGTAATATATGTCCCCAATCGATAATAATGTCCCCCATTCTAGGCCTCTTCTGGTATAATATCCCAGTTCTGCCACTGTTCTCTAAAACATTTATAAAAAAAAAAAGATTTTTCTGAACATGCCCAGTCCCCATGACGCTCAGCTGATTTTGGCGTACCTGCTATGGGCAGCGCATGGCGTCACTGCTCTGCGCCTGTGACGGGCACACTTACCGTATGTTAGCTGTCAGCCTCTGATTGGCCAGCAACGTGTATTGTGGTTCAGGAACCCGTTCGGGTGAATGACCCGCAATATAATTCAGTCGAATGTGCGTCCATGGACGCACGTAGCTGACATAGGTGCTGGCCTCAGCAGGCCCCCTCCAACACGGGCCAGGACACACCCTCTGCGACCATGACCTTTACGCTCTTCCGCATCGCAGATTGATGTAGGAATTGCCCTCTGTTCTACCAGACCAATGCACGCCGCAATTATTATTATTATTTTTTTCACTTGGACCATCGGTCCTTTTGGAAAATCATGATGTGCACTGGCCCCTGGGTTATTATTGGGACAGCGTGTTGTCCAATGCGCACACTCATGGCACACTGATCGAAAATACGTCCGTCTGAACGAGGCCTTAACAAGCGGAGGGGAGGATTCAATTTTATTGCCATTGTGAGATTGCAAGACACCAGGGCCAGTGTTTGGGGCAGGCAGACCAGGCAGACGCCTGGGGCCCCCACCTACAAAGGAGGCCCCCGTGTCTGCAGCCCCTTTATGAAGTGCCCAAAGGGTGTACAGCAGTGATAACGCACGGGACATGTGCTGCGTCCAAAGTGCTGCCATCTTTTGAACACAGGTGATTCCGCATGTGTTCATTGAACCGTGCGGAATCACTGCGTCCTATACATTGCAGGGGTGAGATTTCTCTTGCGGAGACTCGCATCTATGCAAGATAAATTGACATGCTGGGGTCTGGAGAGACGCGCTGCATGTCCGTCTCTGCGGGTGAGGTGTGGGTGTCAGTGCACGCATAATACTGTAGAGATGGAATTTCTTGGAATCCCCTCCACTACACTGTAACATCTGGCTGCTGCGGGTTGGACACTGCACAAGTACACAGCAGCCGACCCGCAGCGTTTACTGACTGTGGGCACACACCCTCAGAGTTTTGATGTTTGTCTGTATTTTTTACAGTTTGCATTTTGTCTACAGTACATGTTTAATAAAGTTAGTTTTATTCACCAAAAACGCAGCGAAAAACAATGTTGCTACATTTGCAGCTTTTTTAAAAACTTTTTCATTGCTTTCTACGGGTGAAAAAAATTGCTGAAAGAAGTGACATGCTGCAGATTTGAAAAAAACTGCAGTTGTGAAATTCAGTCAGGAGAAAGTAAAAGGGTGCGCAGGAGATTTCTGAAGATCTCAGTTTTTGCTTGTGCGTAAAATGCTGTAAACTTCTTATTTGCAGAAGAAAAAGCTGCAAAAATTCTGCATATGAACATGGCGAAAAGCTGCTTGTTAAAGCACCAGCAAAACATAGGAGATTTCCGAAATCTCCCGCAGGCGCTTGTGTTTTTCTGACTGGATTTCAGAACTGTAGCGCTTTATAAATCTGTAGCGTGTCACTTCTTTCAGTGTGTTTTCACCCGTAGAAAGCAATGAAAGAATAAAAAAAGCTGCAGATATTGCAACGGCATTTTTCACTGCAATTTCTTAAGTGGTTTGGTGTATTAAACTATTAGGTCTCGTTCACATGTTCAGTATTTCACATCAGTATTTGTAATGCAGAAACAGCAGTGGGACAAGGAGAAACAGGTCACCACTTCTGTATTTATCACCCACCTGGTTCTGGCTTACACATACTGAAGTGAAATACTGACCCAATACTGACCCAATACTGACCAAATACTGACCCAAAACTGACAAAATACTGACCCAATACTGACCCACAACTGACCAAATACTGACCCACTACTGACCCACTACTGACCCAATACTGACCCAAAACTGACAAAATACTGACCAAATACTGACCCAATACTGACCCACAACTGACCAAATACTGACCCACTACTGACCCACTACTGACCCAATACTGACCAAATACTGACCCAAAACTGACAAAATACTGACCCAATACTGACCCACAACTGACCAACTACTGACCCACTACTGACCCACTACTGACCAAATACTGACTCAATACTGACTCAATACTGACTCAATACTGACTCAATACTGACCAAATACTGACCCAATACTCAACAAGCTGAAAAACAGGTGTTTAGAACGCAACGTTTTTACTGCCAATAGAACAGGTTTTGGCTACTGAAAAAAATGCTGCATGTGAACATAGTCTTACTCTGAAACGCTATGGCTATCTGTGGTGTTACATAGGACTGCAGGTGACATCTACTACATTATCTGTTCTCAGAGTTATCACTGTGATATCTGTGGTGTTACATAGGACTGCAGGAGACATCGACTAAATTATCTGTACTCAGAGAGTTATCACTGCTATCTCTGGTGTTACATAGGACTGCAGGTGACATCTACTACATTATCTATACTCAGAGAGTTACCACTGCTATCTCTGGTGTTACATAGGACTGCAGGTGACATCTACTACATTATCTGTTCTCAGAGTTATCACTGTGATATCTGTGGTGTTACATAGGACTGCAGGTGACATCTACTACATTATCTGTACTCAGAGAGTTACCACTGTTATCTCTGGTGTTACATAGGACTGCAGGTGACATCTTCTACATTATCTGTACTCAGAGAGTTACCACTGTTATCTCTGGTGTTACATAGGACTGCAGGTGACATCTTCTACATTATCTATACTCAGAGTTACCACTGCTATCTTTGGTGTTACATAGGACTGCAGGTGACATCTACTACATTATCTGTACTCAGAGAGTTATCACTGTTTTATCTGTGGTGTTACATAGGACTGCAGGTGACATCTACTACATTATCTGTACTCAGAGAGTTATCACTGCTATCTCTGGTGTTACATAGGACTGCAGGTGACATCTACTACATTATCTGTACTCAGAGAGTTATCACTGTGTTATCTCTGGTGTTACATAGGACTGCAGGTGACATCTACTACATTATCTGTACTCAGAGAGTTATCACTGTGTTATCTCTGGTGTTACATAGGACTGCAGGTGACATCTACTACATTATCTGTACTCAGAGTTATCACTGTTATCTGTGGTGTTACATGGGACTGCAGGTGACATCTACTACATTATCTGTTCTCAGAGAGTTATCACTGTTATCTGTGGTGTTACATGGGACTGCAGGTGACATCTACTACATTATCTGTTCTCAGAGAGTTATCACTGCTTTCTCTGGTGTTACATAGGACTGCAGGTGACATCTACTACATTAACTGTTCTCAGAGAATTATCATTGCTATCTCTGGTGTTACATAGGACTGCAGGTGACATCTACTACATTATCTGTTCTCAGAGAATTATCACTGCTATCTCTGGTGTTACATAGGACTGCAGGTGACATCTACTACATTATCTGTACTCAGAGAGTTATCACTGTATTATCTGTGATGTTAAAAAAATAATAATTAAGATGGGGTTGTGGGGCAACTCTTTGTCTTGGGCCCCCAATCTTTTCTGACCCTAGCAACGCCCCTGCGTACAGCTAATAGTGGCAGACCCGTTGGCCGATATAAGGCCCCTAAATATTGGGGCCACAGTGCGAGCACTGGCTCCAGGCCCCTCCACCAACTTTATCCGCTTCCTGCTCGTGTAATGTAACCTAAATGTTTGTGTGATTTTACAATGTTAGCATTTGGGGCCCCACTTTGAACTTTTGCCTGGGGCCCCACTTTGTCTAAAACTGGCCCTGCAAGACACGAAATGTTCCATGTACACTTATGTATTTATATGTCAGAAGTTGTCCCTACAACATAGAGGCCCCCAAGCACATCCATAGTCCTGGTCCCAACCCACCAGCTTCATCAGGATATTTGCATTTTGCATTGAATGCTAAACAACATGGAATTTGTAAGTTTCTCCAAACAGTATGGCCAAGGACAGTGTCACAGCCTTTAGACATGTTGATGAGGCTCCCCTGTGAGACAAAGGCTGCCGACCATAGTATAAACATAAGATCTCCCTCAGACTGGCCGTCTGTCTCCGCTCTGAGGCTGATGATGAAATTATGAGCCTCTGAATGCATTTTCTACAGCGAGAACACAGATTGGTCGATACAGGTCTTGGGTCATAGCATCCCCAGCTTGGGAGTCCCAAAAAACGGTATAAAAGACCCAACCTCAATGAAGGTGAACTCATTTGAGAAAAAAAAATCCTACTGATAAAAAGAAATCCCTGAGGAAAGGACTTGAAGGAACCTAGGCGAGACTTGGTAACTATATCAATGGTTTCTCCAGTGTTGGGGTTATTGGGGATTGCTGGATTTCCCGCTTTTACTTTTTGTTGGGTTATCTAGTTTACAATTTGGGACGTTTGCTCTTCTTCAGCTCTTTTTGTTGTTTCTATATAATATTGTAGTTTGGGGATTTTGTGATTCATTTCTTTGTGTTAGCAGGTTTCTAGTGTTCGCTTGATTCTGGGTATAAGACCATGTGGTTTTAGACATTGTTGTTGTTGTGCTTGATTTGCTATCTGACCCTCTAGAACCTGCTGTTATTATTGGGTGCTGGTCTTATTGTTCTTGGTACTGCTAATAATATTTCTTGATATTGGACAGTGTCCTATTTATTCACGGCAATGGTATTTCTTACATTTTCGGCTGACTGCTATCTAATGTGAATGTGTAGGTTTAATGGTTGTTCCACCACTTGAATATTGATGTTCCGTCCTTAGGATTAGGCTGAACTAGCAATGAAAGATCATCTAAAGAACGCTCGTTTCACGATTACCGTATCTTGCTGTGTAAGCAGACCGCTGATCACACGATGAATGAGCAAATGTTCATTCATTTACACTGCAGAAAAAAAAAATCATGGTTTTCAGTGGTATATATCAGACTTAGGCCGGGGTCACACTTGTGAGTGCAATGCCAGAAACACGTGCGAGTCTCTCCCCTCAATACCCGGCACTCGGACCGGAGTGTTCCGCTGCATAGAAAGTCATGTAGCCGCACGCTGCGGCCCCGAGTCTCTCACAAGTGTGATCCCGGCCTAATACTGCTGGGAACCACTGCAGCCGGTGTGTACTGAGCGATCTTATACAGAGGTTACTTTGGCCTGCCTGTGGAAACAGTCTTACGTGATGGCCGATACGTAAAGGTTTACCAGCTAGCGATCATTTAGTGCTTTATGGCTTTTACTCTATACCGAGGGTCTCAATCTCGGCCGGGTACATGGGAAAATATTTGAATTGAAGTACTGTGTTCTTTGTGGGAAAAAAATGATGTTTCCAGTGATACCGTTATTTTTTCTATACAACTTTTTGTTCATCTTTTTTTTTTACAATCTTTAATATTCTTATTAATGGTGTTTGCCATATGGGTTATGGTACAGGTGTTATTATTTTTTTTTTTTACATAAAACAGCATTTTTACTGGCCAAATATTTTTCTGTTGTTTTTTTTTTCACACTCTTTTTTTCTTTATTTTTGTCCCCAGTCTTTTCCCATGCAATATTATTGTTTTACAATTAGCCCCTTATATTAATTCTTGCCCCCATCCTGTACTAATGTCCCCAGTCCTGTAATGTACCCCATTTTGTACTAATGTCCCCTGTCCTGTAATGTTCCCCATTTTGTAATAATGTCCTCAGTCCTGTAATGTCCCCATTTTGTAATAATGTCCCCTGTCCTGTAATGTCCCCCATTTTGTACTAATGTCCCCTGTCCTGTAATGTCCCCCATTTTGTAATAATGTCCCCTGTCCTGTAATGTCCCCCATTTTGTACTAATGTCCCCTGTCCTGTAATATCCCCCATTTTGTAATAATGTCCCATGTCCTGTAATGTCCCCCATTTTGTAATAATGTCCTCAGTCCTGTAATGTCCCCCATTTTGTACTAATGTCCCCTGTCCTGTAATATCCCCCATTTTGTAATAATGTCCCCAGTCCTGTAATGTCCCCCATTTTGTAATAATGTCCCCAGTCCTGTAATGTCCCCCATTTTGTACTAATGTCTTCTGTCCTGTAATGTCCCCCATTTTGTAATAATGTCCTCAGTCCTGTAATGTCCCCCATTTTGTACTAATGTCCCCTGTCCTGTAATATCCCCCATTTTGTAATAATGTCCCCAGTCCTGTAATGTCCCCCATTTTGTAATAATGTCCCCAGTCCTGTAATGTCCCCCATTTTGTACTAATGTCTTCTGTCCTGTAATGTCCCCCATTTTGTAATAATGTCACCTGTCCTGTAATGTCCCCCATTTTGTTATAATGTCCTCAGTCCTGTAATATCCCGTCCAGTAATAATGTCCTCAGTCCTGTAATATCCCCTGTCCGGTTATAATGCCCCGTACTGTAATAATGTCCCTAATCCTGTAATAATATCCCTGTTCTCTAATGTTCTTCGTCCTGTAAAAATGTGCCCAAATCTGTAATAATATCCCTCGTCCTGTAATAATGTCTCTCAGCCTATAGTAATGGTCCACCGTCCTGTAATAACATCGTCAATCTGAGGACACACATTCAGTTAAAAAGGAACGCTGACATCGACTGCCTCTGGCACGGGCAGCGAATGTCTCAGGGGCCCGGAGACCCCTGCCCTAAAGTGTGTTAAAGTAGTTGTCTAGGATTGGGGTTCATGTCTGCAGTCACTCCATGTGTCATGGCGACTAGGCTGGGTGGCATCGGTCAATACAAGTGCATTGCCCGAGGCAGGACTTGTCTAGTCAGAATGTGTCCGGAAGTATGCAAATCTGCCACTTGTGGTCACAATGACCGCCCACTCCCAGGGCCAGTACTGTAGAATCCTGACCGCTCGCAGTGCAAGTTGTGAAGATTCACATGCAAGTTGTGAAGATTCACATGTCTGCAGTCACATAGCGTCACTGCAGACTTGAGCACAAAGCCTGAACCCTTTAAAGGGAAAGTGTCATCAAAAAATTATTATTTTTTCAATAATATGAAGTATCAGTGTTTTAATCTCTAAAAAAATATTATCTGTTTTCTGAGTAAAATATGAAACATCATTTAAAAAGGTTTGATATTTTCCACTTTTAAACACTAGGGGGAGCAGCTGCTGAAATTTACCATGAAAACCAAGTGTACAACAAGCTCAGATTACCACTGCAGTAAAAGTGGGCGGAGTTTGCTCATGTGTGTGATGTCACTCCTCCTGGGTGTCTGCAAAAGGAGAAGAAAAAATTATGTTTAGGGCCATAGTGAGGAGCCATTTTGTTGGTGACAAGTACAGTGTCACCGAGGACGACCGGCAGCACCGATTCCGTTAGTTGGTGCTGCTGGCTTTATCATAAGCTGAGGTTAGATATGTGAAGTGTACAATGTGCTATGATTAGATACACTAGAGTAACACGCTGCAATTAGATACAGGGTTTAGTGTAGTGTATCACGATGGGATTAGATACGCAGTATCTAATGTATGTAATATGTGACCCCGCTCCGTCCGCCTCTATGGGAGCAGTAATGAAATATGTTACCCTAGCTCTGGACACTTCTATGGGATGTTCCAAAGAGAACACTCTATATAAAGAGTATCAGTTCCAATTCTAGTCAACTTTTTGATTGAATACCAGATCACATATTTTCATAAACCGTGCACTTCAGGTACAAAGGTCCAATATTTGAACCAAAAAGCACTTATCACGGTTACCATGTGGACATATTTCATTGGGTGCATGCATCACGTTCCGCCATATTTAGTAAAAGCAACTAGGAACAATCTCACCCATCAGTAGCTCAGGAACCGTCCTTTTTCACCTCAGCAACCGATTTCCATGGGAGTGGGGCACTCAACCTATTATGCCCTGTAAAGGCTAATATGGCCCTGTCCCCAATAACTCCCGCCCTAACAAGGGCAGTCCACAGCTGACCTCTACAATATCAGCCCTATTTGTCCCTGTGTGTCCCAACGCGTTTCATCAGTTCATAGAATCATCAGGGGAATCCACACTCTACCAGGGTACATAACTATTGCTGGAGGAAACAAAAATTCTCTCTCTCTGACTATCGGGCTATCAGTGGTCCAGTGACTGGATAGTGCGTTGGGACACACAGGGACAAATAGGGCTGATATTGTAGAGGTCAGCTGTGGACTGCCCTTGTTAGGGCGGGAGTTATTGGGGACAGGGCCATATTAGCCTTTACAGGGCATAATAGGTTGAGTGCCCCACTCCCATGGAAATCGGTTGCTGAGGTGAAAAAGGACGGTTCCTGAGCTACTGATGGGTGAGATTGTTCCTAGTTGCTTTTACTAAATATGGCGGAACGTGATGCATGCACCCAATGAAATATGTCCACATGGTAACCGTGATAAGTGCTTTTTGGTTCAAATATTGGACCTTTGTACCTGAAGTGCACGGTTTATGAAAATATGTGATCTGGTATTCAATCAAAAAGTTGACTAGAATTGGAACTGATACTCTTTATATAGAGTGTTCTCTTTGGAACATCTTTGATATCTATATTTCTTGGTCCAATTGGACGTTTAGTGGCTAAGTGGGAATTTTTTATATTATGCACATGCACTTAATCACTTTTTGTATAGAAGGTAGTTTTTAATGATATAATTAAAAGTTATATTTTAAATTTAATCTCAATGCTGTATATGGATTAATGAAGAGAGAGAATTTGGGTTTTTTCACCCCTTTTACGGATTTGGACACTTCTATGGGAGCAGTAGTGTAATGTGTGACCCCGCTCCATCCACCTCTATGGGAACAGTAGTGTAATGTGTGACCCCGCTCTGTCCACTTCTATGGGAGCAGTAGTGTAATGTGTGACCCCGCTCCATCCACCTCTATGGGAACAGTAGTGTAATGTGTGACCCCGCTCTGTCCACTTCTATGGGAGCAGTAGTGTAATGTGTGACCCCGCTCCATCCACCTCTATGGGAACAGTAGTGTAATGTGTGACCCCGCTCTGTCCACTTCTATGGAAGCAGTAGTGTAACGTGTGACCCCGATCCATCCACTACATTACATTACTGATCCCATAGAAGTGGACAGAGCTGGGGTCACACATTACATTACACATTACACTATTGCTCCCATAGAAGTGGACAGAGCGGGGTCACACATTACACTACTGCTCCCATAGAGGTGGATGGAGCAGGGTCACACATTACACTACTGCTTCCATAGAAGTGGACAGAGCTAGGGTCACACATTACACTACTGCTCCCATAGAAGTGGACAGAGTGGGGGTCACACATTACACTACTGCTCCCATAGAAGTGGAGAGAGCGGGGTCACACATTACACTACTGCTCCCATAGAAGTGGACAGTGCGGGGGTCACACATTACACTACTGCTCCCATAGAAGTGGACAGAGCTAGGGTCACACATTACACTACTGCTCCCATAGAAGTGGACAGAGTGGGGGTCACACATTACACTACTGCTCCCATAGAAGTGGAGAGAGCGGGGTCACACATTACACTACTGCTCCCATAGAAGTGGACAGTGAAGGGGGTCACACATTACACTACTGCTCCCATAGAAGTGGACAGAGCTAGGGTCACACATTACACTACTGCTCCCATAGAAGTGGACAGAGTGGGGGTCACACATTACACTACTGCTCCCATAGAAGTGGACAGAGCGGGGTCACACATTACACTACTGCTCCCATAGAAGTGGACAGAGCTAGGGTCACACATTACACTACTGCTCCCATAGAAGTGGACAGAGCGGGGTCACACATTACACTACTGCTCCCATAGAAGTGGACAGAGCTAGGGTCACACATTACACTACTGCTCCCATAGAAGTGGACAGAGTGGGGGTCACACATTACACTACTGCTCCCATAGAAGTGGACAGAGCGGGGGTCACACATTACACTACTGCTCCCATAGAATAGACAGAGCGGGGTCACACATTACACTACTGCTAACAGTATATATAATGGCCCCACACAGTTCTCCATACAGTACAATGGCCCCACATAGTGCTTTATACAGTACAATGGCCCCACATAGTGCTCCATACAGTATAATGGTTCCCACATAGTGCTCCATACAGTACAATGGCCCCAAATAGTGCTCCATACAGTATAATGGCCCCACATAGTGCTCTATACAGTATAATGGCCCCACATAGTGCTCCATACAGTACAATGGCCCCAAATAGTGCTCCATACAGTATAATGGCCCCACATAGTGCATCATGATGGGCTTTACATACACAGCTCTACTATGTAAGTTTACAGTGACGTGGCAGAGCGGAGTCAGTGTGTTCAGGTGGCGGTGAGCGGTGATCAGCAGCCTGGTACTATGCTACTGATGTCAGGCAGCAATCACTGCTCTCTGCTGCTGATACTCACCTTATCCAGGACCCCCACTCCTCACATGTCATGTCACCACTCCCAGCCCTGCAGCATACACTGTGGGCTTCATAAAAATGGCGCCTATCTCCCCCCCCCAGCTGTGACCTGGAGAGCCCAGGGGGCCTGCCCATATCACAGCAGAAGGCAGCTACAGTACAGAACACGCAGTTGAACAGAGACCACAGACTTCTATGTACAGGGGCTGCCATATTTGTGGTGTGTAAGGGTCTTAACACAACAACAAATGCAAGTGGCAGCTATCAGTGTCTACACAAAACAATAATAATAAAAAAAAACTTTTTAAATAGTGAATTTAATTTTGCATTAAAAAGACTTGATTATATAATCAATAACTATTCATACGGAAATAAAAATTGCAGCAGCTTCCCTTGAAGTATAGAGAGCGGGTAGCTTCTGAGCAGAAGCCGCACGAAAAAAATGCGCGTCATTTGTATCAGCCGATTCAGTTTCTGATCCCTGAAGCCATGAAAAGTGACATAAGGTGGAACGGGGCACAGGAATATTATTTTGTCATTGCTGTGCACTATGCTCATTTTATAGGGTGGACAGCACGGCTGCTCAGTGGTTAGCACAGTATGGTGGCTCAGTAGTTAGCAGTGTTAGGCCGGCCTCACACTGGGCGTAAGACAATACGCCACGTATTATACGTCCGTACTACGGCCGTAATACGGAGAAATGTTCCCAAAATATTGATCCGTAGTCAGGGTGTGTCAGCGTATTTTGCGCATGGCATCCTCCGTATGTAATCCGTATGGCATCCGTACTGCGAGATTTTCGCGCAGGCTTGCAAAACCGACATCTAATGGATTTATGTGCTCAAATGTTCGGGAAAACATATATACAGTATATATATATATATATATATATATATATATATATATATATGTCATTGAGACACATATATATATATTCTGTATTTAGATTTCATTCAGCGCGATATGTGTTAAAAGCCGGTAATTCAATTGCCGGCTTCTCATTTCTCCTGCACAAACCCGACAGGATATGAGACATGGTTTACATACAGTAAACCATCTCATATCCCCTTTTTTGTTGCATATTCCACACTTCTAATGTTAGTAGTGTGTATGTGCAAAATTTCAGCGCTGTAGCTGCTGAAATAAAGGGTTAAATGGCGGAAAAAATTGGCGTGGGCTCCCGCGCAATTTTCTCCGCCAGAATGGTAAAGCCAGTGACCGAGGGCAGATATTAATAGCCAGGAGAGGGTCCATGGTTATTGGCCCCCCCGTGGCTAAAAACATCTGCCCCCAGCCACCCCAGAAAAGGCACATCTGGAAGATGCGCCTATTCTGGCACTTGGCCACTCTCTTCCCACTCCCTGTAGCGGTGGGATATGGGGTAATGAAGGGTTAATGCCACCTTGCTATTGGAAGGTGACATTAAGCCAGATTAATAATGGAGAGGCGTCAATTATGTCACCTATCCATTATTAATCCAATAGTACGAAAGGGTTAAAAAACACACACACACATGATTTAAAAGTATTTTAATGAAATAAACACAGCGGTTGTTGTAATAATTTATTGTTCTCTCAATCCATCAGGAACACCCTCGCTTGGAAAAATAATAAACGCACAAGATACATACCTTCTGGTGAACCGTCTCGTCCCACGAAGTAATCCATCTGAAGGGGTTAACTAATATTACAGGCAGGAGCCCTGCTAAATGCAGCTGTGCTCCGTGCTTGTAATTCCCCAGCGAATGAATGAAATGTAGGTCATTGACCTACATTTCCTTCAGTGGCGGTGATGCGCCCCCTGGTGGATGTCCTCATATGACCTGGAGCGTGGGAAAAAGTTCCCAGGCTGCAGTTCATGAGAACATCCACCAGAGGGCGCCTCACCGCGACTGAAGGAAATGTAGGTCAATGACCTACATTTCATTCATTCGCTGGGGAATTACAAGCACGGAGCACAGCTGCATTTAGCAGGGCTCCTGCCTGTAATATTAGTTAACCCCTTCAGATGGATTACTTCGTGGGACGAGACGGTTCACCAGAAGGTATGTATCTTGTGCGTTTATTATTTTTCCAAGCGAGGGTGTTCCTGATGGATTGAGAGAACAATAAATTATTACAACAACCGCTGTGTTTATTTCATTAAAATACTTTTAAATCATGTGTGTGTGTGTGTTTTTTAACCCTTTCGTACTATTGGATTAATAATGGATAGGTGACATAATTGACGCCTCTCCATTATTAATCTGGCTTAATGTCACCTTCCAATAGCAAGGTGGCATTAACCCTTCATTACCCCATATCCCACCGCTACAGGGAGTGGGAAGAGAGTGGCCAAGTGCCAGAATAGGCGCATCTTCCAGATGTGCCTTTTCTGGGGCGGCTGGGGGCAGATGTTTTTAGCCACGGGGGGGCCAATAACCATGGACCCTCTCCTGGCTATTAATATCTGCCCTCGGTCACTGGCTTTACCATTCTGGCGGAGAAAATTGCGCGGGAGCCCACGCCAATTTTTTCCGCCATTTAACCCTTTATTTCAGCAGCTACAGCGCTGAAATTTTGCACATACACACTACTAACATTAGTAGTGTGGAATATACAAAAAAAAAGGGGATATGAGATGGTTTACTGTATGTAAACCATGTCTCATATCCTGTCGGGTTTGGGAAGGAGAAATGAAAAGCCGGCAATTGAATTACCGACTTTTCACTAACACCGCTGCGTATTTCTCGCAAGTCACACTGCTGGTCAGTGTGGAATCCGTATTTTTCTCGCCCCCATAGACTTTCATTGGCGATTTTTTTGCGCAATACGGTGACAAACGCAGCATGCTGCGATTTTGTACGGCCGTAGAAAGCCGTATAATACTGAACCGTAATATAAGGCTAATAGGAGCAGCCCCATTGAGAATAATTGTGCCGTTTATTTTGCAAGTTTTACGGACGTAGTTTATGCGCTCATACGTCCGTAAAACTCGCTAGTGTGAGGCCGGCCTTACTGTGCAGTGCTGGGCTCCTGGGTTGAAATCTCACCAACATCTGCAAGGTGCTTGTGCACCCCCTCCTGTGTCCCTCTCCCCTGTGCCCACCATATCTTTAGGTAATGGCTATAATTCACATTACTGTCAAACAATTTGATCTAACTTTTTATGGCCAGTTACTATTGCAAGCGTACCAATTTTTGTGTATATTGTATATTAACTGGGGGAGTACCCCTTTGAGGGACCTTTCTGTCTCTTCCATTCGGGAATGTATTTGATATATTAAGATAATTTTGTCAGCTCTATCCTGATTCGTGTGTTGTTTTAGTTGATCTCTTGCCATGTAGATGTATACCGTTTTACTAATTATTTAACAAACTTTATTTTATATATTGTTATCCCTTATGCCCGTCTATTATGGCATTACTTTGATCATGGCACTATAATCTGGACTTGATAGGCATATTTTCTAGTTGTTCATATCTGCCAGGAGTTTGTATGTTCTCTGCGTGTTTGCGGGGGTGTCCTCCGGTTTCCTCCCACCCTCCCAAGACATACTGATAGGGATTGAGAGTAGTGATGAGCGAATGTACTAGTGTAAGGTGTTATCTGAGCATGCTCGAGTGCTAGCTGACTGTCTTCGGCAGGCTCAAATAATATGTTTGAGACCCTCGTGACAGCTGCAACACATACAGGGTTTGCCTAAGGCTACTTTCACACTAGCGTTGGACGATGCACGACGAATTGCGTCGTTGCGACGTACCGACGCTAGCTGTGAATGCGCCGCACAACGGGGGCAGCGGATGCTGTTTTCCAACGCATCCGCTGCCCCATTGTGAGGTGTGAGGAGGAGGGGGCGGAGTTCCGGCCGCGCATGCGCGGTCGGAAAAGACGGGAACGACGCACCAAAAAATGTTACAAGCAACGTTTTTTGGTGGCGACGGTCCCACGCAACCGTCGCACGACGGTTGCGACGTGTGGCAATGCGTCGCTAATGCAAGTCAATGGAGAAAAAAACGCATCCTGCAAGCACTTTTGCAGGATGCGTTTTTTCTACAAAACGACGCATAGCGACGTGCAGTGCACGACGCTAGTGTGAAAGTAGCCTAACAGACAGACAATACCCACAAAGAATGAAAATACAAAGCTTCTCCTATCCTTTGTAATGTTACACTGATGGTAAACCGGATATACAGATGACACCGGAACCAGTTTACACATAAGTATTTTATACGCCTAAGAAAGCATAATAAATAAATACATTTTGTAACAAAAATGACATTGTGTGCACATTCCCTTAGGCAGTTTTTATGGGATTTTTTTTTATCCAGTTTTTTTTACCCTACAAAATGCCATACTTTTCAGACTATAAGACGCACCCCAAAATTTTCAGAAGGAAAATAGGGGACAAAAAAAAATTAATGTGTCAAATGGGGGTCAGTCTTAGGGCTCATTTTCACATGCGAGTCACACGTCCGTATCTCGCATGTGGAAACCAAGCTCTGGTGCCGGCACTCAGGAGCGGAGTTGTGCAGCTCCATGTGTTCCTATGCGGCCGCACGCTCCGCTCCTGAGTGCCGGCTCCACAGCTTGGTTTCCACATGCGAGATACGGACGTGTGCCTCGCATGTGGAAATGAGCCCTAACAGTCCAAATTCAGCTTACCAGGGGTGGGATCAGCAGTCCTGGTGGAGCGTGGTCACAGCGGGTGATCGGTGGTCCGGTGATTCGACTCCCATCCTAGGCTAGTTTGACATATCTCGGGATGAGATCCTGTTGCCGAATTACCCAACTCCTGCTGCCGCCACACTACTGGTAAGTATATTCCGACTATAAGACGCACCCCCGTTTTCCCCAAAAAAATTTGGGAAAAAAGTGCATCTTATAGTCGGAAAAATATGGTATGCTTGAAAATCCAAGCCCGAAAATGATGTGATCTTACCCTTGGGGTTTGTTCACATGCTCAGTTTTGCTGCACATTTTTCCTCATCACATGACAATTACCGCAAAGAAATTCCCAGCAGCTCTGGGGATTTTCCGCAATGTGAGAACATACTTTTTTTAGTCTGTTCTAAGGATGATTCCCGTCCCTCACGGTTCCATATACTGTTCTTAATAGATTTTACATACAAAAAATAAACATTCTTTGTATTAAAAAAAAAATGTTCCATTGTTCAGTGTCTATTTTCTTTTGGACCTCAAGTTACCATTATGCCAAAATTGGAGCAGTGGTGAACTGAAAGGGTTAATTATTGCAACACTGCTGGGTGTGACTTGGGTCTTGCAAGGAAGGTAAAAATGATGTAACCAGGTCTGTCACCTCCAGAAGGTTTCCTTCACAGGCTCCATCAAAGAGACACAGTTGTAAGATTAGATATCTTCATGAAGGCCAGTCTCCAGGTCTTTGGGTCCCAAAAAAAGGGTAATCAAATAAGGAACGTGCAAGGTCATGGAACAAAAATGCAATTCTAATCAGTAGTTAAAATTTTGCATAAATCCAAAATGCAAGCAGATCTTTAAAATCCACGGCTAAGGGTACCGTCACACAGTGCAATTTTGATCGCTACGACCGCACGATTCGTGACGTTCCAGCGATGCATTTACGATATCGCTGTGTCTGACACGCTACTGCGATCCGGATCCCCGCTGAGAATCGTACGTCGTAGCAGATCGTTTGAAACTTTCTTTCGTCGTCTAGTGTCCCGCTGTGGCGGCATGATTGCATTGTGTGACACAGATTGTCTACGATGTGCGCACAGTAACCAACGGCTTCTACATCGCAAATACGTCATGAAATTATCGCTCCAGCGCCGTGTATTGCAACGTGTGACCGCAGTATACGACGCTGGAGCGATGAAAATGGCACTGTGTGACGGTACCCTAAGATCCAGAAAGCTATGTTCCCACCATGAGAATTTTGGTCAGTTTTGGATATTGCAGATATTCTGAACCTATTAGGTAAATTACAGGGAACCTGTCACCAGTTTCCGCTGCCATCTGTTTAAAGACTCAAAAACTGGTGTCTGTTCCCTTTAAACAACCGCCGATCAGCTTTTCCGTAGCAGTCAGCTGCCATCAGCTAGTGTAAATGCGCCCTAAAATTGTGGCCCCAAAGCTTTGGCAGGTCGCTAAGTTTGGGTGCAACACAAGGCTAGCCTAAAATTTATCACATTTTGGAGCTGTCACTCCATTTTCGCCAGCTCCGACAAAGTGGGTGAATTTGGGGCAGGATGTGAGAGTGGCAATCCCCGCTAGACAAATTCATGACATTCCTTGCACAACTGGAGTAAGATTTGTGGCAAGCTGAAAGGAGCAAACTAAAAGAAGAACTTGGAGCAAATCAAAAGCAGTCTTTAATACCAAAAACTAGACAAAAAATAGGAGCAGCGCAAATAATTAATCGGGGCCTGTGTGTATCCAGGGTTACACAACTTGGCTTTTTCATGAGGGACAATGACATTTGCATTGTAAACAAGCAACATTTGCTTCCAGATCAATTGTCTAGACAGTTGATTGCTATCTCCAATCACTTCTAACAGCAGCATACAAAGGGGCCATCATGTGAGCCGTCCTATGGATCTGGATCACACAATTCATCAGCATCATTAGTCGGCTCATCCTATTCCTATGGGTACCGTCACACATTGAAATTTTCATCGCTGCGACGGCACGATTCGTGACGTCGCAGCGTCGTATAATCATCGCTCCAGCGTCGTAGACTGCGGTCACACGTTGCAATCACGGCGCTGGAGCGATGCCGAAGTCCCCGGGTAACCAGGGTAAACATCGGGTAACTAAGCGCAGGGCCGCGCTTAGTAACCCGATGTTTACCCTGGTTACCAGCGTAAACGTAAAAAAACAAACCGTACATGCTCACCCGTCGGTGTCCTTCAGGTCCCTTGCCGTCTGCTTCCTGCTCTGAGTGCAGCCGTACACTGAGAGCAGATCGCAGCACCGCTGTGATCTGCTCTCACTTTCCGGCCGGCACTCAGAGCAGGAAGCAGACGGCAAGGGACCTGAAGGACACCGACGGGTGAGCATGTACGGTTTGTTTTTTTACGTTTACGCTGGTAACCAGGGTAAACATCGGGTTACTAAGCGCGGCCCTGCGCTTAGTTACCCGATGTTTACCCTGGTTACAAGCGAACACATCGCTGGATCGCTGTCACACACAACGATCCAGCGATGTCAGCGGGAGATCCAGCGACGAAAGAAAGTTCCAAACGATCTGCTACGACGTACGATTCTCAGCAGGGTGTCTGATCGCAGTAGCGTGTCAGACACTGCGATATCGTAACGATATCGCTAGAACGTCACGAATCGTAACGTCGTAGCGATGGAAATTTCAATGTGTGACGGTACCCTAATCCACTGTACAGGTTAGACAATTTGTATGAGACAATCACACTTTCATAGCTGCAGGGGATCGAGCGGCAATGGAGACCAGTCAGACAGGAAGGTCCCTGGTGGCTTCTCCCCACCCAGTCCACAAGATTGACATGCACCCACACCAGTAATTGACAGCTTCCACTATCAGAAAGCTGCCAAAGGGTTACACATTAGCTGGACTGTCTGGCATGTGACACCTAGTTCTGCTAATATCCTGATAAAACACTGATTGTATTGAAACTACAGCAAACTGCTGAGCAAGTGACCGATCCCTGGAATCTGGCTCAGTGACCCTACAGCAAGCAAAAAACATTTTGCTCGGTTCGTCAGCCTATTTACACTTCAAGATTATTGGGAGATAATTGAGCAGTATGTATCAGGCACTGGCTGTTGATCTCAGCCAGGTGTACGTGTGGATCAGGCAGCATGTACCACCTGGCAGGTTTACTTTAAGGCCAGTCTCACACGTCCAGATAATTCCGGTACCGGAAAAATCGGTACCGGAATTATCCGTGTCCGTGTGCCCGTGCGTTTCTGTGGCACATCAGTGTGGCACACGTGTGCCGCCCGTGTGCCGACTGGGTACCACACGCACCGTGCAGAGATAAGGGCTGTCCCCCCCACATGGTGCTGAAGCCGCCATTCATATCTTCTCTGCAGCAGCGTTTGCTGTAAAGAAGATATGAATAATCCTTTTGTTTGTTTCTCGTTTAACATAAAGATCCATGTCCCCACCCCCTGTGCGCCCGCCCGCTGTTATTAAAATACTCACCCGGCTCCCTCGCTGGCGCTGCTTCCTGTCCTGGCCGCACCTTCTCCTGTATGAGCGGTCACGTGGGGCCGCCGATTACAGTCATGAATATGCAGCTCCACCTCCCATAGGGGTGGAGCCGCATATTCATTTCTGTAATGGGCGGCCCCACGTGACCGCATACAGGAGAAGCTGCGGCCAGGACAGGACACTGCGAGGGAGACGGGTGAGTATTTTAATAACAGCGGGCGGGCGCACAGGGGGTGGGGACATGGATCTTTAAGTTAAAGGGACACTGTCACCTGAATTTGGAGGGAACAATCTTTAGCCATAGGGGCGGGGTTTTCCTTACCCGCCGGCTGCAATATTGGATTGAAGTTCATTCTCTGTCCTCCGTAGTACATGCCTGACAAGGCAAGATTGCAAACGCTGCTGCAGAGAAGATATGAATGGCGGCTTCAGCACCATGTGGGGGGCAGCTCTTACTGTAGCGCTGTCTCCTGCACGGCACACGGACTGCACACGGACAACGTCTGTGTGCGGTACGTGTTTTACACGGACCCATTGACTTTAATGGGTCTGTGTAATACGTGCGCTCCCACGAACACTGACATGTCTCCGTGTTTGGCACACGGAGACACGGTCCGCAAAAAATCAATGACATCTGCACAGATGCATTGATTTCAATGTGTCTACATGTGTCAGTGGCTCCGGTACGTGAGGAAACTGTCACCTCACGTACCGGAGCCACTGATGTGTGAAACCGGCCTAAGGGGCATTTACAGTAAGGCTATGTGCACACGTTCAGGATTTTTCGCTATAAAAACGCGATAAAACCGCGAAAAAAAATCATACATTAACCATCCTATTATTAGAATGCATTCCGCAATTTTTGTGCACATGTTGCGCTTTTTTTTCCGCGGCGGAATCGAATTCCAGAAAAAAACGCAGCATGTTCATTCTTTGTGCAGAATCGCGGGGACTCCGCACACATCGGAATGCATGCCCACCATGCGGGAAGCGGATCATGTGCGGTTGGTACCCAGGGTGGAGTAGAGGAGACTCTCCTCCAGGCCATGGGAACCATATAATTGTAAAAAAAAAAAAAAAAAATTAAAATAAAAAATCATGATATTCTCACCTTCTGGAGTCCCCGGCAGTCATCCCGCTCCTCGCGATGCTTCAGTTCCCAATAATGCATTGCGAAAATGACCTGTGATGACGTAGCGGTCTCGCGAGTCCAGCTCAACAGGACTGGATTTTCCTTTTCTTTTTCAAAAGAAATTATAGTGCATACAAAACAAAAATGTACATGGTCGACATGACCCAGTTGACACTTTTCGACTGCATGAGTAAGACTGCCTAGTGCAGTCGAAAAGCATCGACTGGGTCATGTCGACCATGTGCATTTTTTTTGTATGCAGTATATTGTATTTTCCGACGTATAAGACGACTGGGTGTATAAGACGACACCCCAACTTTTCCAGTTAAAATATAAAATCTTCTTAAAAGTCGGAGGTCTTCTTATACACCGTATGTCGTCTTATAGGGCCGGTGACTAATGTGCCTTTTGGGGGGGAGAGTGGTCGTGATGACGAAGAGGAGGCGTCTCACAGCAAAGTGTGAGTGGAGTATCCCCCATTACCTCATTGTAGCTGCAGCGTGGGGTGCGGGGAGTGGCGGCTGCTGCTCCTCTTTGTGCCGCGTGGGTGCTGTGCTGTGGGGCGGCGGCTCCTCTTCGTGCAGCGTCTGGCCTCTGTGCTGTGGGGGGCGGCGGCGTATCTTAGTGCAGAGTCGGGGCTCCTCCGGCATCTCCTCAAAGCCCGGAGGCACCGGCAGCTCAATTGCTGCGATGCGGTGGCCTCCGGGAAAATGGCCGCTGGAGGCGGCGCATGCTCAGATTCAGATCTCGTCTCCAGAGATCTTGGGACGAGATCTGAATCTGAGCATGCGCCGCCCCCAGCGGCCATTTTCCCGGAGGCCACCGCATCGCAGCAATGGAGCTGCCGGGGCCTCCGGGCTTTGAGGAAATGCCGGAGGAGCCCCGACTGACTCTGCACGAAGATACGCCGCGGCCCCCCACAGCACAGAGCCCCGATGCTGCAAGAAGAGGAGCCGCCGCCCCACAGCACAGCACCCACGCGGCACAAAGAGCAGCAGCCGCCGCCTCTCCCCAGCACAGAGACCCCACGCTGCAGCTACAATGAGGTAATGGGGGATACTCCACTCACACTTTCCTGTGAGACGCAACCTCTTCGTCATCGGGACCACTCCCCCCCACCCACCATATACACATTAGTGTCTGCACTCGGCGTACAAGACCACACGTATAAGACGACCCCTGACTTTTAAGAAGATTTTCAGGGGTTAAAAAGTCGTCTTATACACCGGAAAATATGGTAATTTCTTTGGAAAAATTAAAATAAAATGAAAATCCAGTCCTGTTGAGCCGGACTCCAATTTTTTTCTATTTTCCTACAGTGCAGTAGCATGAGGCAGTGTCTATAGTACAACCCACAGAAGTTGCTCAGGTAGTGCAGCTCATTCAGGATGGCACATCAATGCGAGCTGTGACAAGGGTATCTGTGTCTGTCAGCACAATGTCTAGAGCATAGAGCAGATACCAGGAGACGTAGAGGGGGCCGTAGGAGGCTGACAACCCAGCAGCAGGACCGCTACCACCTCCTTCGTGCAAGGAGGAACAGGAGGAGCACTGCCAGAGCCCTGCAAAATGACCTCCAGCAGGCCACTAACATCCATGTGTCTGCTCAAACTGTCAGAAACAGACTTCATGAGGGTTATATGAGTGCCTGACGTCCACAAGTGGGGGTTGTGCTTACAGCCCAACACCGTACAGGGCGATTGGCATTTGCCAGAAAACACCAAGATTGGCAGATTCGACACTGGCACCCTGTGCTCTTCATGGATAAGAGCAGGCTCACACTGAGCAGATGTGACAGACCCACTGACTGCAACACACTCCGCATAGCCCTCCATGTGCTCACCAGAGGTACCCTGACTGCCATTAGGTACCAGGATGAGATCCTCAGACCCCTTGTGGGACCATATGCAGGTGCTCTGGACCCTGAGTTCCTCCTGATGCATGACAATGCCAGACCTCATGGATGAAGTGTTGGCAGTTCCTGCAAGATGAAGGCATTGATGCTATGGACTGTCCTGCCCGTTCCCCAGACCTGAACCCAATCAAGTACATCTGGAACATATCTCCTTCCATCCATCCACCAACACCACGTTGCACTACAGATTGTCCAGGAGTTGACTGATGCTTTAATCCAGGTCTAGGAGAAGATCCCTCAGCAGAATATCCGCCGTCTCGTCAGGACCATGCCCAGGCATTGTAGGGACCGAGAAGTTGTAGGGAGGTCATACAGGCACGCAGAGGCCACACACACTACTGAGCATCATTTCCTTGTTTTGAGGAATTTCTATTGAAGTTGGATCAGCCTGTAATTTGATTTTAAGTATCATTCCAAATCTAGACACGTGGGATATTTTGATTTACATTGATCATTTCTGTTTTATTCTCTATGCATTCCACTATGTAATAAAGATTTGCAACAGGGATATTTCATTCAGTGATATCTAGGACGTGGGATTTTAGTGTTCCCTTTAGTTTTAGCAATGTATATACACCTTGGTGCGGTCACTGCCAATGTCACAATAATGAAAAACCACTACTAGCTGCCACCACGAATTGTTCATACAGGACACATGGGCTCATGAAGATGGAGCGGCCTTTAATCGTGCTAATAACGTCGCAGTGCACTGACCGGCCGTGGTAATTTATTAATTTACTTGTTTGTTGAGGAGTTTTGGGAAGTGGATCTGGTTTAACCCCTTCACGCCATGCGCCATACATGTACAGCGCATGTGGTGTCTCCCTCAGCACCGGAGCCCACATCTTTCCGGACATGTCAGCTGTTTTGAACAGCTGACATGTGCCCCTAAGAGCCGCAGTGGAATCGAAGTCTTGATGGAATTAAAAAAGAGCATTTCACTTGTTTGAAGTGGATCCTGATGGAATCTGCCTCAAACCAGTCACTGCCCAATCAGAAGGCTGCAAAAAAAAAATGCTTCTGGGAAAAAAAACCTCTTCAAAAATCTTCAGGAACAGGAGCGTTTACTGAAGCAAAGCCTGACACCATTTTTCACTGCTTCAAAAAAAAGTCAGTATTTGAAACTTTACAAGAAACACATGACCTCATCTCATAGTGTGCATATTATGGTGTTGTCTAATGCTGCAGGCCTTTAAGGGACCAGGGTGAACGTTCCCTTTAAGGTCTGTACTGAACATGTGCTGCACACGAGGTAAAAAAAAATAATCTAATTTTCAAAAATGTAAACTACATTTCCCAGCATGCCGCGCCACTTCCTAGTCAGCAAATAGAGCGTGATAGGATGCCGGGTATTGTAGTCCATGAAGCCTATTAGCGCACCGCTTCTTCATAGATGATAGGAGACGGCTTGCTTCTCACACACAACGTTATAGAACACGGATCCCGGTAACGGTTGGCTTTGTAGTCGCCACCCGTCGTGCTTTCCGCCGACGTCGTCATCAAACTACAAAATGGCGCCCACTGCAGAAACAGCTCACGTACTCCCAATGACCACGCCCCTTCCCAAGTCACGAGTCATGGGCGGAAATGCTGACGTATGCGCGTCAGAGCACGCCGTACGTGCATGCGCCCGTATAAATAGCGCGCCGACGGGCTGCGGCCTTTTCCCCTCTACCCCGGCTGTTAGTGCTGTGTGTGAGTGTGTGCTCCGGAGCCTGGCCTCGGCACACATTTCTTATTATTAAAAAAATATAAAAAATAAAAAAAAAGCACAAAATCCCTTCAAAAAACCCAGAAAAATCCCCCCCGAGCTCCTCTTCTCCCCTCACGTTTTATTTTCTGTTGATTTTAACGAGAAGACGTTCCCGCCGCCGCCAGCTCTCAAGGATTTTAACGCTAGAGGAAAAAAAAATTACAAAAGAAAAAAAAAACGGAATAAGTAACGTGAAGTGAAGAGAAAAGCTGCTGCTGCCCGACCGCGGAGAGGACCCTGCGATACCGGTGAGCGGGCCCGGGGAGGAGGGAGGGAGGGAGGACGGGCGGCACACCGGGGGCGCCATGTGCCGGGGCTGCCCGCTCCACGTGTGTGTGCCGCCACATGAGGAAGCCGGGCTCTCCGGGTGCCAGCTGCTGGGGTGACCGTGGGGGGCCCGGCCCGGTGTGTGGGGTGACCGTGGGGGGCCCGGCCCGGTGTGTGGGACACGAGGGTCCTCAGGCGACGCTTGTGGTCTGTTGTCACACAGGGGGGTCCCCAGGCTGGTGTGTGAGGACGGCGGTCTGTGGGACACGGGGGGAGGGCGTGGGGCCCGGTGCTGACGTGTGAGAATGGGGTCCATGTGCTGGCACGCGTGGCCGATGTGTGCAAGTGGGGGCTACGGTCTGACAGTGGGACAGAGGTGCTCCCAAGCCGGGGCGTAGGACAATGAGGGGGTCTCGGTCCTGTTTGGGCATGGAGGGGGTCATCGGGCCGGTGTGCACAAGAGGGGACTACGGTGTGACGCCCAGAGGCCACGTGTGGGACACAAGGGTCCCAGCCCTGTGCTGTGGGGAGTCTGCCTGATGCGCGTGTATGAGACACGAGTGTCCCCAGGTCGGCCCATGACCGTGTGCCATACACATGCTCCACACCGCAGCCATGTGAGTGCCTCATATGATGGCACATGTGGTCCTGCCTTCCTCCACTGGTTCATTTACTCTGAATCCATAGATTCCCGCTCACGCACTTTCCTTATGGGGCGTACTTTAGGCCTCCATGGCCACTTTTGAGGTGGACTCTAGTGATGGATCGGCGCCAAAACTGTCCAAAGCGACTGTCCCATTACACTGAGCCTGCTCCGTTTTGTTCAGTTCCCTTGGAAGGGACTACTAGGAAGTCTGACCCCCACCTTATTTATAAGTTAGCAGTGATAGCTTGTTTTTTTTTTTTTTTAGGACACCTCCTTTAAGTTTTAAATTCTTAAAACGATAGTCTGCATTTCCTAGCGCTGCCGATGCTTCCTGAGCCACGGACAGATCATGCGGCGAAGCAACCTCTGGTCTCCGCACTTCTACACTGTATTCTTGCTTCATGTCTTTCAACCTCTGTGCTTGCTGGGCCTTCTGGTATTGCAACAGCTGGAGTCACATGTTAGTCCAGTGTCCTGTAAGCATGAAGCTGTGCGGGCCGAGGAGAGCAGTATTGGGCAGGGACACTGACTGCGTTTACCTATTTGTTCTAGCCAGACATAGTATATCCAGAAGATATGCCATGACTGATGCAACGCCTACAGCTGGGAACCATGTCCCTTAAATTGTGTACTCCTGGCCGATGAGTGGACTGGTTGCAACCTGACCTGAAGTTGTTACCTAGGATTTGTGTTGATCCTATATATATATATTTTTTTTTTGATCATGCTTGGTAAGTATCCTGCTGTAACGGCAAATACACAATACATAACGGTAGTTTGTTTTTTTTTTTTACCAATGGTGCATTTTAAAGCACAGCATGTCCATTGTTTTAGCAATTTTCCCAATTGAGATGCATTGCTTAGCATAAAAAATTGCAGTAAAAACACAAGTTATTGTCTTCTGGTCGTAGCCTGCATTTTTTCATGCAGAATAAAACTTCATTAAAAACTCTGAGCACACCCAAACTGTCATTACTACTTCCAGACTATCCAAGGATATGATCTTGTGGTTTATGTAAGGGTCTATGCCAGTGCCAGCTGCAAAATAGTGTTTGCAAAGCTGCCCTATCAATAAATATCTGCTACAGATGTGAACAGAGCCTGAGCTTACCGAACTCGCAAAATCTCTGCTTGCTCCAAGATATAGATTTCTTTTCCTACAGCTTGTGTTTGGTGTCCAAGCTGATAAAGCAGTGACCCCCCCCCCCCCCCCCACAAAGTACGGTATTCACAACAGTGCAAATTCCAGGGTGTTTACCGATTTGTACTTCCTCCTCTTGTAGGTTTCTATAGAAGTATTTTTAACTGCACAACATCCCATATACCTGAACGCATATGGTGGAGTTTTATCTTCTTATACCTTGCTGTTGGGTGTAGTGTACGTTGTGATTTGTAAGGAAAGGGAAGTTTGGCATAATTTTCATGCCCCATTTATACCAAAAAGGCAGTTGGGTTTTTAGTATTTTAATGAATTTCTGCAATGGGTGTAAGGTGCATCCTTCCAAATATTATACATCCTCATCTATTACTAGAGGGAGGGATTATGACTCACGAGGCATGTCTTGTACATAAATCACCTTCTGCCGTCATCTGTTCTGTAACATTCAAGTTAATGTTTAACGTCAGTTATGTTAAAGGGAACCTGTCACCACGTTTTTGGAAGATGGGATAAAAATAGCGTTAAATAGGGGCAGAGGTGGGCGTTACATTAGTGTGTGTGTTATGCGTTTATTACCCACCTAAGTTGCCGAAATAACTTTGCAAAGTCTCCGTTTTCGCCTGTCAATCAGGCTGGTCAGGTCACATGGGCGTGGTGTCTTCACCCAGATTTGGCGTAGTTTTCCGTTGGTGGCGTAGTGGTGTGCGCATGCCCAAAGTCCGGAATCCTCTTCCAGGGGATTTAAAATAGCGCGGTGTTCGTTATTGCATTGGTGATCGGTGGGCGCGGCCATCTTCCTTTGGCCGCGCGTGCGCAGAAGCGGCGCTCTGCTGGCCGCGGCTTCAGGAAAATGGCGCGCGTGCGCAGATGGATATCGCGGCGGCCATTTTCCTGAAGCCGCGGCCAGCAGAGCGCCGCTTCTGCGCACGCGCGGCCAAAGGAAGATGGCCGCGCCCACCGATCACCAATGCAATAACGAACACCGCGCTATTTTAAATCCCCTGGAAGAGGATTCCGGACTTTGGGCATGCGCACACCACTACGCCACCAACGGAAAACTACGCCAAATCTGGGGGAAGACAACGCCCATGCGACCTGACCAGCCTGATTGACAGGCGAAAACGGAGACTTTGCAAAGTTATTTCGGCAACTTAGGTGGGTAATAAACGCATAACACACACACTAATGTAACGCCCACCTCTGCCCCTATTTAACGCTATTTTTATCCCATCTTCCAAAAACGTGGTGACAGGTTCCCTTTAAGAGCATATGCTGTAATGTGACATTGCAACCTGAGACCCCCCCCCCATTCTTATAAGAAAGGTGACAGCAGAATTTAGTAGTCGGATCCCACCTGCTGTGCGGTTACTATGAATGATGTCAGTGCAAATGCTCGGCATGGCTGACACTCCTGCAAGAAAACCGCATGTTGTTGACCACGATTTATAGTGTGTAGGTTTGTAAAAAGGTGTGCTTTACCTGTGGGAGCTGGGTCCTAGCTCTGCCTAACATTCTCTATGCAAGAACCCAGCCTTGTGGGTTTGCGGTTTCTGTACAATACAGCACTAATCCTGTATCATTGGACTGTTTCTCCAGTGCTGCTCAGTTGCACATTTGCACTGACAGAACCTTTATTTTTGCACCAGAGAAACCCTTTTGTGTGCAGACAATCCGGAACTGGCAGTGCTTTGGACTCGGTGCATGTTGCTGCATCCAAAGCGCTGCTGTCTATTGAACGCAGGTGAATCTGCATGTGTTTACCTGCGTTTACTGATCATCTGCACATACCCTACAAGTGACACTTGCTGGATTCCATTCAGTTGCAGAACTTGCTGTGTATACCTCAATTACTGTAATTTTAATTTTGACTGAAACATTGGGACTTACTGATTTATATCTTTTTCCAACAGTTAAACCTTAAACACCAGAAAACATGAATCCAAGCGCTCCCAGCTACCCTATGGCCTCCCTGTATGTTGGGGACCTCCACCCTGATGTCACAGAGGCTATGTTGTATGAAAAGTTCAGCCCTGCGGGTCCAATTTTATCAATCAGAGTGTGCAGAGACATGATCACCCGTCGATCTCTAGGTTACGCTTACGTCAACTTCCAGCAGCCGGCCGATGGTAAGAGCTTTTCGTATGAGCTTACTTAAACATATGGTTTGCATGTTACATGACCCTGAGCCGCAGACTATTTGTTTTTTGCAAAGTCAGTTGTGAGGTTTGGTTTCAGGAAATGCAGCTTCTATATTGGGGCATCACAACACTGCAGATTCCAATGGAAAAGTCCAGAATACCTTGGATTACAGTTCAGTCATATTCTTGGAGAACCTGTCACCAGGTGCATTATTCCCACCGCTCTCCTGAGTGTTTTTATTTTCTTAACTCCACCTTAATGTTCCAGAGATTTGGACAGTTTTAGTGCTAATTTTCATGGTCTTTAACCAAAGGGGTGTTTATGGCAATCTGAGGGACCTGTGTTTAGGCTACTCAGTAAGCAGATGGCAAACATTGCAAATGGTGAATACTAATGTGCAGATGCCGTGGCAGGAAACGCAAATGGACTACTTGCGATGTAGTTACTATAGAATGGTCCTGCTGATATTAAGGATAACATTTCTTACTGCTAAAATATAGAATTGTTCATTATATAAAGTGAAGCGTGGCCAAATAACATTAAGAGGTTTCCCAAATCACATTAAGGCCAGGTTCACATTGTGTTAACAGCAGCCCGTTTGATACATGCATTAGCGGGCTGCTGTTAACGCAAGTGCCAAGATAGCAGATGCTCTATATGCACTAGCGGTGACGGACCTAGAAATGCTGCAGCCTGCGTCCCAGGGTCCGTCACTCAATGACTGCACACGCACGCCCATTGTACTAAATGGCGTTAATGGACTACGTTACACCGCGTTATGCAGTGGTGTAACGTAGTCTGTCTAACGGAGGCCAAAAACGTAATGTGAACCTGGCCTAAGAGGTTTTCCACTGCTTTATCATTGATAACCTATACTTGGGACAGGTCATGAATGTTGGGGACTAGCACCTCAGCTGTTACCAGTGGCTGCTGGCTAGAAGTACTCTTGTGCAGCTGCTCTGTATTGTGATAGTGGCTGGCCCAGGGTACTGCACATCTACCTCCTATTGATTTGAGTAGAAGGCGGATGTGCAGCCCCCTGCCTCAAACGACTAGCGCTGCAATTGAGTACTTCTGGCTAGCTGCTGATCGGGTGCCCAGACCATGACTGATCAGACATTGATGACTTATCCTAAGGGCATCAATGCGAAGTAGTGGACAGCCTTTTTAAGTGTTTTAGAGTTGCCATGGTACATGAAGTGTCACAATAAGTGTGAACCCAATGGCCAACTTGCCCCTAAGGGCGCCTAATCATGCTTATGCCTTATGTCTTAGATGGGTAGCAAACAAGACACTGTAGACAGCAAGTGGTGAACCAGGCTGTCACTTTATACCAAATGACTGAGATGAAGCCCAGCAGAAGTCACTCATAACCCCTTCAGAAGAGCCTTTCAGTTTGGGGAACTGCATCCTTTGTCATTATCGAATATATAATGCCTTGCACTAGTTGTCCCCATACTTGCCAAACTCTGATTATGTAAATATATTTTAATTGTGTAGCATCATTAACTCCTCAGTGCTTTAAACATCACTGTCCCCATTGGGCCTCACAAACTAAAGTTCTGTATGTCTTTGGCGTGTGGGAGGAAACCCACACAAATACGGGGAGAGCATACCAACTCCTTGAAGATGTTGTCCTTGGTGGGATTTGAACCCAGAACCCCAGCGCTGCACAGCAACAGTGCTAACCACTGAGCCACCATACAGTACTTACCACTGAGCCATTTAATTATGTGCTTCTGTTTAAGATAACATCATAATAGACATGTGCAAAATAAGACACCTCGAGCTCCATTAAATTTGCGTATGTGTGTATATATGTATATGTATATTCTATATTCTCTATTCCCAGCTGGGTTTCAATCTATGGTGTCTAGTTTGCTGCCCCTCTGACTGCTAGCCACCCCCCACACTCCTGACTGCCTTCATAAGATAAAAAACATTATTGGGGACATTTGTCAACAATTGCGGGTGCTTTTAAGGTGGTGCTGTACTTTTTATTCACTTTTTGTTGCCTTTATTTTAGTAAAACCTAATTTTGTGTTTTATAGAGTGTTTTAACCATACCTGGAAAAGTTATCACACTTGCTCTGCGCATAATACTAATGGATGTCTAGTAATTAGGACTTTGCCAATGACACTTCTGGGAATGTGAGCATTTCAGGCAGTGGCATAAGGTCTCATTACAATTTTGCAAATGATGCAGAATGACTAAAATCACTGTCTAATGTTACGGACTTCTCTTAAAGCAAGTGCATATGTCTTGTTTTTAACCCTGATTAGACTGGTGTACATTCTTAAAAAATCCATGCAGTTATGGCTGTGTAAGCCCTTGGACCCCTTTCTGACCTCGGACGGGATAGTACGTCCGAGGTCAGAACCCCCGCTTTGATGCAGGGCTCCGGCGGTGAGCCCGCCTCAAAGCCGGGACATGTCAGCTGTTTTGAACAGCTGACATGTGCCCGCAATAGCGGCGGGTGAAATCATGATTCACCCGCCGCTATTAACTAGTTAAATGCCGCTGTCAAACACAGGAAATGAGCGCATCGCCGACCCCTGTCACATGATCGGGGGGTCGGCGATGCTTCTGCAGAGTAACCATAGAGTTCCTTGAGACCTCTATGGTTACTGATCGCCGGTAGCTGTCAGCGCCACCCTGTGGTCGGCGCTCATAGCACACCTGCATTTCTGCTACATAGCAGATCTGATGATCGCTGCTATGTAGCAGAGCCGATCGCTTTGTGCCAGGTTATTAAAGCATGGCAAAAGTAAAAAAAAGTTTAAATCGCAAATCGCATTAAAATGCAATAACTGGCGATCAAAAGAACGTATCTGCACCGAAATGGTATTAAAAACGCCAGCTTGGCACGCAAAAAATAAGTCCTCATCCGACCCCAGATCATGAAAAATGGAGACGCTACGAGTATCGGAAAATGGCGATTTTTGGAATTTCTTTTCACCACTTGGATAAAAAATAACCTAGACATGTTAGGTGTCTATGAACTCATACTGATCTGGAGAATCATAATGGCAGGTCAGTTTTAGCATTTAATGAACCTAGCAAAAAAGCCAAACAAAAAACCTGTGGGATTGCACTTTTTTTGCAATTTCATCGCACTTGGAATTTTTTCCCCGTTTTCTAGTACACGACATGCTAAAACCAATGTCGTCGTTCAAAAGTACAACTTGTTTCGCAAAAAAGAAGCCCTCACATGGCCAAATTGACGGAAAAATAAAAAGTTATGGCTCTGGGAAGGAGGGGAGCGAAAAACGAACACGGGGAAAAATGGAAAATCCCAAGGTCATGAAGGGGATAAATTTCCCTTCAATCTGTAATAATTATTTTAGGAGTCAAGGTCCAGTTAGTCAAAAAAAAGTTCATGATACCAGGATACAGGTATTCCAGAATGTACTCCAGCCTCATCAGATCCAAAATGTTTGTAAAGCGCCTCTCCAGCTTATAATTATATTGCTGGAATGGTGCTTCAAATCCAAATCCCCTGGCTTTTACTCACTTCTGATGCTGACTAAAACACAGCTGTGTCCACAAAGGTTCTATGGTACATGCCCGGTTGAAGAAAATTAAAATTTGTGCCATTACAGGGGGCAAAACTTGGTGCTCTAGAATCGGTGGAGGAGCACCAATTAATGGAGTTACTTGGCTTAAATGAAAAAAAAAATCCAATGAACTTCTTTTAAGTTGTCAAAGCAAATTGTAAAACTTAATCCATAAGATTTTAAAGTTTATAGTGATAAAATAAATTCAGTAACCTGTACACTGACTGTCTGCTTACGTTCTTTTCTTTCCCCGTGCGCCAGCTGAACGAGCTCTGGATACCATGAACTTTGATGTCATTAAGGGCAAGCCTGTTCGCATTATGTGGTCTCAGCGCGACCCATCTCTGCGCAAGAGCGGCGTAGGCAACATCTTCATCAAAAACCTCGACAAATCTATTGATAACAAAGCCCTGTATGATACTTTTTCTGCCTTTGGTAACATCTTGTCATGCAAGGTAACGATGGCAAATATATCTTTTTAACGTTTGTACAATGGATTGTCACTTTATAACTGATTTTATATGATCTTACAGGTCGTTTGTGATGAAAATGGATCTAAGGGATATGGATTTGTACATTTCGAGACCCAAGAAGCTGCAGAAAGGGCTATTGACAAGATGAACGGCATGCTTTTAAATGACCGCAAAGTGTATGTATTCCTTAAAAATGCAGTAAAGGAACAAAATGGGGGTCCTCGTAAGACCAAACATACCATCTACCCAGTCAATATACATTTGTTAATTTTTTTGGGGCAATGTGATTACTCCTCATGTGGACTACGTGGCACATTGCCTCTGCTGATTGTTAAGGTTGTTAGTGAGCAGTACAGTGGGCAATCAGCTGATTGCACTAGGGGCCCCATTCTCATAGATTGTTAAAGATGGCTAACCCTTTAATTTAAATTTTGTGCATTTGTTTTCCCTCCCTTTATAAGATTCCAAGTGCACTTTTTTTTTTCGTCAAGATAATGGTAAAATTAATGATGGTCAAAACTACAACTCATGCTGCAATAACATGGCCTTCATAAGACTAATTATTAAAAAAAATTAAAAACATAATGAAATTATGAAATTTAGTTTCTCTAAAATTAGGCTGGAGGCTAGTACTTTGTTCGTTTGACAGTTTGTAATTTTTGTAAAAAAAAAAAATATATATATATTTTTTAATAGATTTGTTGGACGTTTCAAGTCCCGTAAAGAACGAGAAGCAGAACTTGGAGCAAGAGCAAAAGAGTTCACTAATGTTTACATCAAGAATTTCGGCGAGGATATGGACGATGAACGGCTCAAAGAAATGTTTGGGAAATATGGTAAAGATCTTTTACATTTGTAGAAACTTGCTATTGTCTACACCTCATCTGAGCGACTTGTTACTTAACTACATCTTTTCATTCTCTTTAAGGTCCAGCGCTCAGTGTTAAAGTCATGACTGATGAAAGCGGAAAGTCTAAGGGATTCGGGTTTGTCAGCTTTGAGAGACATGAGGATGCACAAAAAGTAAGTTAAAACAAACCGAATCACTTGCGATCATGCGTTCTTTAACCTCTTTCTGACCTCGGACGGGATAGTACATCCGAGGTCAGATACCGCTCTTTGATGCAGGGCTCCGACGGTGAGCCCGCATCAAAGCCGGGACATGTCAGCTATTTTGAACAGCTGACATGTGCCCGCAATAGTGGCGGGTGAAATCGCGATTTACTCGCCGCTATTAACTAGTTAAATGCAGCTGTCAAACGCTGACAGTGGCATTTAACCGGCGCTTCCGGCCGGGCTGCCGGAAATGAGCGCATTGCTGACCCCCGTCACATGATCGGGGGTCAGCAATGCGTCAGAATGGTAACTATAGAGGTCCTTGAGACCTCTATGGTTACTGATGCCGGCCTGCTGTGAGCGCCACCCTGTGGTCGGTGCTCGTAGCACACCTGCATTTCTGTGGCATAGCAGCGATCTGATGATTGCTGCTATGTAGCAGAGCCGATCGAGTGGTGCCAACTTCTAGCCTCCCATGGAGGCTATTGAAACATGGCAAAAGTGAAAACATGTGAAAAAAATAAGGTTTAAATCACCCCCCTTTCACCCCATTCAAAATAAATCAATAAAAAAAATCAAACCTACATATTTGGTATCGCCGCGTTCAGAATTGCCCGATCTATCAATAAAAAAAGGATTACACTGATCGCTAAACGGCGTAGCGAGAAATTCTAAACGCTAGAATTATTATTTTTTTTTATTAAATGCAATAACGGGCGATCAAAAGAACGTATCTGCACCAAAAATCATATCATTAAAAACGCCAGCTCAGCACGCAAAAATTAAGCCCTCACCCGACTCCTCCAGGTCATGAAAAATGGACACTACTGGTATCGGGGGGGGGGGGGTGTGGAGGAATCAAACTGGATCGCCTTTGCTACATACAGGCAATGGTCAAATCGCCTGAATGTAGCAGAATTGCTGACTTGCTACGAGCGCCGACCATCGGGCAACATTTGTAGCAATACGGCAGTGACTAGAGGTCTGCTGGAGATCTGGTTGTCATGCCCACCCATTGGCGACCCGTGTTCATGTGACACGAGCACCGATGGGCGGGATTTCCGGCACGCTTGCCGGAAGCGTGTGTTAAATGCAGCTGTCAGTTTGACAGCGACATATAACTAGTTAACAGCCGCGGGTGGATCGCAATTCCACCCGCAGATGTTAGACATGTCAGCTGTTCAAGACAGCTAACGTGCTGGGAAAGATGGGCTCGGTGCTGGATCCCACATCAAAGGGAGGGTGCCTGATGCGTACTATAACGCTCAATGTTGGAAAGTCGTTAAAGGATCTTAAAGATCCTTTCCTAATATGTAGTAGGTGTAATATATTAGCAAATACCTCCAATTAAAAATGTGTAGTTCTTCTGATTATTTTTGCCAATGTGCATGGCATTGCAGTAGCTTGGATATCCATAGTTACGACTAAATGTCTGATTGTAACCATCGATAGCTAAGCTACTGCAATGCTGTGCACATGGGGTAAGTGGCTTATCAGAATAACTAGACTACATTTCTAATTAAAGGTACTTGCTAATATGACTACTACATATTGGGATAGGAGTGTCCTTGACAGTGTCTTATCATACGCTTTTGGGGTATGGCTCTTATGATTTATTACTATGAGTTTTGGTTCAGTATTTTCATATTGGGATAGGATTTTGGAGATTGGAATAGTGCAAATGTTTAGCTTATTCACTTGGCCAAAAGTGTCCATGGAGTTCCAGAACCATGGGTTCTGGAACACCCATGTTTTTAAATAAAATACTCTCCATTAGTCAAGGCCTGTGGCTGGTATCAACAACAATGGGCACAGGGTGCCTCCTCCAGCTAGCTATGGGTCCCAGACCTGGGCCTGCACCCATCACACTTTTAGTCAGTCCTGTGCATATGCCATAACTGTCTTAAGATGAGAACCCTTTTATTAAAGGGGACCAATCGCCTCATGGGAAACATCAAAGTAAGACTAGATATATAAATAGTATCCAATTTATAGAATTGGTGAAGGGTTTTAAGTAGTGTTGAGCATTCCGATACCGCAAGTATATTTTTGCGATATCGGTATCGGGATGCATATTCATGTGTAAAATAAAGAAAAAAAAATAGGGATATACTCGCCCTCTGACGCACCCTGGTTGTAACCGCTGCAACCGGCAGCCTCCGTTCCTAAGAATGAGGAGTTTAGGACCTGCGATGTCGCGGCTTGTGATTGGTCAAGTGAGCGGTCACATGAGCGCTCACGCGACCAATCACAAGCCGTGATGTCATCGAAGGTCCTTCACGCGCTCATTCTTAGGAACGGAGGCTGCCGGTTGCAGCGGTTACAACCAGGGCGTGTCAAAGGGTGAGTATATCCCTATTTTTTATTTTTTTTATTTTACACATGAATATGGATCCCAGGGCCTGAAGGAGTTTCCTCTCCTTCAGACCCTGGGAACCATCCAGGATCACTTCCGATATTTGTGTCCCATTGACTTGTATTGGTATTGGCGATATATCCGATACCGATACTTTCAAATATCAGAAGGTATCGCTCAACACTAGTTTTAAGCTTTCCTAATTTAGTTATTGCTCTGGCCCTTTAAGACCACTCTGAACCTTTCACTGGCTCACTGTGACAGCTGATGCTTCCTGCTTCTGAGCTGGGAGATACCACTGTGTGGGGAGGGGGTGGCCAGACTGTGACATTGCAGCTGGTCACTGGTATGTTCCTGATGGATGTACTTTGTATATAGCAATGTAAGATGGCTCCTGGTATTTTATGGAGGAGGGTAAAGGTGGCATTGTAAATTCTGCAGCCTTTACACAGTTGGTATCTCCCAGAGATGACAAGCTGCCAGACTGAGCTCATTCTGGAAAAACGAAACTAAAACCTGCCCCTGTAATACCAAGGAAGCCTCTGATTTATTAGCCATAAGTGCAGCGGCTGAGCTTTCTCCTGCCTCGTTATGCCTGCAGGTACTGTGGTTATGTGCGAGTAATATTGAGATTACTATTGGCTGATGTACAAGATGCCACGATTTATTGCCCTGGTATTCTGTACATCCTACTGGGGATTAATGTCGTGCACAGGCTTGGTGGGAGATATGCATTGTTTTTAGCAGTTTTGTAGTGTGTGCATATGTTTATACAACTTTTTCCAGTTTTTTTTATACAAGATCTAAATCAAACGGACCATCCATACTCCTCACTTCGCTCCCACGTGCTGGGTGGCTTCGTCTGCTCCTCTTAGGCTACTTTCACACTAGCGTCTGCACGGGGCCGTCACTATGCGTCGGCCCGACGTGCCGACGCCCGTTGTGAAAATAATGCCAGACGTGGGCAGCAGAAGCCGTTTTACAACGCTTCCGCTGCCCATTGTGAAGTCCGGGGAGGCGGGGGTGGAGTTCCGGCCACGCATGCGCGGTTGGAAATGGCGCTCCCGACGCACGAAATAACCGTTAAATGTAACGTTTTTGGGCCGACGCTTCCAGTGTGCGACGCTTGCGACATATGGACATATGTCGCAATGCGCCGCTAATGTAAGTATATGGGCAAAAAAACCCGCATCCTGCGGGCACGTCTGCTGGATGTGTTTTTTTGCCACAGCGGCGCATTGCGACGTATTCCAAACGACGCTAGTGTGAAAGTAGCCTTACTTGCAAAGTTTTGACTTCACTGCTTGCACTTAAAGGGAACCTATCACCCCGTTTTTTTCGGTATGAGATAAAAATACTGTTAAATATGGCCTGAGCTGTGCATTACAATAGTGTAGTTTGTGGACCCCGATTCCCCACCTATGCTGCCGAAATACGTTACCAAAGTAGTCATTTTCGCCTGTCAATCAGGCTGGTCAGGTCGGATGGGCGTGGCTTCTTCCCCCAGATATTGCGTAGTTTTCCGTTGGTGGCGTAGTGGTGTGCGCATGTCCAACGTCCCCAATCCTGCACGGGGGGGTGAAAATAGCAGCGATGTCCGTTATTCCATTGGTGGTCGGTGGGCGCGGCCATCTTCCTTTGGCCGCGCGTGCGCAGAAGCGGTGCTCTGCTGGCCGCGGCTTCAGGAAAATGGCCGCGGGATGCCGCGCGTGCGCAGATGGAGATCGCGGCGGCCATTTTCCTGAAGCCGCGGCCAGCAGAGCGCCGCTTCTGCGCACGCGCGGCCAAAGGAAGATGGCCGCGCCCACCGACCACCAATGGAATAACGGACATCGCTGCTATTTTCACCCCCCCGTGCAGGATTGGGGACGTTGGACATGCGCACACCACTACGCCACCAACGGAAAACTACGCAATATCTGGGGGAAGAAGCCACGCCCATCCGACCTGACCAGCCTGATTGACAGGCGAAAATGACTACTTTGGTAACGTATTTCGGCAGCATAGGTGGGGAATCGGGGTCCACAAACTACACTATTGTAATGCACAGCTCAGGCCATATTTAACAGTATTTTTATCTCATACCGAAAAAAACGGGGTGATAGGTTCCCTTTAAAGGGGTATTCCCATTATGTAGTAGGTGTATTAGCAAGTACCTCCAATTAAAATTAGTATAGTTCTGATTCGCTATGTCGCTTACTCCATGTGCAGGGCATTCTAGTAGCTTTGTTATCCATTTTTATGACCACTATAGTCACTGCTGCAATGCCCTACACATGGGGTAAGTAGACATGGCAAATCAGAACTATACTAAATTTCTAATTGGAGGGATTTGCTAATATTACCTTTACTGCATATTTGGATATGAGATGGGATTACCCTCCCGTTGATTTTATTTTTAACATATAGCATGAGCTATGATTAGTCTTTGTATAAGCAAAAATAATTAACCCTAGGATAGTACTTGCTATTCTGCGATAAGCATACTTGTATCACTTCTACCCATATTTTATGTAGAAAGACTTGATGGTGTACATGCAATATTTATCCACAGTCCCCTTACCCTCAAATTTATTTATTTATTTTTTTACTAGCTTTTAAAGTCCAGTTGCATTCTCAATTTTTAAATTTCATGAAGTTTCCAATCTAAGGCTGACCCCTTTATATTAGTCAGCTGCAGAATGGGCAATAACTTACATTTAGTGTAAAACTCTCCCTAATGTCCACTATTGTCACCCAAAAAGTGCCTGTTTTTTTTTTTTAGTAAGTGTCCCAAACTACCAGGTTATGGGATTACTCACTGCAACATTATTGTGGACGCTCTTGCTTCTTGCACTAAAACAGCGCTGCTGCATTGTGCACTAACCAGGGACTGAACGGGAAAGTCCTCAGAGCAGTCACTGCTCAGACAAGACTTCCTTAAGTTTGTGACAGTCTCATATTAAAGCAAAAATTGAGATACTTTAGTAAACTGTCTGAATTGGCCCTGGGCCATTAAGAAATATTCTGTGCACTAAAGACCATAACTTTTAAAAAATAAAAAATGACCAGTCCAGGAGCTGCAGGCTGAGATAAATATTCACTAGGTTAAGTGTATCCAGGTGTGGAATAAGATGTGAGTGATATACCCATTTGGATTGGGTAGTATTCGATTTTGTCCTCCAGTAATCCCAGGATTCAGGTTTTTAGCATTTGTGAGTAGCTGTCGCACCTTAACCCCTTTCTGCCAGCTGACGAAATAGTACGTCAGCTGGCAGATCCCCTGCTTTAAGGTGGGCTCCGGCGCTGAGCCCACCTTAAAGCTGCGACATGTCAGCTGTTTTGTACAGCTGACATGTGCGCGCAATGAGCGCGAGCGGAATCGCGATCCGCCCGCGCCCATTAACTAGTTAAACGCCGCCGTCAAGCGCTGACAGCGGCATTTAAACTAGTGCTCCCGGCCGCGCGGCCGGAAGTGCTCGCACTGCTGACCCCCGTCACATGATCGGGGGTCAGCAGTGCATTGCCATAACAACCAGAGGTCTCCTTGAGACCTCTATGGTTGATGGCCGAATGCTTTGAGCGCCACCCTGTGGTCGGCGCTCAAAGTACACCTGCCTTTCTGCTACATAGAGGTGATCTGTACTTCACCTCTATGTAGCAGAGCCGATCGAGTTGTGCATGCTTCTAGCCTCCTATGGAGGCTATTGAAGCATGCCAAAATTAAAGTGTTTAAAAATATAAAAAAATAAAAAATATAAAAGTTCAAATCACCCCCCCTTTCGCCCCAATCAAAATAAAACAATTAAAAAAAAATCAAACATACACATATTTGGTATCGCCGCGTTCAGAATCGCCCGATCTATCAATAAAAACAAAGGATTAACCTGACCGCTAAATGGCGTAGCGAGAAAAATCAAAACGCCAAAATTAAGTTTTTTGGTCGCTGCGACACTGCATTAAAATGCAATAACGGGTGATCAAAAGAACGTATCTGCACCAAAATGGTATAATTAAAAACGTCAGCTTGGCACGCAAAAAATAAGCCCTCACCTGACCCCAGATCACGAAAAATGGAGACGCTACGGGTATCGGAAAATCGCACTTTTTTTTTTTTGTAAACTTTGGAATTTTTTTCACCACTTAGATAAAAAATAACCTAGACATGTTTGGTGTATATGAACTCGTAATGACCTGGAGAATCATAATGGCAGGTTAGTTTTAGCATTTGGTGAACCTAGCAAAAAAGCCAAACAAAAAACAAGTGTGAGATTGCACTTTTTTTGCAATTTCATCACACTTGGAATTTTTTTCCCATTTTCGGTTACACGGCATGGTAAAACCAATGGTATCGTTCAAAAGTACAACTCGTCCCGCAAAAAATAAGCCCTCACATGGCCATATTGACGGAAAAATAAAAAAGTTATGGCTCTGGGAAGGAGGGGAGCAAAAAATGAAAAAACGGATAAAGCTCCGGGGGTGAAGGGGTAAGGAAAGCTCAGACTTGTGTACTTCTCTGGAATGGAATTATCCCTACAATAAACATCATATGTGCTTTTATATTACCATATTGTATGTTTCGTCTGGGGCATATGAATAAGTCTGAGCCTCTGTGCTTCACAATAACCCCTTCAGGACCAGGCATTTTTTTAGTTTTTATTTTTTGCACCTTTGTTTTCCTTTTATTCCTGAAGCCATTAATTCTTTTTGCCATTGATGCTGTGAGGGCTTATTTTTTTTGCACAATGAGTGGTAGTTTTGAATGACATTAATTTTTGTATTCAATGTACTTGATAAGGTAAAAATTCAAGTGAATGGAAATAAAAAAGTATGAAGTTCTGAAATGATCAGTGATGCCTAATTTGTAGTTATGAGCGAGTGTACTCGTTGCTCGGGTTTTCCTGAGCACGCTCTGGTGACCTCCCAGTATGTTAGTGTTCGGAGATTAAGTTTTCATCGCCTCAGCTGAATGATTTTCAGCTACTAGCCTGCTTGATTATATGTGGGGATTCCTTAGCAACCAGGCAACCCCCACATGTACTCAGCCTGGCTAGTAGCTGTAAATCATTCAGTTGAGGCGATGAAAACGAAATCTCCGAACACTAACAAATACTCGGAGGTCACCCAAGCATGCTCTGGAAAACCCAAGCAACAAGTATATTCGCTCATCACTAATTTTTTTATTTTAATTCCTTTATTGTTAATAAGCAGAAAAGGGAATCTAATTTATTAAACTGTGTTCCTTTAGGAGGGGACTTAAACCTGCAATCATATGCTTGTACTCTATACTGCAGTGCTTCAGGGGACTGAGACCGCAATCATAATAACCCACTGATGCCCTGTGATCATGTCATTGGGGGTGATGTCAGCCAGCGCGCACTCTTGCTCCAGCTATGATGTAGTTTGCCGCAGAGACTGCAGCATCTAAATGGTTGATAACTGTAGCCAGCGCTCTTCTTCACTTGTGGCTGTAACAGATGCCAGCTGTTTAATACAGCTGGGGCATCAGCCATGTGTGGAGCGCCTGAGCCACATGGGGCCACACAGTGCAGGGCATAAAGTTGAGCCCATAAGGGTTTATGGTAGTGAGATCATTTTCCAGTGACCCTCTCTTGTTTATGGATTTTAAGTGATCGTTTTTTATATTGTAACAATGGTTAAATGGGAACTACTTTTGGGTTGTAAATACCTGCAGACCATCACAGTAAGGTCCCTGTAATGAGGACTTCCATAACACTGTAGTACAAATCTATCTCCTTTCTCCTGTAATCCATCAGCAAATGCTTTAGTACATGAGTTTGCAAGTTTAGGGTCTTGTTCTGCACTTGCAACTCTGACTTTTCCAGCCTTTTTCCTTTCGGTTCTCATCTCGTGCTAATGATTGACAGATCACGGTTATGTAAGCTGCTCCCCGGCTGACATCTCGCGCAGTCGTTCCAAGGGTGGTGCTTGTGCGGTAACCTCCTAATGTTTAGAAAGCTGGAATAATTATCAGGGCATGTGCAGTGTTGCCCCTGGACTGACTGTACCTGCCTCTCAGGGGATCATGTCAGAGGTGTAACCTGTCGAGCACTGGCTAGAGGCCGGCACCAAGAGGAGAGGCCCAGCGTTGACATGTGCAGCAGAGCAAGCCTCTTTGGAAGCTGTTACTTAAAAATGCACTGATGGTTCAAAGACAACGGAGACAGATTTGTAATACAAAGTTATGGAGGTCACTTACTATGATGCTTATTTAGGGTTTAAAAACCAGCTGACTGCTTCCTTACACTTCTGAGCTTGTAGATTGCAGTGTATATATGGTCTATAATTTCATCTATTTTGTTTTTGCATTTTTTTCAACTTTTATGTTCTACTACTCAAATGAAATTCTTTTGTTTTAAGGCTGTGGATGACATGAATGGTAAAGACATGAATGGTAAGGCAATTTATGTTGGAAGAGCCCAGAAGAAAGTCGAGAGACAAACTGAGCTTAAACGGAAATTTGAGCAAATGAAGCAAGATCGAATCACCAGATATCAGGTGAGCGGCTTCACTTTGTTTTATCTTAATGTTTACCGCGTTTATTTGCAATGTTTACTATTTGAGACTTTATTTATAGGGAGTCAATCTCTACGTTAAAAATCTAGACGATGGGATCGATGATGAGAGGTTACGAAAAGAATTCTCCCCTTTTGGTACCATCACTAGTGCTAAGGTGGGCTTCACTACACTGTAAATGTCCTTATGTATAGTATGCTGTCATTTTTATTTCTGGTTCTGTAACAAATAAAATTCATAGTTTTCTGCAAGGAGGGAATTGCTAATCACTTCTCTAACTCAATTTTGTTATCTGATTTTTCAGGTCATGATGGAAGGTGGACGCAGCAAAGGGTTCGGCTTTGTTTGTTTCTCCTCCCCAGAAGAGGCAACCAAAGCTGTAACAGAAATGAATGGAAGGATTGTAGCCACCAAACCATTGTATGTTGCCTTGGCACAACGCAAGGAGGAACGTCAAGCGCATCTGACAAACCAATACATGCAGAGAATGGCCAGTGTCAGGGCTGTGCCCAACCCAGTAATCAATCCTTACCAGCCACCACCATCCAGTTATTTCATGGCAGCTATTCCACCGGTATGTTGACACCACATAACACATAAAGGGGCAGGGAGATAAAAGCTAATTAGCAAATGTAACATACTTTACCAAAACTGCATGATCTCCAGATTACAGTGCTGATCCCTAAAGCTAGCTACACTTTCAGTCTGGATGCTTTCCCCCTCCATGTGTTAGGATGTGACCTGTGATGTGATGAAATGGCTAGCGGAGTCAAAGGATACATTAAGCAAACCCACTTCAACTGTGAAGGGACTGGCTTAATCTCACCCGGCAGCTAGCCCTTTCATACAGGTCACTGACACTGAGCGCAAAAGTAAAGCCAATGGGAAAGCTATGCTATTCAATGTAGATTAAATGATTAGTTTTTCTAACCTTCTTCTTACATTGGAGAGCCAGTGTTTAATCACCCAACATGTGGAAGGTTTAAGCTAAATACTCTTCTGTTTTAGGCTCAAAATCGTGCTGCATACTACCCAGCTGGACAAATAGCCCAGCTTAGACCCAATCCCCGCTGGACAACGCCAGGAGCTAGGCCTCATCGTAAGTCAACTTTTAGTTTTCCGAGTAAATACGGTTTCTGATGCAGCTATTATGGCAAAATCTTGACATGAAATTTGGTCAAGTCTTGGCTCTAGGTTAATGTTAAGTAACCTGAATGATCCATTTACTATCCTGCAGCATTCCAGAATATGCCAGGAGCCATCAGACCTGCAGCTCCAAGACCACCAGCATTTAGCACCATGAGGCCAGCATCTTCAGTCCCACGTGTTGTAGCAGCACAGAGAGTTGGTAAGTGCTCGTCAGTCTACATCTTTCTGTAGAAAGACTTGACCCAAAGCGGTCACCTCCTTTTTTTTTTTTTTTTTTTTCCTTCTTTTGTCTGGCCATGAAACCAGCTTATGGAAAGCAATTTTGTGATTACTAGTCAGAGTACTGACAATGATGACTGGACCTATTGTGCTGTTATCTGGACCCAGCAGCCTTTTAGGCATGAGGCTGTTGTGTTCGGTCAGTAGACCTGAATCTTGTACTTATTGTGAAAGTTAAATGTGTAAAACCGGATTAGGCTGGGATCACACAAGCACAAATTCTTGTGCTGCAGAATTGGATCTGATTATGCTAATGACACTCTGATCTAAAGGTACCTTCACACGAAGCGACGCTGCAGCGATAGTGACAACGATGCCGATCGCTGCAGCGTCGCTGTTTGATCGCTGGAGAGCTGTCACACAGACCGCTCTCCAGCGACCAACGATGCCGAGGTCCCAGGGTAAACATCGGGTTGCTAAGTGCAGGGCCGCGCTTAGTAACCTGATGTTTACCCTGGTTACCAGCGTAAAAGTAAAAATAACAAACAGTACATACTCACCTGCGCATCCCCCGTCGTCCGCTTCCTGTACTGTGTGAGCGCCGGCCCTAACAGCAGAGCGGTGATGTCACCGCTGTGCTTTTACTTTCACTTTAGGGCCGGCGCTCAGTCAGAGCAGGAAGCAGATGGCAGGGGACGCGCAGGTGAGTATGTACTGTTTGGTTTTTTTACTTTTACGCTGGTAACCAGGGTAAACATCGGGTTACTAAGCGCGGCCCTGCGCTTAGTAACCCGATATTTACCCTGGTTACCAGCGTAAAACATCGCTGGTATCGTTGCTTTTGGTGTCAAACCTGACGATACACGCCGGTCTGACGACCAAATAAAGTTCTGAACTTTATTCAACGACCAGCGACATCACAGCAGGATCCTGATCGTTGCTGCGTGTCAAACACAACGATATCGCTATCCAGGACGCTGCAACGTGTCAGATCGTTGTCGTTCTCGTTGTAAAGTTGTTTCGTGTGAAGGTACCTAGTTCTGATCTAGTTTGAGCAGTGTCTGCTCTGTGTGATACGACTCTTATCCAAGATAATCGGAACACAGTTGAGAAGATGGAGAACTTCTCCATTGACCGACTGCAGCTCTGCAGTATGTTTTACACGCACTTAAATGTGTCGTTTGATTTGCTCAGCGTGCAGCATTTTTTTTAAAATTATGTATACACACTTGGTCTGTGGGAAATACAGATCTGCCCGGCCCCATTATGTAACATTGGTCTGAGTTCTATCGGACAGCACTCAACCGATTTATACGCTCATGTGAACGAGCCTGCAAAGTGATAATCGGTGTAGACTGTCAGCTGTAAATTTCAAGAGCATGTGTAGATGGAGTGTTATCTAGGACTAAAAAACAAACCCAGAAAAACCCTGAACAGATTTGCATGTTACACGCCAGAGCAGCCGTGATGTCAGACACATTATCACTTGGCTCTATGCAGTGCTGCAGCTAAAATTCTAAACACCGCAAATGCTCCTATGCATCAAGGAAATGCTGGAAATATTATATGCTTGTCTGCCCTGTCCACTCCCCATGTGCCGAGTGACGGGGAGTTAACCCCTTAACGACCATAAGTATTTTTCATATTGCATTTTCATTTTTGCTCCCTTTCTTCCCAGAGCCATAACTTTTTTAATTTTTTGGTCAAAATGGCCATATGAGGGCTTGTTTTTTTGCGGGACGAGTTGTACTTTTGAACGACACGATTGGTTTTACCATGTCATGTACTAAAAAACTGAAGGAAAAAAAATTCTAAGTGCGGTGAAATTGCAAAAAAGTGAAATACCACACTTGTGTTTTATTTTGGTTCTTTTTACTAGACCTGCCATTGATTCTCCAGGTCATTATGACTTCATAGACACCAAACATGTCTAGGTTATTTTTTTTATCAAAGTGGTGACCCCTAAAGGCACTTCAAACATGGATAGGTCTCTAAAAAAAATAAATTGTTTATTTCCTTGAAAAATTACTGCTACGTTTTTAAACCTGTAAAGCAGACATGAAGGAAATGTTGTTTATTAATGTTTTGCTGTGGTATGACTATCTGGATTAAAGGGATAATCATTCAAAGTTTGAAAATTGCTAATTTTTTAAAACATTTCTCAAATTTCTGATAGGTTGTGTTTGTTAAAAAAAATCAACCTAAATTTACTATGATCATAAAGCATAATGTCACGAAAAGTCTCAAAATCACTGGGATTTGTTGTAGCGTTCCAGAGTTACTACATAAATTTACACTGGTCCGATTTTTAAAAGATTGGCTCCGTCACTAAGGGGTTAAAGAACTGGTCTGTCAGTACAGTAAATGCAGCAAACATCACAATTTTTAACAAGCCTTTAGTATTTAAGTTTATAACCAATTTTCTTTTACAGCTAATACTTCAACCCAAACAATGGGACCACGTCCAACAGCTGCAGCTGCTGCAGCCGCCGCCACTTCCGCCGTGCGCTCTGTTCCACAATATAAATACGCTGCTGGTGTGCGTAACCCTCAGCAACACCTTAACGCTCAGCCACAGGTTGCTATGCAGCAGGTAAGCATTGATTCGTAGTCTAAGCACCCCATACATACTAGACTTGAGTCAGTTGAACCCGCTGATATCGGCTGTCGAATGTGAATGTGGTTGCTGGTTTGTTCTCCAAGATAAGCCTGTCAGTAGGAGGCTTTCTCAGAGAACACATGAGCAAACCGGTGTATGGTAGTGTCTGCAAAGATGGCTGCTGGGCGATGGCCTTGTTCTGTCGACAGCCATATGTGTATGACAACATAAAGGTTCATGCTTAGGGCTCAAGTCTGCAATCTGTGATTGCAAACTTGTGAATCCTTAGTGTGTCCTGTAAGGGTATGTGCACATGTTGTGGATTTTGCTGCGGATCTGCTGCGGATTGGCCGCTGCAGATTCGTAGCAGTTTTCCATAAGTTTACAGTACCATGTAAACCTATGGAAAACAAAATCCGCAGTGCACATGCTGCGGAAGGAAACGCTGCATTTGTTCCGCAGCATGTCAATTCTTCGTGCGGATTCCGCAGCGGTTTACACCTGCTCCATAAAGGGAATTTACACCAAACCGAGAAAACACGGTAATTCCACAGTGCGGATTTCCTGCAGATTTACCAAAATCAGTGCGGAACAATCTGCACACCATTCCGCAACGTGTGCACATAGCCTCAATCTTTGGTGCTTTGAGCAGGTGGTCATGTGACCACAAGTATGCAATTTTCATACTTCCAGACAGATTCAGACTAGATGTGTTTTGGCCTCACTCAATTCTCTTGTATTGAGTGAAGTTGGGCACATGACCACATATATGTAAATAAATAACATACTTGCTGTCGCGTTACTCAAGCAGTGACTGCAGACTTAAAGGCTGTCCAGCCGTAGGGTTTAAGATGTGTTTGTGAATTGGTTAATCGACAATCTAATTATGTGGGGGACACTTAGGAAAGTTGTAATGGTTTTTGGAAGAAAATAGTTTTCATGAAATCCTAGCTTCAAGTAGATATGTCGCTGCTGACAACTATTAATGGGTTTCTGAATACTCTTGGTTTGCTTTTGCAGCCTGCTGTCCATGTGCAAGGACAAGAGCCCCTGACTGCCTCTATGCTGGCCTCCGCTCCACCACAGGAACAGAAACAAATGCTCGGTGAGTAAAGCTCTTCTGTAATGTTACATTGTACACATGACGAAAGAGCAAAAAGTTTGACTTGGTTTCTTGTTTTTTAGGTGAGCGCCTCTTCCCTCTCATTCAAGCCATGCACCCAACACTGGCTGGTAAAATCACTGGGATGTTGCTGGAGATTGATAATTCTGAGCTGCTTCACATGCTTGAGTCACCAGAGTCTCTCCGCTCAAAGGTATTTGCAGTGTAGTGAATACCGTTGAGTGCATTACAACTATGGTGGTCTGGTGTGTAAACCCAAGCCTTCCTATTTTAGGTTGATGAAGCTGTTGCTGTGCTGCAAGCCCATCAGGCCAAGGAAGCCGCGCAGAAGGCTGTGAACAACCCTGCTGGAGTGGCAGCCGTCTAACACGCATGTAAGTGGTGTCCAGTTCATCCATCTGTTTTGTAGTTGTCTGTATTATACCTTCTTTAGTAAAGTTATTTAGATATATTAGTACCTGCTCTGCAGATTTGTGAAAGAGGGGGAGGATTTGCTTTCATGGTAGTTTTGAGGATATTTCAGTCTTTATACATCTGCACCTGCTGACAATTTGAGTGTAATTGTCCCACCTAGTGTTTCATAAGAAACATCTGTCAATTGTATTTAGTGTTCGTTATAAAATGAAACATGGTGTGCTAATGTTTTCCTTTTCTTTATAGGCTATGGGAACTGTCAAGAACTTCACTTCATTGAAGAAAAAATATCAAAACATGGAAAATCTTAAATTTCTGAAAAACACTGCAAAAACATAAAATCAAATAAAAAAGGAAAGGAAACTACAATGCTTACGTACCAACAAATGCCAGGTCTGGCATATCATTGCTGGTCCTAGATATTATAAAAAAAAAAAATAAAAAAAAAATTGTAAAATACAAAACAAACGGAATTGTTTTTTTTTTTGTTTGTTTTTTTTCAAAGACCCGGGGAAAGGCATTTTTAAAACCGTACGAGAAGTTAAGCATTCCTTTCTTTGATTTTGTAATTCTTTATTGTTGAAAAACCCAGAATTTCGCCACCGTTGGTATTTTGTGGGAAAGATAGCTGGGCAAAAAGAACATAATTTGGATTATAAAATTCTTGCTTTAATAAAATTACTTAAAACATTGCATGGTTTTGTCTTCATTTTGGGTGTTATAACCCATTTTACAAATGACTTGTGACTTGTCTTCCAACCTGGCAAGGGACAAAAAGTTCATGGATCCTCCAACTATACTACAATATTTCTAGATTATAGCAATCATGAATATTAAAAACACCAGTAAGTTTCTTTAATGTAACGAATGGGAGCAAGGATTTGCGAACGAACAGTTTCAGGGGTCACCTGTAGTTAATCTTCCAACCCTTATTAAATCAGCATATTTTGCAGTGCTGTCAACTTGTTCCTTGTGGAGCTGTCTGATTTTCTGATGACAAAAATACAAAATTGTGCAAATGTGGTGCTTCGGGTGCAAACCTTAAAGGGCCACTGTCACCCCCTCCAGCCGTTATAAACTAAAAGAGCCACCTTGTGCAGCAGTAATGCTGCAGTCTAACAAGGTGACTCTTTTAGTTTTTGTTGCTGATATTCCCACAATAAAGGTATTTATAATTTTGCTCAAATACCTATCTTTGTACCTGGAGGCAGGTCTGAAGCCTCCTCTTTGAAGCGCCCAACTGCCGTCCGTCATCTCTTCTGGGGCGATTGTCGCCGCCCCCTCAGTGCTGTTTTCGTCCGAAATCCGGCACCTGCGCTCTGCTCTTCTGCCTGGAGCAGGCGCATAGAGCATTGGCTGTCTTAGCTCTGATGCCGGGTTCCGGTCTGCGCCTGTGCGGGCAGTGCGGCCACCCTGTTACTGAATTCCCGCCCCGCACTGTGCATAATGCCTAACACAGTGCGGGGTGGGGATTCAGTAGCAGGGTGGCCGCACTGCCCACAGGCGACAATCGCCCCAGAAGAGATGACGGACGGCAGTTGGGCGCTTCAAAGAGGAGGCTTCAGACCTGCCTCCAGGTACAAAGATAGGTATTTGAGCAAAATTATAAATACCTTTATTGTGGGAATATCAGCAACAAAAACTAAGTCACCTTGTTAGACTGCAGCATTACTGCTGCACAAGGTGGCTCTTTTAGGCTACTTTCAGACATAGCGCATTTTTAAGCGCTATTTTGCGGGCGCTTTTCAAAAATGCGCAATGTCATTTTCGTCTGCCGGCAAAGTGAATGAGAAATTCACTTTGCCGTTCAGACACACCGCAAAAAAACGCGGCGCTTTTGTCTGCAAACACGCCGGCGTAAAAAGAATTAACATGTCAATTCTTTACGCAGCGGCGTGTCTGCGTATCCCCCTAGGGCCCCATATTAACGTGCACACACAGCGCCTTTGTCCTGGGTGTCGGCGTCTTTGTACGGAGGGGTTGACACCCAGGACCGGACGTGACGTCGGACAGGAAGAGGGAAGCCCCCGCCCCCCAGTGAAGTTGATCGCTGGGGAGCTGTCACACAGACCGCTCTCCAGCGACCAACGATGCCGAGGTCCCCAGGTAACCAGAGTAAACATCGGGTTGCTAAGCGCAGGGCCGCGCTTAGTAACCCGATGTTTACCCTGGTTACCAGAGTAAAAGTAAAAAAAACAAACAGTACATGCTCACCTGCGCGTCCCCCAGCCTCTGCTTCCTGACACTGACTGAGCTCCGGCCTTAACAGCACAGCGGTGACGTCACCGCTCTGCTTTCACTTTCACTTTAGGGCCGGCGCTCAGTCACTTTGATACGTGGCACGTGGCACTTTGATACGTGGCACTGAAATATGTGGCACGTGGCACTTTGATACGTGACACGTGTCACTTAAATACGTGGCACTTTGATACGTGGCACTTTGATACGTGGCACTTTGATACGTGGCACTTTGATACGTGGCACTGAAATACGTGGCACTGAAATACGTGGCACTGAAATACGTGGCACTGAAATACGTGGCACTGAAATACGTGGCACTGAAATACGTGGCACTGAAATACGTGGCACTGAAATACGTGGCACGTGGCACTGAAATACGTGGCACGTGGCACTGAAATACGTGGCATGTGGCACTGAAATACGTGGCACTGAAATACGTGGCACTGAAATACGTGGCACTTAAATACGTGGCACTTAAATACGTGGCACTTAAATACGTGGCACTTAAATACGTGGCACTTAAATACGTGGCACTTAAATACGTGGCACTTAAATACGTGGCACTTAAATACGTGGCACTTAAATACGTGGCACTTAAATACGTGGCACTTAAATACGTGGCACTTAAATACGTGGCACTTAAATACGTGGCACTTAAATACGTGGCACTTAAATACGTGGCACTTAAATACGTGGCACTTAAATACGTGGCACTTAAATACGTGGCACTTAAATACGTGGCACTTAAATACGTGGCACTTAAATACGTGGCACTTAAATACGTGGCACTTAAATACGTGGCACTTAAATACGTGGCACTTAAATACGTGGCACTTAAATACGTGGCACTTAAATACGTGGCACTTAAATACGTGGCACTTAAATACGTGGCACTTAAATACGTGGCACTTAAATACGTGGCACTTAAATACGTGGCACTTAGGCTATGTTCACATTTGCGTTGTGCGCCGCATGCGTCCTTTTTTTGATTGATTTTGGACGCAGCAAAAATGCAACTTGCTGCGTCCTCTGCGGCCGGATGCTTGCGCTGCAGTGACGCATGCGGCGCAAAACGCAAGTGCGACGCATGTCCATGCGCCCCCATGTTAAATATAGGGGCGCATGACGCATGCGGCGCCCGACGCTGCGGCGCAGACCGCAAATGTGAACGTAGACTTAAATAGCTAGATAGAGCTGGATCCACGGGCTGTGATCTGGCCTACGCTCAGCACTCTGCGGAGCGCTGTCATTCAAAACACGTCCACTCATTTTGGTGTTTAGTCCCAAAATGGAGGATGGAAGAAGAAAAGGGTTGGACAAGGAAATGACATCATTTCTTTTTTTTTTTCCCCCACTGCAGTTAAAGCTTTATTTGTGTCAAACACAGACAATCTGCAGAGAAAACTGCACTAAAAACCGCACTAAAAACCGCATCAAAAACCGCATCAAAAACGCACCAAAAACGCACCTGCGTTTTCTGCCAAGAGCTGCGGTTTTTGTCCTGAAAAAAAAGGATTGAAATCAGGATCGTGTGAACATACCCTTACCGTACAGGGTTACGAGGGGGGGCGTCTGACTGACGCCTGCCCTAGTAACCTGGGGTTAGTGACAGTGGGGTTAGTAAACCCCAGCTGATGTCTGTTCCGCTTGCTGAGGCGTCTTTGGCTCAAGGCCATTGCAGCTGGCAGAATCGACATGATGTTAACTCCAGTGTGTATTGTATTCTGAGTCATAAAGACAGGAAATGACCTCAATGACTTTTTTTTTTCCCCTTTTTTTTTTTTTTCAAACGAACTTTATTTTCAGTACACAATGCTGAAAAAAACGCAGCTGCAAAAAACGCAGCAAAAAACACTGTGTGAAAGCAGCTGCGTTTTTGCCTGCGTAAAAAAACGCAGGTAAAGCAGCAGCAAAATACGCGCGCGTAAAAATACGCAGCAAATATGCTGTGTGTGAAAGTAGCCTTAGTTTATAACGGCTGGAGGGGGGTGACAGTGGCCCTTTAATTATCACTGTGCATAAGTTTTACCCACTGAGCCACACTACTACCCATAACTTCCAAATCACTGCTGTACTTGGAGTTTACAATCCGTTGTGACAATTTGGCTATTATGTACTAAAAATAAATCCAGCATGAATGTTGCTATAGAAAAATAAAAACCTCCAGAAGTTCGTTGAAAAACAGTGGACTCCATTAAAACCCAAGTGACTTAAGTAAAGGGTGCCGATGGTTATGGCAAGCTGAGACCAACCAATGGCCTCCAGGTCTGTCAGCTACAAGGTCTAATTCTCTGCAATGTATGAAACCAGTGAAAATTTAAGTTTCCGTAAGTGGGACCAAGTTAAAAAAAAAAATGTTTTTAAGTGTAACTATATAAAGTCCATATAAAATAACAGCATTCTTTTGCCAAAAAAATGCTGTTTCGTAAAAGTCCATAATATTGCGGCGTCTGGAACAGTACTAACTCACATTAACCTGTAAAAAGTTAAAGGTTTACAAACATGACAACATAAATATAAAAGCTTTGTGCAGAAGTGGCAAAATGTATAAATCTGGTATAGCTCTAAGATAGCATAAAACACTAAATTGTAGGTTTTTGTTCTGCCACTAAAAATTCTTAAGCAAAAAAGCAACCATAAAAACATTGTATAGCCCAAATTGAAAGCATTACAAACATCAACTCGTTCTGCAAAAAAAAGCAAGCAATCATAAAGTGGTAAGCAGAAATTACAGCTCTTAAAGTAGGGAGACTGTTTTAAGGTTTTGACACTTATATATATATTTTTTTTTTATGTTTGCATCAGTATTGTAAGGTGGTCTCATCAGTTTTAGTGCAATAAAAATATAATTTATTACAAATTTTTTTGGAAAAAGAAAACTTTAACTCATCTGGCCAAAAAGTCTTCAGACATCTGTCAATTGAAAAACAAATAGGTTTTCCATGTAGCTTAAAGGCACTAAAAAATTGACACTACTCCCAAAAAATAATCCCATTAAAATCCTCACTCCCAAAGCCAAATGCACCCAACCCTCCCCCTTTGTGTTTTTGCAGAGTGCCCAAACTGCAGTGTATTAGTTACAACTAGCACACTCCAATGTGATGCAATATTCCACGTATTAAGGTTTGGGAACCTATATCTATGCACCTCCTTTTAGGCTGTGCTGAACATTTTCTATATCAAAACTGCAGTGTATGACCACAAGGAATACTGCTGCACTAATTAGAATTGGTGTAATATAATTATTTATATAGCACCATTAATGCCTTGGTGCTGTACATGAGAAGGGGTTACATCAAAGTGATATTTGCATATTTGCATTAACAGTAAACAAAGCTAACAATGGCAGACTGGTACATAGTAGAGAGGACCCTGCTTTTGCGGGCTTACATTCTACAGGATTATGGGGAAGGAGACAGTAGGTAGAGGGTTGCATTAGCTCTGATGGTGTTGAGGTGGTTATTGGCCATGGTAGAAATGAGCTAAATTTACTTAGCTCAAAAATGTAATTTTTCATCTTCACAGCCCAATGCTAAAGGAATTGGAGGGATAAAAATGCTGGTTGCACCTCAGGTTAATTCCTTAAATGATGGTAGGTGGGGTGTAGGGGTTCTCTGCTGTTCGATCACCTCCAGTTGGTGCTTAAATGTGACCGTAGTGATGGGCGAGCATGTTAAGGTGCGAAGTGCCTTCTGTGTGCTTGAAAAATGTTGGGTCCCTGTGCCTGCATGCCTCAGGGCTGTGAGAAATGCAGCTGCAGGGACTCGAAAATATTCAAGCACACCGAAGACACTCAGTATCCGAACCTGCTCGGTTACCGCCTTATCCAAGCATGTTCGCTCCTCACTAGTGACAAGGGGTCCACAATCTATTCCAGCCGAATTTGCAAATCTTACAGTTTTGACAGGTTAAAGAACCTTTTCCAGGATGTCCCTCCTGACACCATCATCAGGAGGCTGTCATTATTATTTTTGACAGGAACACCCAAGAGGTTAAAAGACTCCTCCCTCCACCAGCCCTCCATGTTTTACCTGTCCCTATCGTAGGATGCAGAAGAGTACCTGGCATCTTCCTGAGAGCTGGAGCTCCGGATGCAGGAGGATTGAGATGGGGTCCTGGTCATCTCTCCCCGGAGGTGACACCCTGCTGAACAAGGGGTCCCTCAGCCTGTCCAGTTGAGCAGGGGCTCCTGGAGAGCAGTTTCCCCTCCTGAGGGGCTCTTGTCTCGTGTGGCTCATCCCTACGCGTGGGTCCGATACGTGCTGAAGATTCAGAGGCACTTCCGGTTACAGCGGGACGACGCTCAGGCGTCTAGTACCCGATGTGCATTCCACTGTGGAACGCACTTCTGGGAGACTTGGGGAAAAAAAAGTGCAGAATCCTAATTTAAAGGGGAACCGCCTTTTGACTATACAGATAAAGGACAAGTGAAACAATACTGTTTACAGTATGGGCAGGGGGAGCTAAGGTTCTAGTGCATCTAGTCAGACAACTATGGAAGGCCAAACCATTAGCTGGTCTGATGCCCCTGCTGAAAGCCTGGTACAAGTGAGTTTCTTTGAGTTTTGGTATTGCACTGTCACACAGTCATCAAAGGTATAACTCATAGTACCTTCTGCTCCTTTCTAGGACAAGGAAACCCTTAAAAGGTTAACACCATCTGCACCAAACAAGAAAGGGAAGAGATGTGCCATGTGGAATACTAAACCTCCGGACACATGGGAAACGGCTATGCCCAGGATGTATTGCCAAGATGGTTAAAGATGAACACGCCTCATTCATGACTGATATAAAGACCATAATAACGGAGGTTCAGAATTCAGTGACTGAGTTGGTTCCCTAACAATCCTCCCAGATAGTTCCCAGACAATAAAAAAGACCACGATGGCAGATGGAATACAGTTCAGAGGGGGAGGAGTTATCCGATTTCTCTGATCCTGAACATGACGAAAGGTAAGAATTTATTGCAATTCCCCCAGAGGAAAAGTACCTTTTCTCTTGGGAAGATACTGACGCTCTATTATCAGCCATCAGAAATACTATAAAGGTGGAGGATACCAACCAGGCCCCTTCCTCAGTACAGGATGAAATTTTTGGAGGTTAAACGAGCCGTATGAACAAGGTTTTCTCTGTCAATAAGCATATTAAAGCCATGATCCTGGAGGAGTGGGAAGACGTGGAAAAGAGACTGACAATTCCAAGAAGTATCAGATCACATCTACCTTTTGAGTTGGAGGACATACAATTATGGAAAGAAATCCCTAAGGTGGATATCCCTATACCAAGCGTAGCAAAGAAAAGGGCTATCCCCTTTGAAGACTCATCATGCCTTAAAGATCCTATGGATAGGAAGGCAGAAGGACTTCTCAAAAAAACATGGGAGACCCCTGTAGCCATAATTAAGGCTAATATAGCCTCGAACTGTGGCAAGATCCATGAATATATGGTTGGAAGAGTTGGAGGCTCATCTATGAAAGAAGACGCCCAAAGAGGAGATCTTGGAATCTATGCTGTTGCTCAAAATGGCAACCGGTTTTATGGCGGGCACATCAGCAGAATCCATTAGATTTGCTGCAAGGAATGGGGCACTAGCCGATACAACTAGGCGAGCAATATGGCTGAAACGTGGTCAGGGGATTGTCTCGCTAAGAATAAATTATGCTCCATCCCCTTTTCTGGCCTTGAAATGTTTGGTCCGGTCCTGGACGACATGTTGGAAAGGGCGTCGCATGAAAAAAAAAAAGGGGTATCCGGAAGAGAAACCTAAAAAATGTGTCATTTCGGAAGCCTTATTCCCATCAGAAACCGGAATACAAAGGGAAAGTGAAGACAGGTAGATGGAGCTACCTGAAGGTCGGTAAAGGAAGAAGTGTCTTTTTCGGTTCGGCAAATAGTTTGCGTAAACAATGACGGCAAGAAAGTGTGTGTGTGTGGGGGGGGGAGGGGACTCCAAAACTTTCTTCTGGCTTGGACAGAGGTATCCAGGAACCCATGGATACTGCAAACGGTAGCAGAGGGTTACAAGATACAATTCATGCAGATACCCCAGGGAAGATTGCACCTGACAACTATCCAGTCTCCCCAGGTCACAAGAAGGCTGCTGGCAGACTTAAAGACATTGGTGGAATTAGGAGCAGTGGTTCCAGTGCCAGTCAGAATGGGGTCTCGGTTACTATATGGGCCTGTTCTCAAAGAAACCGGTGGGAGACTCGCACCATAATAAATCTGAAGTCACTAAACAGATGGGTATTATGCAAAAAATTCAAAATGGAGTCTATAAGACCTAAGACACCACTGATCAAAAAAAAAATATGGTAATGTGCACATTAGATCTCAAGCATATTATCACGTGCCTATTCATCCTCACTGCCAGCGGTATCTAAAATTTGCATTGTTAGAGGAGGGGAAAACTCAACATTACCAATTCAAATGCTTCCCTTTTGGTCTGTCCTCAGCACCACGTATTTTTCCAAGCTGGTGGCAGAAGTTATGGCCTTTCTCAGGGAGCATGGAATATTAATTGTCCAGTATCTGGACGACTTCCTGTTACATATAGTTATTAAGGTTGAAGGAAGACTGTAAGTCCATCTAGTTCAACCCATAGCCTAACCTAACATGCCCTAACATGTTGATCCAGGGGAAGGCAAAAAAAACATGTGGCAAAGAGTAACTCCACCATGGGGAAAAAAATTCCTTCCCAACTCCACATACGGCAATCAGACTAGTTCCCTGGATCAACGCCTTATCAAGGAATCTAGTGTATATACCCTGTAACATTATACTTTTCCAGAAAGGTATCCAGTCCCCTCTTAAATTTAATTAATGAATCACTCATTACAACATCATACGGCAGAGAGTTCCATAGTCTCACTGCTCTTACAGTAAATAATCCGCGTCTGTTATTATGCTTAAACCTTCTTTCCTCCAGACGTAGAGGATGCCCCCTTGTCCCTGTCTCAGGTCTATGATTAAAAAGATCATCAGAAAGGTCTTTGTACTGTCCCCTCATATATTTATACATTAACATAAGATCACCCCTTAGTTTTTGTTTTTCCAAACTAAATAGCCCCAAGTGTAATAACCTATCTTGGTATTGCAGACCCCCCAGTCCTCTAATAACCTTGGCCGCTCTTCTCTGCACCCGCTCCAGTTCAGCTATGTCTTTCTTATACACCGGAGACCAGAACTGTGCACAGTATTCTAAGTGTGGTCGCACTAGTGACTTGTATAGAGGTAAAATTATGTTCTCCTCATGAGCATCTATGCCTCTTTTAATACATATCTTGCATTATATATATATCTTGTTGATGGCAGAGTGCCCCCAGCAACTGGAGGACCAGTTTAACATCAACCATCTTTGTGTTAAACAACTTAGGGTGGATCATAAACTGGGAAAAATCAGATCTGGTGCCAGGAAGACCGAAGATCTTCCTAGGAATTCTCTTGGACTCCGAACAGCAGATGTCCTTCCTGCCAGAAAAGAAACGGGAGGATTGGGCGCTGAACTGGAAAGATTTCAATCACATAGTATGCCTATGGGGCAAGGTGGACCTGTTCCCTACAAGGGAAACCTCAAAAGCAGAGAAATTGTTTCCATCAATCAGGGAGACAGACCAACGGCAGGCCATTTTATACGCCTTATTTCAAAAATAGAACATGGACCTGGCATATTCTTTTCCCTCATTTCCAAGGTGATCATAATATTATCATTTTTGCCAAGAAGGAGCTGGCTTCCCTTACTAAGAAGGATGGTCATAGAAGATCCCATCATTCTTCCAGAGAGGCACGATCTACTGGTTCAGGGGCCAATACATCATCCCAATGTGAAGCTCTTACAGTTGTCTGCATGGATTCTGAGCGGCAAATCTTGAGGTCTAGACTAGAGGTCTCTCGGACTCAGTCATAACAACGATGCGAAAAAGTAGGAAACCAGTAACATCAGCAATATATATACGAAAATATGGAAATATTTTGTGCGCAATATCCCGAGACAACAGTAGTATTATCTAAGCCTGATATTCCCCAAATCTTAGAATTCCTCCAAGCGGGGTTTGAGAAGGGCCTAAGACCCAGCACTCTGAAAGTGCAGATTTCGGCTCTTGAGTGTTTTTATGGACTATCCACTAGCAGGACATCCATGCATTGAACGATTTGTAAAGGCCACAGGCAGATAAGACCCACGGTTAGAGCCTACGTCCCACCTTGGGATTTTGAACACTGTCTTAAATGGGTTATGCAGATCATCATATAAACCACTTGAGGATTCAGATATAAAATCTCTCTCCCTTAAAACTGCATTTTTGGTTGTCATAACAACAGCCACACGAATTGGGGAGATAGACATTTTCCATTAAAAGCCCATACCTAAGGATCTTAGATGACTGCATTATTCTTAGATTAGTCCCTGTGTTCTTGCCAAAAGTAGTAACATTCTTTCAAAATATTGAGGTACATACAAAGGCCAAGAATTGAGGACATGTGAAATCTTTTCTTAACCCCTTAACGATCGCCGATACGTCTTTTAACGGGGGCAGTTACAGGTACTTAAACCATAGCACCGCTTTTTAACAGCGCTGAGGCTTAAGTGTATAGCACCCCATAGAATCGGAATTTCTCCGGGGCCTCGGCTTCCTGGTGGTAGCTGAGACCCCAGAGAACATGATTTTTCATTTAGGTTCCCTCTCCTTTGATGTGATCGAACATCAAAGGAAGGAGAAATGAGGTCCCCGATCACCCCCCCCCCCCCCCCCGGTACCTCTGGTGTCCCTGCATCCCCCCATGAATTCCTCTGGGCTGCTGGTGTCTTCTGAGAGAAAATGGCGGGCGCATGCACAGTGCGCCCGCCAAGATCTGCTGGCCGGCACCCGGCAACAATGGGAAATTTTTCCTACTGGTTCATTTTGATCACTGTGATAGACACTATCAGTGATCAAAATAAAAAAGATTGGAAATAAAACCCCCTTTTATCACCCCCCTTAGTTAAAAATAATGAAATAAAAATATATATATATTTCGATTAGGGTTAGAGTTGGGCTAAAGTGAGATGGGGTAAAGTTAGGGTTAGGGTTGGGATTAGGGTTAGGAGTGTGTTGGGGTTAGCTTTGTGGTTAGGATTATGGTTAGGGGTATGTTGGGGTTAGGTTTGTGGTTAGGGTTATGGTTAGGGTTGGGATTAGGGTTAGGGGTGTGTTGGGGTTAGGGTTGGAGTTAGAATTGGGAAGTTTCCACTGTTTAGGTACATCAGGGGGGTCTCCAAACGTGACATGGCGTCACCATTGATTCCAACCAATTTTGTGTTCAAAAAGTCAAACTGTGCTCCCTCCCTTCTGAGCCCTGCCATGCACCCAAACAGCGGCTTTTCCCCACATATGGGGTATCGGCGTACTCGGGAGAAATTGAACAACAAATTTTGTGGTCCATTTTCTCCTGATACCCTTGTGAAAATAAAAAAAAAATGGTTCCAAAATAAATTTTTGTCAAAAAAGTAAAATGTTCATCTTTTCCTTCCACGTTCCTTTAGTTCTTGTGAAGCACCTGAAGGGTTAATAAACTTCTTCAATGTGGTTTTACGCACCTTCAGGGGTGCAGTTTTTAGAATGGTGTCACTTTTGAGTATTTTCTGTTATATTGACCCCCCAAAGTCACTTCAAATGTGAGGTGGTCCCTAAAAAAAAAAAAAAAAGGTTTTATAAATTTTGTTGGAAAAATTAGAAAAAACATTTTGTTTCCAAAATTGTGCGGATGTAAAGTAGACATGTGGGCAATGTTATTTATTAAGTATTCTGTGTGTATTTTGTTCTGTTCTCTGATTTAAGGGTATAAAAATTCAAAGTTTGAAAATTTGCAAAATTTTCCACATTTTTGCCATATTTCCGTTTTTTTCATAAATAAACGCAGGTAATATCGAAGAATTTTTAACATTAACATGAAGTACAATATGTCCCGAAAAAACATTCTCAGAATCAGCGGGATCCGTTAAAGCAATGCATAGTTATAGCTACAGAAAGTGACAGTGGTCAGAACTGTAAAAATTGACTTGCTCATTAAGTACCAAATTGGCTCCGTCATTAAGGGATTAAAGCTGTTTCAGCCATGTTGAGTAATGGCTTGTGCAAATTACTGTATTTTCGGTTCAAGTGTGATCTGACAAAACATTGACCGGTGCCAGTTTAGGAACAGTGCACATGTCTGATTATTATTATTCTGTACAAATCCCCTCTATAATTTGTAAAGTACTGCGGAATATGTTGGCGCTATATAAATAAAATTATTATTATTTTTTCTTGCTGCCTCCCTTCAAACAACCCATGCAAAAAAATCGCAGCGTGGCAGTTTGATACGATAATCGAATTGCAAAATCGGACTGCACTCGGATGAAATCTGATTCATCATGGACTGAAAGAATGGAATAGACGGAGACTTATTTTTTCCCCATCGGAGAAAATCTGCGATTAGCATAACTGTTAGGATGACCGGCTTTCATCACAGCATGCATAATGGTTGAGTCTCATCCAAGACTCTGAATAAAGTCTAGTGATGAGTAAAAAAGAAATCGGATCCTATACTGATCATCCACACGGCATCTGATTGTTATGGACACTACGATTATTAACCTAGAAAACTATCTGATCATGTACATACTGACAATATGGATGAAAAACATCTGCATTTTCTGGTTGAAAGTTTTCCTCTGGACCCTGGCACTAGACTGACAGCGCAGAATGTCCACTGCTTTTTGAGGATCTCTAGAACACTGTTCCATTAAAGAATCTGAATTTTGTACAATATGGGTGGTGTAAATGCTGCCTAATTTCGTATTGTTAGCACAAAAACTAGATTCATAGTGGTGACTGGAAAATCAGTCACCCCACAATAGGATGTACTTCCATATACCAAAGATGCTTAAACAAGAGAAACAATGGAAGCTTTTATAGAAAGTTAAAATACAATCTTTATTAAGAAATAACACATAAAAACACGGCACATACCAAAGTTGTGATGATAGTGCAATACAAAAAAGAATGACAAAACTGACATAAGACACCAGATAAGTGAGATTTGACCGCACAAAAAGTGTAGTATGTTAGGGAGAAGTCCCATAAAAAAAGGCATAGGCATGTGTCTTAAACCTCCAAAACACCCATAACCGTTCTCAGGGATATATCATAAATCCCTTGCTTGAATTTGTAGCGGAAACTGGGTCCATACCAGGAACCGGTAATCAAATATAGGGGAAAGAGCGGAGAAAGCTGAAAGATGCCTCACCTAAATGTGGGTAAACCTCTGTACGCACAGAGGTTTACCCACATTTAGGTGAGGCATCTTTCAGCTTTCTCCGCTCTTTCCCCTATATTTGATTACCGGTTCCTGGTATGGACCCAGTTTCCGCTACAAATTCAAGCAAGGGATTTATGATATATCCCTGAGAACGGTTATGGGTGTTTTGGAGGTTTAAGACACATGCCTATGCCTTTTTTTATGGGACTTCTCCCTAACATACTACACTTTTTGTGCGGTCAAATCTCACTTATCTGGTGTCTTATGTCAGTTTTGTCATTCTTTTTTGTATTGCACTATCATCACAACTTTGGTATGTGCCGTGTTTTTATGTGTTATTTCTTAATAAAGATTGTATTTTAACTTTCTATAAAAGCTTCCATTGTTTCTCTTGTTTAAGCTAATTTCGTATTGTAAAGTCTGGTTTCATACTAGGACCGCCAGCCATTTAAGTGACATTTGACTTGCATCAGCAAGATATGTTATGGCAGCAGAGGTATGTATTAGAAATATTCAGTGACATTACAATTGTGTGTTGGCATGTGTACTACAACCCATTTGCCCTCTTTGCGAGGTTCTGATGACGACCCGTTGTACACTGGGTTGTATGCTACACAAACTACACCTGGTGCTGGAGGCTCACAGCTCTGGTGTGACGGGGACACCTAGTGTTCAGACTGTAAACTGCAGCACACAATGGTGCGCACGCTGCTGTCCTGGAAAAAGTATTCTTTACCATAACTTTGTTCAGCGTGTGGCAAATGTAACAGACTTGTGTGACCCTAAAATATGATATGTGCCACATAGATAAGAAGGCGGATAACAAAACATGGATGACCAAGCACAACTTATATTAGGGAGGTGCCGGCTTCCTAGAAGCAGCAATCTGCTTTACATGCTGTTACTTATTATACATGAAAAAGTGACGCTATTGTGACTGTATATAGAGTAATTTGCTCAGGTCAAATTGCCGCTGTGGTTTTGCAGTTCCCTGATAAAGACTTAAGTGATATTTTTGTGTGTGATATTCCTGTGCTATTGTACAGAGGTCGTCATATGCCTCCCCTTCTTTGAACAGTGTTCACAGTAAAGATGTGTGGTTCATAGAATGTATTAATTTATTGCTATTGTAATGTGTATGTGTTATATTGTGATGTATTTTACATTTAGTTGGCATGAGGGTTTGCATCAGTTCATGTAAAGAACATGCCTACAGCTGTGAGCATTTGGTTTAGTACAAAATAACTGAAAGCTTCTGTGTGCATAACTATTCACCCCCCTAAAGTCAGTACCTTGTAGAGCCAAGTCGCTTTGGATAAGTCCCTTTGAGCTTTCCACATCTGGCCACTGAGATTTTTGCCCATTCCTTAAGGCAAAACTGCTCCAGCTACATCAAGTTACAGGTGTTTCTCGCAAAATTAGAATATCATCAAAAATGTAATTTATTTCAGTTCTTCAATACAAAAAGTGAAACTCATATATTATATAGAGTCATTACACACAGAGCGATCTATTTCCAGTGTTTATTTCCGTTAATGTTGATGATTATGGCTTACAGCCAATGAAAACTCAAGTCATTATCTCAGTAAATTAGAATAAGTAACAAAAAACACCTGAAAAGGCTTCCTGAGCGTTTACAAAGGTCCCTTAGCCTGTATCAGTAGGCTCAACAATCATGGGGAAGACTGCTGACTTCACAGATGTCCAGAAGGCAGTCATTGACATACTCCACATGGAGGGTAAGCCCCAAAACGTCATTGCTAAAGAAGCTGGCTGTTCACAGAGTGCTGTATCCAAGCATATTAATGGAAAGTTGAGTGGAAGGAAAAAGTGTGATAGAAAAAGGAACACAAGCAACCAGGATAGCCGCAGCCTTGAAAGGATTGTTAAGAAAAGGCCATTCAAAAATTTGGGGAAGATTCAGAAGAAGTGGACTGCTGCTGGAGTAATTGCTTCAAGAGCCACCACACACTGACGTATCCAGGACATGGGCTACAAGTGTCACATTCCTCGTGTCTGGCCACTCATGACCAATAGACAACGCCAGAAGTGTCTTACCTGGGCCAAGGAGGAAAAAGAACTGGACTGTTGCTCAGTGGTCCAAGGTGTTGTTTGGTCCAAGGTGTTGGGATGGTGTTCTTGGGGTGGTGAGCTGTGTTGGTTTGGTGCCAGGCAAAGCGTTTACCTTGGTGGCCAAAAATTTCAATTTTGGTCTCATCTGACCACAGCACCTTCCTCCATACATTTGGGGAGTCTCCCAAACTCAAAACAAGCCTTACAATTTTTGTGTGTAAGTAAAGGCTTTTTTCTGTCCACTTCTCCATAAAGGCCACCTCTATAGAGTGTACGGCTTATTGCGGTCGTATGGACAGATACTCCAGTCCTCTCTGATGCCCACCTTGCCTGGGCTGAGAGTTCTGGGGGGCAGCCCTCTCTTAGCAGGCTTGTTATGGTACCATGTTCTTTCCATTTGAGGATAATGGATTTGATGGTGCTCTGGGGAATTATCACAAATTGGTATTTTTTTTATAACCCAATCCTGACTTGTTTGGAGATCTCCTTGGTCTTCATGGTGGTGAGTGGAACCTCTTGTTAATGGTCTTTCTCTCTGTGGCCTTTCAGAAAAGGTAAAGTGTATATACTGACCGACATGTGACACTCGGATTGCACACATGTGGACCTCCTGTCACTAAGCATGTGACTTATGAAGGTAATTGCTTGCACCAGATATTTTTAGGGGCCTCATAGCAAAAGGGGTGAATACATATGCACATGCCAATTTTTAGCTATTTGATTTCTAGACTATTTAGTGCTGATGCATCACACACAAATCGGTTTACAAAAATATTTAACAAGATAATCCAAGGGTGGGTGGGGGTAAATTTTTTGTTGCGATTTTCCAAAATTTTCAATTTCAAGACTCACGGCAAAAACACTTTTTCAGAAAATTGCTGCAAAAAAAATAATGTAATCACGTCATGTAAACATAACCTTAGGGTGCGGATTGCACACTGAATATCCAGTTTTAAAAGTCCCATCCACACAGACCAATAGAGATAGGCATAAAATTGATAATTTCTTCTTGACCGGCAGGCCCATGACATTTTTGCTGTAGATTTTGACAACAAATTTTACCCCCTTGCAATGAATATTGGAAAATAAATGGCATAAGAATGGATCAGCAGCTAAATTTTCAGTAATAAAAAAAGTTTGAAAAAAGTTTGGGAAAAGTTTTCTAAATGTATGACTGACACACTATTCCCATCGATAGTGACGCCATATTTATACTATATACTGTCAGCGCTTCTTTCCGCAGTAGGTTTAGTACTGGACAGTGAATGACATGATTGAGGTATTGGGGTGAGTTTTGTGCATTGTCAGGGGGTACAATTCTGTAGCGTTGTCAGTACATGTGCCAGGCAAAAAGGTGTTATTTTCACAAAACATATTGGAAAACTATTGCGGTTCATTAATTAATTAATCTAATGTAAACATATAATTAGTAATGATTAATAAAGGAGAACTTTTATTTTATAGGTGTAAATTTATGGCATAAAATGTTTTATTATAAGGGGTAATCCAGGAACGTGTCAGCCATGAGGGGCTCAGACCAGTAGTAACTGCCCACTCCTCGCATGGGCATCAGTTGGCGTCACGCAGCCGTGAGGCAGCCATGCTGTGCCCTGACAGTGACAGTTTAACAGAAGGAGCCATCAGGAGCCCACTGGAGACGCAGGAATAAGGTGACTATGAACATAATCTGTACATTTTGCATATTTTTTGAGTCCGAAATAGGCACAACCCGAAATATTTGCGGTGAAAAGTGAAGAATTATAGAACCGGAACTTCTCTGATCACCGACACATGTTAGGAGTAGATATCCCAGCACCCAGAGTAGATATCCCAGCATGACCAGTAACTCTGGGCCTCCACCTGGTTCAATGGGCTTCTTAGTTTGTCAATGGCTCATCACCAGAAAGAGATGACAAATATGCCGTCCCTACACACTGAATTGTCCAACATGGTTTGGGATCGTTAATCTGCATATTTAAAAAAAATTACATAAAATTTGTATTTTTTTTTAAAGAAATAGCGCCACTCTAGAGGCTGTGTGCGGTGTTGCAGCTAAGGCCCGTTTAAGTTAGCAGGGTTGCACTGGAATACCTCACACACCCACGGGATAAGAGTGGTGCTGATCCCAGAAGAAAGCATCCATGTGTTTCTAAAATATTACCTCTCATAATAGGGGGGCTGTTTACACACAAGATACGAGAAGGGTATATTCACACAGAGTTCCTTTTTTTTTTTTTTTTTTTTAGGGTATGTGCACAGGTCAGGATTTCTTGCAGAAATTTTCCTGACAAAAAAAAACGGATATTTCTGCCAGAAATCCGCATGCGTTTTTTTTCGCATTTTTTTCCCCGCGTTTTTGATGCGTTTTTTGTGCTGTTTTTTTTGCGGTTTTTCCCAATGCATAGAACAGCGGGAAAAATGATGAAAATCCGCAAAATTAATGAACATGCTGCTTTTTTTACCGCGATGCGTTTTTTTTGCAGAAAAAAATGCACCATGTGCACAAAACATGCAGAATGCATTCTAAATGATAGGATGCATAATGTATGTGTTTTTAATGAGTTTATAGCATTTTTATCATGAAAAAATGTGAAAAAACCTGAACGTGTGCACATACCCTTACATGGGTTTTGCAGAGGATTCCAAAATTCATACTTGAAATTTGCAAAAAAAAGCAATGTAAAAGCAATAGAAGAAGAAAAAAGTCCCCAGTCCACTAAAAAACTCACGCCAAAGGTGCTTTTTTTTCTGCAAAAAAAACTCTGTGTGAATATACATCCTTAAAGGGAAACAGCATTCTTATAGAGATGATAAAACATGCCTCTGTTGGCGGACAGACGATATGCACACTTTTGGGGGCATTTGTTTATTAAACATTTTGGAAAGTTTGTATTATTATTATTATTATTATTATTATTATGGATGTATAAATGGACTTGGACTATTATTCACTCTTCAGACGACCTCACTGGTGGATTCACAGTTACCTCGTTTTGCAGTGTTATATGTACTGTGATACATAGAGGCTGTAGAAACCAAACGGCTCAACATACTTAATTAAATTTTATTGCAAAAATTATATTTACCCATAAATACAAGAATAAAAAAAACAAAGATGTCCATTTTACTTTGCTTTAGTGAAGCGGTGAAATCTACGAGTTCTTTAAAGGTTGTAACCGGGACTTTAACACTGATGGACTATCCTTAGGATAGGTCATCAATGTCTGATTGGTGGGGGGTGTGACATCTGTTCCTGGTGTCGACGGCAGCCGGAACTGCTCAGTTATGGAGCTGCACAGGATAGAATAGTGACACATCCACATCCTATTCAACAGAGGACGGATGTGCAGTACCTGGCCGCGGCCACTATACTGTCGATGGAGCTGTTCTGTACAGATCCGCAACTCAGCACTTCCAGCCACCACCGCCGTCACCGGGATCGGTTGGGTACCGGGTGTTGCACCCCCAGTGATCAGACATTAAAGCCCCAGATAACCCCTTTAAAGCTCCCCATACACATTAGATAAATGTTGTCTGACTTCGGCGGGATCGACAGGCCATATACTGTGTATAGAGGCCCCCAGATTCACCCTGAACAGATCACAGGGGCAGAGAATGATCCGCCCTGTTCAGTGTCCTTTTGTTCGGGGTGTAGATAAGTTATGGTCAGAGGAGTCAGGCCGCGGCTTATGTGTATGGCCAGCTTTGGCGTGTGACTGCCTTGTAATGCTGACATGTTATTATCAAGGTGTTTTTCTTACAATCTCCTTTATTTTAGTGACCCTGCTAATAATGGCCACTAGCGCTCTCAGCCACCATACAGCATCCCTATATGTTGGAGATCTCCTTCAGGAGGTCACAGAGGCGATGCTGTATGAAAAATTCACTCCGGTCGGCAACATTTTGTCAGTCAGGGTATGCAGAGACAAGCTCACCCGTCAGTCTCTTGGCTACGCGTACGTCAATTTCCAGCAGCCGGAGGATGGTAAGAACCATTACACAATTATAGCTATAGGACATTGCATATATGGGGTCATATATTGCAACTGTTCCAGAAATATCATGGAAATACCCCTTTAATTAAAGAAAGAAAACTACAGATACAGTGGGGAAAATAAGTATTTGATACAGTCCATGAAAAAGATTTAAAAAAAGTGCACTTACCCGTGTATGTAGAAAGTCACAACTTTATTCGGACAACATTATAATGACAGCAAGGGAAAGTGTAGAAAAAAAAAGAGTGTAGAAAAAAGTATTTGATACGCTGCCGATTTTATAAGTTTTCCCACCTAGAAAGAATGGAGAGGTCTATCATTTTTATCGTAGGTACACTTCACCTATGAGAGACAGAATCTAAAAATAAAATCCAGAAAATCACATTGTATGATTTTTACATAATTAATTTGCATTTTATTGCATGAAATAAGTATTTGATACAATAAAAAACAACGTAATAGTTGGTCCAGAAACCTTTGTTTACAATTACAGAGGTCAGACGTTTCCTGTAGTTCTTGACCAAGTTTGCACACACTGCGGCTGGAATTTTGGCCCACTCCTCCATACAGATCTTCTCCAGATCTTTCAGGTTTCGGAGCTGTCACTGGGCAACATTGAGTTTCAGCTCCCTCCAAAGATTTTCTATTGGATTCAAGTCTGGAGACTGGCTAAGATGCTCCAGGATCTTGAAATGCGTCTTAAGGAGCCACTTCTTTGATGCCCTGGCTGTGTGTTTCTGGTCATTGTCATGCTGGAAGAACCAGCCACAATCCATCTTCAATGCTCTTAAAGAGGGAAGGAGGTTGTTGGCCAAAATCTTGCGATACATGACCCCATCCATCCTCTCTTCAATATGGTGCAGTCGTCCTGTCACCATTGCAAAAAATAATCCTCAAAGTATGATGTTTCCCCCACCATGATTAACAGTTGGGACAGTGTTCTTGGGATTGTAATCATCCTTCTTCTTCTTCCTACAAACATAGCGAGTGGACTTGATACCATAAAGTTCTATCTTGGTCTCATCTGACCACATGACCTTCTCCCATGCCTCCTCTGGATCATCCAGATGCTCATTGGTGAACTTCAATTGGCCCGGACATGTGCTGGTGTGAGCAAGGAGACCTTGCGTGCCCTGCAGGATTTTAATCCATGACGGCATAGTGTGTTACTAACGGTCATGTTTGAGACTGTGGTCCCAGCTCTCTTCAGGTCATTGACCAGGTCCTACTGTGTAGTTCTGTGAGATCTTTCATGGAGCCCCAGACCAAGCAAGATTGACAGTCATCTTGTGTTTCTTCTATTTTCTAATAATTGTGCCAACAGTTGTTGTCTTCTCATTAAGCTGCTTGCCTATTGTTCTGTAGCCCATCCCAGCCTTGTGCAGGACTACAATTTTGTCCTTGGACAGCTCTTTGGTCTTGGCCATGGTGGTAAGGTTGAAGTGTGATTGATTGTGTGGACCGGTGTTTTTTATACAGGTAATGAGTTCAAACAGATGCAATTAATACAGGTAATGAGTGCAAAGTAGGAGGCTTCTTAAAGAAAAACTTAACAGGTCTGTGAGAGCCAGAATTCTTGCTGGTTGGTCGGTCATCAAATACTTATTTCATGCAATAAAATGCAATTTCATTATTATATACAATGTGATTTTCTGTTTTTATTTTTAGATTCTGGCTCTCACAGTTGAAGTGTACCTACGATAAAAATTACAGACCTTTCCATTGTTTGTAGGTGGGAAAACTTGCAAAATCGTCAGTGTATCAAATACTTATTTTCCCCACTGTACATAATATATATACACTCACTGGCCACTTTATTAGGTACACCATGCTAGTAACGGGTTGGACCCCCTTTTGCCTTCAGAACTGCCTCAATTCTTCGTGGCATAGATTCAACAAGGTGCTGGAAGCATTCCTCAGAGATTTTGGTCCATATTGACATGATGGCATCACACAGTTGCCGCAGATTTGTCGGCTGCACATCCCAAAGATGCTCCATACAAGGCAGGATGGATCCATGCTTTCATGTTGTTTACGCCAAATTCTGACCCTACCATCCGAATGTCGCAGCAGAAATCGAGACTCATCAGACCAAGCAACGTTTTTCCAATCTTCTACTGTCCAATTTCGATGAGCTTGTACAAATTGTAGCCTCAGTTTCCTGTTCTTAGCTGAAAGGAGTGGTACCCAGTGTGGTCTTCTGCTGCTGTAGCCCATCTGCCTCAAAGTTCGACGCACTGTGCGTTCAGAGATGCTCTTAGGCCTACCTTGGTTGTAACGGGTGGCGATTTGAGTCACTGTTGCCTTTCTATCAGCTCGAACCAGTCTGCCCATTCTCCTCTGACCTCTGGCATCAACAAGGCATTTCCGCCCACAGAACTGCCGCTCACTGGATTTTTTTTCTTTTTCGGACCATTCTCTGTAAACCCTAGAGATGGTTGTGCGTGAAAATCCCAGTAGATCAGCAGTTTCTGAAATACTCAGACCAGCCCTTCTGGCACCAACAACCATGCCACGTTCAAAGGCACTCAAATCACCTTTCTTCCCCATACTGATGCTCGGTTTGAACTGCAGGAGATTGTCTTGACCATGTCTACATGCCTAAATGCACTGAGTTGCCGCCATGTGATTGGCTGATTAGAAATTAAGTGTTAACAAGAAGTTGGACAGGTGTACCTAATAAAGTGGCCAGTGAGTGTATATATATATTATAATAGTGCAACCGCTCAGCAGTTATTAGAATGGGTGTCCACATCCTCCACTAACTTCAATCATCTTATTAGTCCATTAGGGCAAAGACACGTATTCCAGATATATGTAATAAAGTGGGTAGGGCGGGGTATGGACAAGGTCATCCTCCCTCTCCAAATCTCTGTGCATAGAGTTATAGTTAAATAACAAACTTCTGTCTTCCTGTAGCCACCACTAGGGGGAGACCATGAGCTCAAGGTATACATTATATACATTATATATAAATACACTGTTTTAATTAAATTTAATAGTAAAACATTCTGCCTTAAGCTCCCTTAGGCAGGCTATCGTGAGAAGTTATCTATTGTTTAAATCAGGTTTTTGTGTGTGTTATATATATATATATATATATATATATATATATATATATATATATATATATATATATATATATATATATTTTTTTTTTTTTTTTTTTAAATTTCTGTAATTTTTTTAGCTTTTTCTAACATATAATCTGTATTCAAAATAAAAAATCTTGCAACTTTCAAACTGGACATGGGTGCTTTTTTTTAGATTATAACTTCTTGTTGTTTCAAGAAACAACACGTGTACATAGCTACAATAGTCAGACCTGAGCCCTATTATTTGTATTAAAGCATCTAATGAGCGTGTCAAAGGTCATTGTGAAGGGAGGGTGAGCAGGGTCAGCTGTGACGTCGCCTATTGTAATTAGTGGATCTTGTGCTATCAATTGTGTATAGAAGTCATCTTTCCTCTGCTGATAAGGAGCCTGCCGAAAACTCTTCCTGAAAGGGCAGAAAGTATGAAAATTTCAAGATTTCTCATTTTTTTAGAACAAAAACAAATTGACAAATTATTATTTTTTAAAATAAAAATAATGCAAAAAAAAAAAAATAGTAAAAAATGTTTTAGCATGGAATGCTGGAGTTGATCAACAATTCCTATCATGGCATGGCATCCTATCAGAGCAGAGCGGTCACCGAGGTGGATAAAGTCATTGATGGTCTCTTTCTATGAAAATTTCTCCGATCCTTTCCCGCCAGCGGAGCGAGCTCTGGATACCATGAACTTTGAAGACATGAATGGCAAAGCGATGCGCATTATGTGGTGTCAGCGCGACCCGTCCCTAAGAAAGAGCGCGGTCGGCAACATTTTTATCAAAAACCTGGATAAGACTATTGATAGTAAATTACTTTACGACACATTTTCTGCTTTTGGCAACATCATGTCGTGCAAGGTAAGTCAGTCATCCACCACATACAGATGTATGAGGTCTGTGCAGTAATAAGGTCACTTATTAATATGAGGTGTTGCAGGTCATGTGTGATGAAAATGGATCTAAGGGTTATGGTTTTGTACATTTCGAGACCCTCGAATCAGCCCAGAAGGCCATTGACTCATTGAATGGCATGATCTTAAGTGACCAGAAAGTGTAAGTATGCCCTCATGTAAGGCCGACTTCACATGTCTGGGATTTCTGGACTCCTGGATTTTCAGTTATCCCATTCTGCAGGCAGAAGTAGACAGAGCAACACTGAGGCTATAGAAGGCACATGGAGCAACATTTTTATTTAAACCCAATTGCAAAAATAAATTTTAGCCAAGAATATATGCATTTAAGCAAGAAAAAAATGTCCCCAAAGGTGGATAACCGCTGCCACGTATAGGAAAAACTGGGGTTCCCAGACCCTGTTCTACCAGGCTCCACATTTCTAGGACAGTATATCCCGTGTGTGTGCCACAAATTTTTATGGTTACACCCAAACATCGCAGATTTTATTTTTTGCCAAAATGTCTGCAACTAAAAGTCAGTTCTATATATCTGAATGAATTTTTTTCTGCGATTAATGGGACATAAATATAAATACACTACGCACATATATAAAATTATCTACATAGGACTACCCCTTTAAGGCCACGTTCACACGATCAGAATTTAGTCAGTTTTTTACCTCAGTATTTGGGTGATAAATGCAGAAGTGGTGCATATGTTTCTATTATACTTTTCCTCTAATTGTTCCTCTCCTGGTTTTGGCTACAAATACTGAGGTAAAATACTGACCAAATACTGATTGTGTGAACGTGGCTTGTTTTTTTTTTTGCCGTTTGTAAACAACAATTTGGGATAAAAATGTCTGTATTTTCTATAAAGGTTTATTGGACATTTCAAGTCCCGTCAAGAACGAGAACCTGAACTTCTTGCCAGATCTTTATACACTAATGTTTACATCAAGAACTTTGGAGAAAATATGGACGATGAACGGCTCAAGGAATTGTTCAGCAAATACGGTAAATATGAATCGTGTAGCTACGAGAATCACGGCTATTTCAGAAGACCGTATTGTGGCCATATTTTAGTCTCTGTATTATTGCTCCATGTCCCGTCCCGTCCCGTCAGCAGGTCTCATAACCTGAGGTAACCGCATCGCAGCCATTTATGATGTATGTTCTGGGCCAGGAGACCTGCTGATGGGTCGGAACGTGGAGCAATAGTCCAGATAATAAAATATGGCCACAATACGGTCTTCTGAAGTCAGACTTATAAGTGGGTTGTCCTAAAGCTTCCGAAACCTAAATTTGGGAAATATTCTCTCCTAGGGCCTACACTGAGCGTTAAAGTCATGACTGATGGAAATGGGACGTCCAAGGGATTCGGCTTTGTCAGCTTTGAGAAACACGAGGACGCCCTAAAAGTGAGATGGAGACTTGCGAAATATTTGGAGTCAGGATTGGTATCTCTTTTATTGTAGGCCGTCTAAGTTGCTGGAAGATGAGCAGCAATAATCATTTATCAGTCTGTATGCCACTCATCTGAGACAGCATTTCCTCTTTGTAGTATTAGTTGGGATCTCAGGGCCTATACCCCTACGGCATTTTTTTTACAGGCAGAAATTGCCTATATGCTTTAGATTCTGGTGCAGCTGCCGACTTTTCCCAAGTGAAGCTACTTCAGTCGGCGTTTTTTTCCTGAAGCGCCAGCTGTTTGCCATTGTTTTTTCCTCTGGCATCTTTTCCCTAATATCTTCATTTTGAGAGAATAAACATGTTACCTCTTTTAACTGCTCCAAGGTTTCCAAACCCTGAAGCAGTTAAAAGAAGTAACTAAATACTGAACATGGGCACAGTAATGGCATTTTGACACTGCTGTGCATTATGTTAATTTTTTTTAAGAGCTTTTGAGACATTTTTTCAGATGGATTCCGCTCGGAATCCACTTGAAAACGATGATGTATGCACATTGCCACTGAGAGGAAACTCTCTAAATCCTCTTCTGAAACTCAAAACTCCTCAAAAACTTAGTAGTTCCTGCTTCAAAAACTCAGCAAGAAGACTCAGTGTGCACGCACACCAAAGGTAAGTGAACAGACACGTCTTTTTAAGGTGGATTTCTTCCTGGAATAAGCATGAAAGAGTGCTAAAAAAAACTACAAAAAGTTAACATAAGCACGGCAATATAAAAACAACAAAGCTGCGCACATTGTCCGTCTTTTGTCACTTCTTTTAACCGCCTCGGGTTTCGAAAAGATGAAAAGTAGCATGTTAATTTTTTGGGCGGCTTCTGCATGGAAGCGGCTTGCTATTTAAAGTTTAAGTTATGTGCACATGGAGTTTTTCGAGGAGTCTTTGGAGCAGAAACTAAACAGAAACTCTCCAACTCCTTCTCAAAAACTTGGAGATTCTGGTCAGTTTCTACTCCAAAAACTCTGCAGAAAGACTCCTTGTGCACATACGCCAAATAAAAAAAAGAAAAAAGATGCCAATAGTCGAGCAGCCGGAAAAATTGCTAATGAAAATGCTTCAATAAAAACACCATCGTTGCTTTCCTCAAGAGTCTTCACCTTGGAAAACTCAGCAGGACACTGGCTTCTATAAGACATCATGTGCACATACCCTAAGGGGATTTTCCTTTTTCAGACATTTATTGAATACCCACAAAACAGGGGTCCCCGTGGGGAGTGGCGTGGCTGTGCGTGTGCTCAGCTATCTACAGATGTGCACATGTGCAACCACCTATTCATTCTCCACCTGGATGCAGCAGTCACCCACTGGCCATCCAGACAGGTTGGAGGTTGAGGGACCCCTTTTCTGGAGATAGGTTCCAAAGATGACACCCGTATCTATCAGACAGATATAGCATCAGATGGTTACACCATTAATGCCTAAGATGGGAATCTCCCTCCTGGCCAAGATAATATAGGTTACGATAATTTTCCAGGCTACAATAGTCAGGTGTACACCATGTGAACAAAGAACCAGGGGAAGATCAGCTCTCTCAGGGTGGGATGAAACCCCATCCTTGGGAGATCAAAAAATGACAGGAAATGGTGTTCTGATCCCTCAGGGTGAGAGATCTTGTTCTTGTGACCAAACATATGGGAGTAAAGTAACGATTTTCCTACTTCTATAAGGCTGTGAATGAAATGAACGGTAAAGATGTGAATGGTAAGGCCATTTATGTTGGAAGAGCCCAGAGGAAGTCGGAAAGACAAGCAGAGCTTAGGAAGAAGTTTGAGCAAATAAAGCAAGAACGGATCACCAGATCCCAGGTGAGTGACTTAATTCCCTTTGTGCTTAATTTGTGTGAGTATTCGAAAAAAATTCTACATTTTTTATAACTTTTTTTCTTATAATTTTAGGGTGTCAATCTCTACATTAAAAATCTTGCAAATTGCATTGATGACACGCTACTGCATCAGGTGTTTTCCCGTTATGGCACCATCACCAGTGCTAAGGTTAGCTCAGCTTGTATCTGCTTCTTTCTTCTTTCTATCCTCACATTCATTTTCATCTACGTAACATAAAGGGTTATACTTATGGCCAACATTAGACGTTTTCATCGATACATAGGAGAGGTGATAACTTGTGGATTGGTGGTGGTCTGACTGCTGGGACCGCATCGATCCTTTAGGAATAGAGTGAAGAGTAGATGATAACTTTCAATGTCAGGAATGACCCTTTAGCGTGAACCTTCTTAGGTGAGAGTGTACTATTTATTTGCCTATGTTTCATTGTAAGGATGGCAAGTGATCTAATATTTCAGGTTATGATGGAAGGTAGACGCAGCAAAGGGTTTGGTTTTGTCTGCTTCTCCGCCCCCGAGGAAGCAACCAAAGCGGTCACAGAGATGAATGGAAGGATTGTAGCCTCCAAGCCATTGTATGTCGCCCTGGCACAGCGTAAGAAGGATCGACTAGCTCTTCTAGCCAACCAGTTTAAGCAGAAGATGGATCATATCCGAATTGTACCCAACCAAGCCATCAATACCTACCAATCACCACCACCTCCCAGCTATTTAATGCCACCTGCTTCACAAGTAAGTCTCCAGATAAAAACAACCTACAGAAAGCTTTCTTACAGAAACAGCGCCATACTTGTTCTAAGGTTGTGGCTGGTCTTGCAGATCAGCTCCATTCGAGAGAATAGGGCTGAGTTACAATACCACACTCGACCTGTGGAAAGATGGGAACTGTTACAGAAAGAAAGCAGCCATTTTTTCTAACAATATACAATCCATTTATTACAACCCAAACTTGTTTTTAGATCCAGAACTATGCAGGATGCTATCATACAGGACCGATACCGCAGGTTGTGCCAAGTCCTAGCTGGACACCACAAAGTAGGTTCAGTGTATTGTGGGATTGGGGTTTAGTATGTACGCCAAGTGTCTTCTCCCGCTAAAACTTACTAGTGCACATCACAGTCTATATAGTGATATTACCTCTGTGGTCTACTATACCAGTCCTCACCATTTTTAAGATTTGCACTTGCCGTGGGGCCATGGTCTGCCAGCGATGTGAGAGGATGCATGCCTGATCAGCTCCGTGTACAGATCATTATACGATCCTCAAGCTGCCCTTTTTTCACCCTCTGGTCGGGTATACTTACCTGCTTATCCCTGGACACTGCAAACAGACTTTTCCCTGGCACGGAGCCCGCCATGAAGAAAGGGAACGTATTCAAAGGCCAGGAATGCAATCTACAGTACAAAATGGGGTCGACACAAGCATGCCGGAGAGTGCAAGCTGAGCGAGTGAGCGCCAAAAGGAGGTTGTGGCTAGATTAGAAAGATTTGCAGGATCAGGAGGTGAAGAAACGGGATGAGACGTTGAGAAAGATTCATCCAGACCCGAAGCCCTTCTCCCACCTGCTTACTACATATCACCCTGAGTATGAACCGGCTGAGAACCGGGGGGAGTCAATGCTATTTCTCCTACACGCCAACTAGTAGCTACAGAGCCCAAGATATCATGCAAGCCATTGGGGGTTCTAGTAGCTCTCTTTCATCTCTGGTGCTGCAAGTAGGATGAATTATGAAGAACATTTTAGTGGTCAGACAAGATATACGCAGTATCTCAGAGAGGACCACAGACCTCGAGGAGAGCGTTAATGAATTATAGGACATCCTACTTCCAATGTGGCAAGATTTGCAGCAACACACCAAGTTATCAGAGGCAAATCGCCTCAACCAGGATGATTTGGAGAACCGCCTGTGCAGGAACAATTATCTGGATTGTTGGAGTCCCTTAAAAATCAGAGGGCGCAAAGACCACAGAATTCTTTGAAACCTGGCTAGTGATGGTGTGTGGGAAGGATACTCTAAGCCCCCTCTTTGCAGTGAAACGGGTGCCGACAAGGCCACTACCGCCTGGAAGTCAGCCATGCACAGTCCTGGCCAAGATAATTCACTATAGGGATCTGGATACCATCCTACGAAGCTCCATAAATGGTCAAAGAATCTCCATATTCACAGATTATTTTGCTGATGCGCAGAAGAGAAGTGCGCAGCTCCTGGAGAATAAAAAAGTCTGTGGACAATGGTTTGCTCCTACTCTGGGTAATATCCAGCCCACCTGTGGGTTGCTGCTATGAATTCAATATCCTTCTTTGACTCTCCTAACGACACTCTCTTCTAGTTGGATCAAAATGAAATAAAAAACTTTGGGCAGAAGTAGAATGAGATTAGGACCTGGCAAAGAGCGCCTGGAAACTAGGCTTGAAGGTGCCGCCGCTCTCCATCAGCTGGACTCTGGTCCTCCTGGATGCTACTTGAATTGCAGTTTATGTACTTGTAATCTTAACTCTACCCTCACTTCTTCATTGGCATGCTGTTACGGCGCATGGATGACTGTTGGGCATTAATGTTGGATATACATAAAGTTTTGCTACTTTAGAACGATTGAGAATTTAGAAAGTTGCTTGGTTTCCCCCCATTGTGAGTGCTACATCCAAGGTTTCGACTTTTCGACTACACATTTTTCCTTAAACCACTTGAGTGTTGCTTTAGCTTCATGCTTTGGGTCATTGTCTTGTTGGAAGGTGAACCTCCGTCCCATTCTTAAATCACTGACAGACTGAAACAGGTTTTGTTCAATAATATCCTTGTATTTCGCAACATCCATCTTCCCCTTCAATGTGATTATTTTCCCTGTCCCTGCTGCAGAAAAACATCCCCAGAGCATCATGCTGCCATCACCATGTTTCACTGTGGGAATGGTGTTCTTTACTTGATGAGCTGTGTTGATTTGGTGCCATAGTGTTTACTTTGGTGGCCAAAAAGTTCAGTTTTGTTCTCTTACCAGAGCACCTTCCTAAATACATTTGGGGAGTCTCCCACATGTCTTTTGGCAAACTCAAAACGAGCCTTACATTTTTTGTGTGTAGGTAAAGTCTTTTTTCTGCCCACTCTTCCATAAAGCCCACCTCTATGGTGTGTACGGATTATTGTCGTTGTAAGGATGGATATTCCAGTCTCTGCTTGGGTGCTCCTTCAGTGTTACCTTTGGTCTCTGTGATGCCTGTATGATTAATGCCCTCCGGCCCGGGCTGAGAGTTTTGGTGGGCTGCAAAAGGGGTGAATACATATGCACATGACAATTTTTAGTTAGTTGATCCCATAAATTTAATTTATGCCTATACTTTTCTCACTTCACTTCAACAACTTAGACTATTTAATGCTGACGAATCACACACAAATCAGACACAGGTTGTAATGTAACAATGCCAAAGGGGGTGAATACATTCGCAAGCCACGAAAATTATGGTGGAGTTCAACAAGCTCTTCGAAGCAGACTTATTATGAGAAGGTGGAGAGCGCGGGTCATATTTAGGCTATGATTACTAAGACACAACAAAAGCCCTTATATACCGATTCCATAAGATGCCCCTCTGGGGAAATATTATCCTTACCTCCGGTTATTCTAGGAGCGTCTACATATTTTTATGCTTCCTTCTACACTTCCAAGACACGACCCACGACTGAAGAGATGGATGGTTTTCTTTATCACCTTTCTTACCCCAAAATGTGTAAAGCAGATCTTCAATTTTTAGACGACCACCTCTCGCTGGATGAGTTGGAGGATGCCCCAAGCTACCTATAAATTAACAAATGGGAGGATGGACAGCCAGTGGAAAATTTATAAGAAATACAACGAGATCCTCCTCCCAGAGCTACTAGAGGTGTTTAATAATGTATTACGCAAGGGTAGACCGCCGCCATCCATGAATGAGGCCACTGTTGTAGTGATCCCAAAAGAAGGGGAAGACCCGGTGAATCCGGAATCATACTGCCCCATCTCAAAGATCCTAGGGAATCTACTGGTTAATTTGACAAAGATTTACACTTGCCGAACGGCTACACAGCTGACAGCCCCGGTTGACGTGGTGTTTTTTTTATAGCTGTTTTCTACAATGTGCCCCCTAGATATCGGTTCCTGAGCACACGCACAGCTGCATACCCCTGTCACTGTCTCTATCAATGCTGATGCTATAAATTACGATGGCCTTGTTGGCGCTGATTTGTCCATTTGACTTTCGGCAGCGTACCAGAATATGCCAAGAGCCACCAGACTACCCTCTGTCATGCCAGCGACGTACGGCACAATGAGGCAAGCGACGTACAGCACAATGAGGCAAGGGACGTACAGCACAATGAGGCCAGCGCCTCCAGCCCCACGCCCCATGTCAGTGCAGCCTGTAGGTAAGTGATCGCACTAATCATATCCCAACAGATCTGTACATGTCTGTATACACGGTAACTGAGAGGAATAGCACTACTGTGCATCTCACGTGTCGGGACGGAAGCTTCTGACTCTCTTTTTATATCACTGAAAGATCCGCTGGGCCCATCCCAACTAATATGACATGATTGTGTAACTTATCACTGTAATGTCACATCACTGTTTGCTTTTTACCATTACCGTGTGTCCCTGGGTATATTATTCCTGTACACTGATACATTCCATTCCTTGCATTTTTTTATGTCTTGTAACGTTCCCATACAGTAAATATTCCATATCAGACAACTGAAGCCCACCCTACCCAGGCCATGGCTGCAGCCGCCAGCGTTTCTGTTCCACATCAATACCCAGCTCCAGTTTACCAGCAGCAGCTCATTATTCAGCCACAGGTTGCTGTACAACAGGTAAGAATTGCGTATGCACTGCCTCACTGTAACTATAGGCTCTTTCTTAAAGGGGTATGCCATGTTTTTTTTTTTTAAACTGGCCAGAGAGAAGAGATCATTGTAAAATAAAGAAAGAAGCGATACATAACTGTCCGACCCCACAGCAGTCTTCACTTGGTAGTGGGGCTGTATCGACAGGAATCCATCACTTCCGGTCACAGTGGAGATCATCGTTATTTTAACGTGATCATTTTCTCCTGGCTTGTTTTGAAAAAGGATGAAATTTTTTATTTTTTTTTAAAGCGTAGCTAAACCTTTTTTTATTTATTATTACCGAATTATCTTACAGGCAGCATTATTATTTTTTTGTAATATACGTAATTCCCTTAATGTACATTCCTCTCTCCCAACTACTATGTGACAGTGGAGTTTCACTACCCACTTCATGCTCCTTTAGAAACTGCTTTCAACAGCTGCTCAGCAAAGATGGTGGCAACATTAAGGCAAACAAAATACAGGCATTTCTCTGGTGGGAAGAAGAAAGTGTATACTAATCCTTTTTTGTCTATTTTCTGCATTTTTATACCTGCAGCCCACTATCATTATGGAAGAACCGGCGACGACCTCTATAGTAGCACCTCATCCTCCAGCCGACCAAAAGCAAATGCTGGGTATATAACACTGTATAATATTGCCATATCCTTTGCATTGTAAAAGAACATAAGACATGACATAAGGGGGGTCTTTTATTTCAGGTGAACTTCTCTTCCCTCGTATTCAAGTCATGTACCCGACACTAAGCGCAAAAATCACCGGCATGTTGCTAGAACTTGATAATACTGAAGTTTTCCATATGCTTGAGTCAAATGAATTCCTCAAAACCAAGGTGAAAACAGAAGTGTAATGAATAAAAGCATAAGTGTAATGTATAAGAGCATAAGTGTAATGTGTAAGTGCAGAAGTGTAATGTGTAAGTGCAGAAGTGTAATGTGTAAGAGGAGAAGTGTTATGTATAAGAGCAGACTTTTACTGTATAAGAGCATAAGTGTAATGTATAAGAGCAGAAGTGGAATGTGTAAGTGCAGAAGTGTTATGTATAAGAGCAGACTTTTATTGTGTAAGAGCAGAAGTGTAATGTAAAAGATCAGAAGGGTAATGTATAAGAGCAAAAGAGTAATGCATAAGTGCAGAAGTGTAATGGGTAAGAGCAGACGTGTAATGTATAAGTGCAGAAGTGTAATGTGTAAGAGCAGACGTGTAATGTATAAGTGCAGAAGTGTAATGTGTAAGAGCAGAAGTGTAATGTATAAGTGCAGAAGTGTAATGTATAAGTGCAGAAGTGTAATGTATAAGAGCAGAAGTGTAATGTGTAAGAGCAGAAGTGTATTGTGTAAGAGCAGAATGTAATGTATAAGAGCAGAAGTGTAATGTGTAAGAGCATAAGTGTATTGTATAAGAGCAGAAGTGTAATGTATAAGTGCAGAAGTTTAATGTACAATAGCAGAAGTGTAATGTATATTTTCTTATAAAAACCGTCACAACAATTGTGTAAAGTTTTAAAGTTACGTGTTGACTTGGGGTTTCTTATTGCAGGTTCAAGAAGCTGTTTCTGTGCTTCAACTCCATCAGGCTAATCAAGTGGTGCACCAAGTCGTTAACAATGCTACCGTTGTGGCGGCCATCTAATGGTCATCTGAGTTGTAGATTCATAGTTGTAGCCTCTTTGCTGACTTTATGAAGTATACTCTGCTAGATTAGTAGAGATCTGACCAATGCTACAACCAGGATAAAGGTCCCCTGTCCCTCGTGCCGATCCATTCCAAGCCTGTAGGACTGGTGATGTTAGCCGAATCCATCGCTCAGCTGTCGACATAAGGGCCAAAGAGTTGACATATAGTGTCACAGTATATGCATGACAGATCCCTTCAAACGTGGGACATGCGACCCCTGCTTGTCCGATCAGTGGGGGTCCCAGCAATCGCATCTCTACTGATCCAGCAGTTATCACCTATCCTGTAAAGAGAGGCTATAGCTTGTTATAATAGCCACACACCTTTAAATGAAAGTGAAAAATATTTCTATATTTTGATAAGTAAAAAAACTGAATAATATTTTTCTAAATGTGTTATTTGTAAATGGCATAATTTCTTCATTTAATAAAAATAAATCTCGACATAATTGTGTGATTACTGATGTACAGAAGTACTTGTTGGCATCTTGAACTGTACTGTAGTGGCAGTCAGTTTGATTCAGGACAATCCCATCAAAGTTTTTATCCTCTTAAAGGGAACCTGTCACCAGAAGAAATGCTATTAAAGAGCATATATGGGGTTAATCTTCAGGTTAATAGTGTTATTAACCTGCCTGGCACATGCACTTAGCTGAATGCTGCAGGGAGAAAATCAAGTTTCCTTCCCTGGCAGTGTTTTGGTTTCACTCACGGGGGCAGCGCCGGCGTGGGTTTCAGTCACTGTGGCCGGCTGGCTGTCAGTCAGTGTCGGGGGTGCAGTTAAAGCCCACATGACTGAAGCCGGAATGCTGACAGGAGGAATAAAGTTAATTTTCTTAGGTTCCGGGCAAGTTAGCAACGCTATTAACCTGCAAATTAACTCCATGCCAACAGATTAATAGCGTTTTTTCTTGTGACAGGTTCCCTGTAATATATTGCAGTCGCCATATTATATAGCACTGTGTACTTACAATTGCTCATTTTTCCTTTCTACCCAGTTCATTCTTCTTTTCTCTGCTCTTTGTATAAACAAAATGGAAAGTCAATTTTCCCTGCATGAGTCATCTCCCTCTTCAACTCCAGACCCAGCTGCTCCCTCCTCTGCATGTCAGGGACTTTTGCAGTGACTCATGACTCATGCAGGGAAAGAGACTTCCTGTGTCTACATAGAGCAGAGAAAAGGGAAGAATTAGCGGGGTAGAAAGGCAAAATGATCAACTGTAAGTACACAGTGCTGTATAATATGATGAATGCAATATATTAAGAGGATAACAACTATGATGGGGGAGGAGGGCTTCTTTAGGAAAAAAAAAAGTTCCCATCTGGGCCATCCTTCTGCCTTGATCAAAATAACATCAAGAAATGTAATGATAACATGAAAGGCCAATCCTGGAGATAAGTCGCCACCAGAGATGTCACAAGGAACAGAGGAGTCTGGCAGAAAGAGGAGAGACTGGCGGGATGGCTGTTCATTCGGCTGACAGCTCTCTAAAGTGTATGACCCCCATACATAGAGTTTGGGGGCTTTAGTGGGTGAAAAGTGTATTCATGTGTGAAGATTTACACAAGACCGTGTGGTCAAAAGTGCATTAACAAAAATACAAAAATGCATATATTTTACCTGCATCAACTGCAAGTGTTTTATGTCAGCGTGAATTACAGTATTCACCTGCGAAAATAATCCTCAAGAAAGGAAGATAATTCCTCTGCTGCTGCTCACATCTTCCTCTTGTCCTAGTTTTGGAGAGAATTTTCAGACTTTCAGCTTCAGATCCTGCGACAAAGAACACAAGGTCCAAACAGGTTCTAAATGATTCTAGAACCAGTAAGCCGCTTACAGAGTGCAGATTTTGCTGCAGTTTTGTTGTCTCTTGGGCATGCTGATAAAGTTTAGTGCCCCCCCCCCCAAAAAAAAAACCCCACAATGCAACTTCCTTAAGGTTTTTGCAGCGTTTTTTCACCCATAGAAAGTAATGAACGAGTGCAAAAACACAGCAAAAAAACGCAGGTGTCAGATTTTGCTGCGTTTTTGCACTCATTCATTACTTTCTATGGGTGAAAAAATGCTGCAAAAACGCTGAAAGAAGTGAAATGCTGCAGTTTGCAAAAACGCAGCAGTTTTCCAATCCTGTCAGGGAAAAAAACAAGCTGCGTGCATGAGACTTCTGAGATGTCACAGCTTTTGCTGGTACTGTAAAACGCAGCTGAAAATTTGCATTAAAAAAAAGCATCAAAAACTCAACATGTGAACATAGTCTAACAAGCAGCTCTCTCTTCCTCTGGATGTGATTTGTCCAAAAGCAGGAGAGTGAACAATGATCTCCGGGAGAGTTAGTGCTGACACCGTGGGAACGACGCCGGCACCGGAGGGGAGTATACGTGCAATTATTTTACTGGGGCAAACATAGGGGTTGAGAAGGGATTGTCTGAGTAATGGACAACCCCCTTTCAACCTAATGACAGAATTGCATTTTTTTTTTTCACCATTTCCCTACATTTGGAATTTTTTCCTGTTTTTTTCCAGTACATTACATGATACAATGAATGAGCTGGAGCAAAATGTGTCCACTGATAATAAAATTAAAGCTCTATGAAAAAGAGAGAAGAAAAACTAAAAGAACATCATCCTCTGCTCTAATCCTGATGCTGGAGTGGTCTCCGCTCGCTGGTCCTGCAGTGATGGTGTGCCCATACCCATGTCCGCTACAGCCGTCACATGCCTTACATGGAAGCATTACCGCTGCAGTCAGTGATTGGAGGCAGCCGCCAAGTGTTGGACGTGACCTCGCTGGTGCGGGACAAGTAAACATGGATCAGTGAGAACCACTGGAGGTTCGGGGGGATTAGAAGGTAAGTTCTGGTTATTTTTGACAGATCTGTTGTTAGATTACATTTTTAAAACATACTAACCAAGACCACCTAACTGGAACCCAAGTGTGAGTCATTGTGTGCCCCTAGAGTCCATGCTGCCCCTTCTCCACCTCTGTCCCACCACCCTATGTGCTGGGGCACAAGAAATGTAGAAAATTTCCAGAATCGCTGATTTCTTGACGTTTGTGGAGTAGTTGTGGCTACAGATTTGTTGATGGCTTCCCTCTTTGTGGGGGCCTCTCGGATGTTCCAGGAGAGCTGACAAGTATATCCTAGTGTTCCCCAACTCCGGTCCTCGAGAGCCACCAACAGGTCATGTTTTCAGGATTTCCTTACTATGGCCCAGGTGAGAATTCCATCACCTGGCCAGGAAACAATTCCATCACCTGGGCCATACTAAGGAAATCCTGAAAACATGACCTGTTGGTGGCTCTAAACACTGTGACTAGACAATCCCTTTAAGTAAGGCAAATACACTACGTTTCCCTTTTCTTCATATACACACACATATATACATTAAAGGACATGTTATACAGATAGAATACACTTAGAAACATTCTCTGGGTCATTTATTGCACCCACTCAAAGATTCGCTACTCATCACTTGTGTCCCCTCTTTCTTTCCGTAGCGTTGCGTTTCACCTCTCCTTACGTCCTAACAAGCCCCGCCCATACTCGCACTGTTAGACAGGCGGTATCAAAAGCATTGCATTGTGGGAGCATCTTCCTTTCTCCGTCCCCGGCCATCTTGGAGCGACACCTCGGGTGAGTCGGGCTCCGGATATTCGGGGATTTTATCACGTTACGGGGCCGGTATCGGCTCGGTGCTGTACTGCAGAGTGCCCGCCGCCTTACTGTGTGTTTCCTCTCCTGTACAGGTCCGGGATCCCTCGCAGCAATCATGGTGGCCGCAAAGAAGACGGTGAGTGCGGCCTCATGTCTCACGTGGAGCGGAGGATGGATGGGGCTGCCCGGGCAGCGGGGGGCAGGGTCCGGCCTGTGCCTCCGGGAGGAGAAACCCGGCCGGGGACAGGAGTGGGGCCGACAGGGGTCATAGTGGTGATCGGTGTCACGTGTCCTGTGCAGCAGGGGCCCCAGATGGGGGGAGTAGTAGTATCATGTCTGTGGGCTGGAGGGGCCCCAGATGGGGGGAGTAGTAGTATCATGTCTGTGGGCTGCAGGGGCCCCAGATGGGGGGAGTAGTAGTATCATGTCTGTGGGCTGGAGGGGCCCCAGATGGGGGGAGTAGTAGTATCATGTCTATGGGCTGTAGGGGCCCCAGATGGGGGGAGTAGTAGTATCATGTCTGTGGGCTGGAGGGGCCCCAGATGGGGGGAGTAGTAGTAACGTCTGTGGGCTGTAGGGGCCCAGATGGGGGGAGTAGTAGTATCATGTCTGTGGGCTGCAGGGGCCCAGATGGGGGGAGTAGTAGTATCATGTCTGTGGGCTGCAGGGGCCCCAGATGGGGGAAGTAGTAGTAACATGTCTGTGGGCTGTAGGGGCCCAGATGGGGGGAGTAGTAGTATCATGTCTGTGGGCTGTAGGGGCCCAGATGGGGGGAGTAGTAGTATCATGTCTGTGGGCTGCAGGGGCCCCAGATGGGGGGAGTAGTAGTATCATGTCTGTGGGCTGCAGGGGCCCCAGATGGGGGGAGTAGTAGTATCATGTCTGTGGGCTGCAGGGGCCCCAGATGGGGGGAGTAGTAGTATCATGTCTGTGGGCTGTAGGGGCCCCAGATGGGGGGAGTAGTAGTATCATGTCTGTGGGCTGTAGGGGCCCCAGATGGGGGGAGTAGTAGTAACATGTCTGTGGGCTGCAGGGGCCCCAGATGGAGGGAGTAGTAGTAACATGTCTGTGGGCTGGAGGGGCCCCAGATGGGTGGAGTAGTAGTATCATGTCTGTGGGCTGGAGGGGCCCCAGATGGGGGGAGTAGTAGTAACATGTCTGTGGGCTGGAGGGGCCCCAGATGGGAGTAGTAGTATCATGTCTGTGGGCTGGAGGGGCCCCAGATGGGGGGAGTAGTAGTAACATGTCTGTGGGCTGGAGGGGCCCCAGATGGGGGGAGTAGTAGTATCATGTCTGTGGGCTGGAGGGGCCCCAGATGGGGGGAGTAGTAGTAACATGTCTGTGGGCTGGAGGGGCCCCAGATGGGGGGAGTAGTAGTAACATGTCTGTGGGCTGGAGGGGCCCCAGATGGGGGGAGTAGTAGTATCATGTCTGTGGGCTGGAGGGGCCCCAGATGGGGGGAGTAGTAGTAACATGTCTGTGGGCTGGAGGGGCCCCAGATGGGGGGAGTAGTAGTAACATGTCTGTGGGCTGGAGGGGCCCCAGATGGGGGGAGTAGTAGTAACATGTCTGTGGGCTGGAGGGGCCCCAGATGGGGGGAGTAGTAGTAACATGTCTGTGGGCTGGAGGGGCCCCAGATGGGGGGAGTAGTAGTAACATGTCTGTGGGCTGGAGGGGCCCCAGATGGGGGGAGTAGTAGTAACATGTCTGTGGGCTGGAGGGGCCCCAGATGGGGGGAGTAGTAGTAACATGTCTGTGGGCTGGAGGGGCCCCAGATGGGGGGAGTAGTAGAAACATGTCTGTGGGCTGGAGGGGCCTCCAGTGGTGGGAGTAGTAGTAACATGTCTGGACAGTACGGGCTCCAGATGGGGGGAGTAGTAGTAACAGCATGTCTTTTAATGGACACCTCAGAATGACAACTATGGGGGTAGTAGTAATAACCTCTCTGGATTGATAAATTGACATTATAATGTCATATACAGTGCGGGACCCTGATGGTGGTAGTAGTAATAACTGCTTTATGAACAGTACGGGCCCTTGATAGGGGAGAGTAGTAGCAGTAATAGCTTGTCTGTGGGTAATAGAAACTCCTGATGGGAGTTGTAGTAACAGCATGTCTGTGAATGGACACCTCAAAATGACACGTGATCAACATTATGGGCTCCTGATGGGGGTAGTAGTAGTAACCTCTCTATGGATTAATTAATTTAAATGACAGACGTGATGTACAGTACGGGACCCCGATAGGGAGAGTCGTAACGTGTATGTGGACAGTACTGAATCCTGATGAGGGGAGTAGTAGTAACTGGTCTGTGCACAGTACGGGCCCCTGATGGGGAGAGTAGTAGTTTTTTTACATTTTTGCAGATAGACACCTTGAAATGACAGATTTGTCATGAACATTATGGGCTTCTGATGGGGTATTATTATTTATATAGCACCATTAATTCCATGGTGCTGTACATGAGAAGGCGTTACATACAGGGTTATAGATATCACTTACAGTAAACAAATTTACAATGACAGACTGGTACAGAGGGGAGAGGACCCTGCCCTCTACAGGGGCTGTAGTAGTACTACTACAGGGCTGCAGATGGATACCTGAAATCACATGTAATGTACAGCAAGATCTTGATGGGGGTAGTAGTAATGACATGTCTGTGGGTAGTGTGTGTATGTGTGTTATATATATATTTCTGCCTCAATGGTGGGGCTTCTTTTTGGAGGGAAGGTGGGCACACACTACAGAGTATACCGTGTTTCACAATCGCCTTTCGTTGCTGATTCTTGAGCGTTTGATCACTGTGATCCCGAGCTCGGCCTTCTGCAGATCCACGTCTTGAATGCCACAGAGGTTTCTCATGCTCCATTTCCACATCATTAATTTCCTGTGGGACTGATGGAGAAAGTGGCCCCCAGCTCTCGGCTATTGTGGGCAGTGAAGACAATCTGTAGAGCATGTGCACCTCCTGGGCTCTGCACAGTCCGCTTCTGTGGGTCCGGAGCCCGATCTCAATTACTGGGCCCCCATTAATCCATAAGGTATCCCCCCCCCCCCCCCCATCCTATGCAAAGGAGATGACTCGTATAGGGAAGACTCCTATGATGGGAGTCTAGTTTTCCAATCTTTTTTTTTTTCTTTTCTTGCCATATAACTGTGGATTAATTTTTAAGTTTCCCATCTGGGATATTTGTGATCAGGTGCAAACTCTGGCATCCATGTCACATTGCTGATAGTCCACATCTGATGACTATACATTTGCTATGTACCGCGGCCTCCTAGCACAATGTATGTAAGATGTGCCACTAGCACTTGGCAGAAGGTGGCGTCAGTGCCCGTCGGAGAACATCGTTTCGGGTTGTCTGCAGCGGTGTGTAATGCTGAGGATACCAGGTCCCCTTTAGTAGATTCTGTCTAATCTTTCCAGTCCCCACCTGAATATAGGTGCAGCAGAGCGGACATTGTCGGTGCGCCTCCCTATGATGATGGAACCTGTTCATAATGCACAATATATAGTTCAGTGACAGACTCGGCTCTGCTCCACGCTCTGAAAAACATTATCGAGTTGTAATATTTCACTGAATGCATTTTATATCTTATAGAAAAAGTCCCTGGAGTCCATCAACTCAAGACTTCAGCTTGTGATGAAGAGCGGCAAGTATGTCCTGGGGTACAAACAGACGTTGAAGCGGATCCGCGAGGGCAAGGCTAAACTTGTCATTCTCGCCAACAACTGCCCAGCTCTGAGGTGAGGAGGGGATGGTCTATTCTATTGAAATACATGTAACCTAGTGCTGCCATCTTGGACCTGTCATCACACCATGCTGTCCGATGTATGGGAGCAGGTCCCTCTGAGCCAACAGGCACAGTCAGTATACATGACGCATTGAGTCCAGGGCATTTGAGGAGGGGGCTTGTGTTGCCCCACAGGTCAGTGATTGCAAGGTAAATGCAGCCCACTAGTCTGAGGAGTGTGGGGGGTTTGCTGCTGATCTAGTTTTCTAGTCCAACTCCCCCACCCCATAGCCAGAATGAGAAACTCATATCCCTCAAGATCACGTCTGTGACCCCGAGACGTTTGTATCCTCACACCCGTAGTCCCGCATTTTTCCAAGACGGAAACTGTTCACACCAGTCTTGAAGGTGTGTTGGAGTCAGACTTGCATGCCTCTTAATGAGTTCTGGAGAGTGACGGTTCTGGGCCTTGTTGCAAGTCTCACTACAGTCATGGACTGGAGTAAGATCTGTGAGGAAGCAGGGGATTGTTTCCTTGCCCCTGTCCAGTCCCAGCGCTGCCCCCTTTGTCAGAGCTGTGCAAAAATGGCACAAGACTGGCAAAATGTTAGCACCGCCTCGCATTGCACCAGAGTTTTCTAAGCTTTTTTACTCCAGAATTGTGGCATACAATCTTTGCTGAATCTGTCCTATACACTGAGTGCAGTGGCGTGGGGCATATATAACCTGCTCTAACCACCCGGACACAGTCACATTATCCAGCCCTGTCCGGCGGTGCCCAGGACTGTGCAAACCCCGCACCCCTGAGACACAGGCGTGATCGGCCGGTATTGTGTACGTCTACCACCTACTAGAGTAGGACTTGCACGTTGCCCACTGAATAACCTCTAGATATGAGAGCTTGCTAATCCCAGAGAGTCGTCTACACCCCAGCACTTTTTTAGATTTTTTTTTTTTGTTTCCCTCATAAAGCATTGCAACCATCAGTGTCCTGTTGACCACGTTGCGGAGGTTCCAATAGGCCGACAGGGACCTTCCCTCTGTTTCACGTCTTGGATAAGTGGCTAATTTGACTGTCACTTTCCGGGTGAACAGCTGGGTTTAGCACTGGCTCCAGTCAAGGTGGTTGCGGCCTTGTGTCGGCTGTGTCTTACAGCCGGCATGCTCCGACGCTGCCGGAGAGAACATGACCGTAATGCAGCCCGTTATGCTGTCACTTTAAACTGTTATAAAGGCTCCAAGGTTTATTGTTTCCTAATGTTTTGCTCCACAGGAAATCAGAGATTGAGTATTACGCCATGTTGGCCAAGACTGGAGTCCACCACTACAGCGGCAACAACATTGAGCTTGGTACAGCCTGCGGTAAATACTACAGAGTGTGCACACTGGCCATTATTGACCCAGGTACGCTGATCACACTGGGCTCACTTCTGGGGGTTGTGGTGCTGCTCTACATGCGAACATATTCTCGCCGGACTGATCTGTCTGTAATCCGTTCCGGGCTAGACGTTCGCTAGATCAGCACCGGTCTGTGTCACAGTACTGGATCCTTATACAGTCCTGATTGTTAAAGGCTGGTTACATTAGGACTCCCAGGAGAGGCCGCACCGTTGTGGTGCTGGAGATTGTTGCTATAAAGTTATTTATTTATTTTCCTTTATACATTTGCTCACCATTTTTATTCTGCCTCTAGTGTATCCTCTTGCCTATTTGCTGTGCTGTTTGCCTTTCACGTTGCTGTCCGTGCGCACATTTTTAATCCATTTCCACTCAGCAGATTCTTCGCCTCTAACAGGACGGTGATTTGGGTGATTTGAGGATTGAGCTTAGATAAAATTCTCTTTTAAGGTTCATTTTGTTAAAATAAATAAATAAAAAAATCTGCCACCATCCCATACATCTGAATGAGGCTTTATGCATCCATATATTTGTTGACCATGCAATCTCATTCAGACGAAAGGAGCAGACTTTTAATTGCAGAAATGTCTGCACCTAATCTACCACTTGTGAATCCACCCTTGATTTCGTGGTGCAGATTTCCTGCCTAATTCCCAGCGTTTCACAGAACTGGCAAAGTGGATGAGACTTTACCAAACCTCGCTCATATGCTGCGGAACAAGTCTGTAAAGAGCCGGAACGGGAAGTGTCAACTTAGTGCAAAAACTGCACGATTTCAACGTTATTTTTTATTTATTTTGGCAATTCTCGCATTCTTTCTTGAGAGACTTTCTACGCAAACATTTCCAATCAATTGGCATAACATACAAATTTTTCCAGTAAACTTTTTTTCCCAGTTTGTATCCACATTAAGGTTTTTGATTTGGATTTAAGCTAATTCTGCTTCAAAGTCCAGATCAAAAATGGCAAGAATCCACTTTAGATCAGTGCTGTGTATATAGTAGTTGTTCAGTTTCAGCTCGCCCCACAGGAGCCGCAGCTTATTCACCATGAAGTGGAAATGGCTGTTTTTTTAGCCTCGCAAAATAAATATTTGAAAAAACATTTTAGGGAGAAACTCCACAAAATCGGTTTCTTTAAAGCAAATAAATGTGTAACATGTACATCTTGGCCAAACTAGCCAGCACTGAATACCGGTATAGGAATTCTTCAATATGGCTACTATGTTCTTTGTGACAATTTTGTCAAATTTGGGAAACCCACAGCCACTCGGTTTTAGTTGCATACATTGTATGGCCACTGTATGCTCTGATCATATAGTTGTACATTCCCATTGTGTTTACTGATCCATCGGCCTTTAGCCTTTGCTTTAGTGGGAGGGTTTCACCCACCAAACTATTTGTATGGGCATGTGTCTTTCAAAGACAAGTCCAGCAGTACCTTTACATGACAAGTCCATTCCTCGGGGTACTGAGAAATCAGCATTCAAATTGACATGCAAATGAGGCTGAAGGACTATGGTAGATCGGAAGCCTCTTTCACTCCAGATCTATCATAAGTTTTTTTTTTTATATATATATATATATATATATATATATATATATAAGATGGAGGTCCATCTTATAGTCTGAATTTAAGGTATTTTACCTGGGGTGCAGGATCACAGGAAGCCTGGTCCCTTGCTCACGGACCGGCGGCTGCGGAAATGGAGAAGCGGGTGCCCCAGCTATGTGATGCTGCGGGCCCGGTGTTGGCGGTGAGGTAGAGTGGAGTGCATTTCTTACCTATCTTCTCGGCCGAGATCTCAATCTGTGCAAGTCTCGCTGCCAGCGTCCATCTTCCTAAAGTCCTGCACCTTTACTAGTAGCTATTAGACAGCTTCAAAACAGGCAGGGATTACCTGTTTGTAATGCAATCCCTGCATGTGTTGCTTCTAACAGCCGCGAGACATGCAGCTGCGGGGACTCGAGCACATTATTCGAGCACGCCGAAGATACTCGGATAGCACACGAGCATGGCGGATAACACCTTATCCGAGCACGTTTGCTCATCACTAGTCTTTACCACTGATTCAAAACAAAACCACATGGTAAACCGTTAGTGGCCTGCCATAAAGGCCCAAAACCCAGTGGATGGACCTCAGACAGGGCATTAGAATAGGACACTGGAGATCAGGTAGGAAATAACCGCTGTGTCCAAGCTCAGGGAAGCAATCATATCATAAAGTGCATAGTGCTAAATAGCCAGGGGTAGAATTTATACCAAACTAAAAAACATTACTATGTAGCAAATCATAAGTGTCGGTGCATTAATAGTTCATGAAGGTATAATTCCCCCCTTAAAAAGGTGTTTACCCACGCTGTAATGTTAAGGACACGTGCCACACTGCCCCAACGCGCGTTTCGCGTTCGCTTCTTCAGGGTGCGCACCCTGTCCTTAGCATTACAGCATGAGTAAGCACCATAGTAATGTTTTGTTGTTTGGTATAAATTCTACCCCTAGCTATTTAGCACTATACACTGTATGATATGATTGCTTGGCTGAGCTTGGACACAGCAGTTATTTCCTACCTGATCTCCCGTGATCGATTCTTTGTATTTTTACTGTAATGTGTATGTAATTATGATTTATTTGAAATAAATTTATACCTTTTTTAAGTAACAAGTTGGGCATAAGTGCTCCACATTCTTTTCGTATACATTGACGGTCTTCACCACCGATTGCAGGAATTGGCCTCACGGTTGTACTGGTCAAAAATGTATTTTACAGGTTTATTAAAAAAAATAAAGCATTAATCACCGCACATCTAGAAAGGCAAATAATAAAATACACTTTTTGTGTGAATTATCATTAAAGATATTCCATATCTGTTAGATCAGGGTCATGTCTGATTGTAAAGCCTATGTTGTTGCTTCTATTAACCACGTCCTTTCTGCCTTACAGGTGACTCTGATATCATTAGAAGCATGCCCGAACAGCAGCCCAGCGAGAAGTAAATAAACACCAAACTGTTAATAAATGACTGATTTCCAGTAAAGCCTCCTGTGGTTTTTCGTTAGTTTGAAGAAGTAATTGGCATGACATGCGTGATGGGTGGGAGTCAACGTATTGAGGGGCAGAGATCCTGCAAGAGCATCGCCCACTCCACTCGAGCAGTGGGTGCTTCCTGGGCGTTACACCATCACTATAGGTCTGCACGGCCGCTATGTGGTCTTTGGTTCACACATTCTCCAAGATTTAGCGTGTGCCTTGGTGGATGCAACCACCAGCAGAAAAGTGCCAGTGGTTGTTGCTCAGGCCTGAGATTGCCATTTGTTATTCACTTGTTTTTTTTTTTTTCTTCCCACATAAGAGGACTGCTTCAGAACATCCCAATGAAGCACGTAATAAAAGAGGATTTTTTTTTTTGTACTCATTGTAAAGTTTCTTTTTTTTTGCCACTAAAATGGTTATTTAGCCTTTTTTTGGTTTTGATTTTCACAAAGGGCAATAGGAAAAAAAGGACCCCACAATTTGATAAATCATTTTTTGGTAGTATGTGACAATTGTTGAGTCACATAGCAAGACTTGGAAGGGACACTATTTGATTTTGAAGAGCAAATTTGTCTATGCTAGATTGCAAAAATTGTCGCATTTGAAGATCAAAGATTAAAGGAGGGCACATAGCTGGGGGCCACAGAGCTCACGGGGGACAAAGATCAAAGGAGGGCACAAAGCTGGGGGGCAGAGATTACGGAGGGGCACAGCTGGGGGGCACATAGCTAGAGGGGACAGATCACATGGAAGCATAAATATTGCAGGGATCACGGAGTACATAGCAGGGCGGCACAGGGTTCATGGGGGCACCAAGCTGGGAGCCACATAGATCATGGGGGCGTATAGCTGGAGGGCACAAATCACAGGGGGAACAGGAATTACGGGGCATATAGCTGGAGGGCACAGAAATCACAGGGAATGGTGATCACAGGGGCCATCTAGCTGGGGGGCATAGAAATCACGGGGCATATAGCTGCGGGGGGCAGAGATCACGGGGGCACAGATGACATGGGGGCACGTAGCTGGGAGGCACATAGCTGGGAGGCTCATGGATCACAGGAGGGGCAGAGATCACGGGTTTACAGCTGGGGGAGCAAAGATCATAGTGGGGCACAGATCACTTGGGGGCACATAGGTGGGAGGCACAGAGATCACAGGGCACATAGCTGAGGGACACTTCACCTGCAGACACAGCTGCCAGCACAGAGATCACTCTGCACTCTCGGGCAGCAGCTCTTCCGGGACAGGAGGATGGGAGAGCATTCGGCGCTAGCCCCATAATGACATCATTCATGTGCAGGGCAGGCAGCGTTCTGTGAAGATCGCTGCGTGCTGTGCACTTGAAGTTAGGGCTGGCAGGATGCTGCTGCCGCCCGGGCATTGTGGAGTCCGTGGAACTTCCCGTGGACTGCATGAAAAGCCACCGCGGGCCGCATGCGTATCAAAATAGCGCATCATAGATCGGAGAAATGGTTCTCTGATGATGAGTGCATTAACATGGGTATAGTAGATCAACTGCCATATACGATGATCGTATCAGACGTGGGTATTGGATCTACGGTACTTTTTTTTTTTTTTTGTGCAACGATGACCTCAATGTGATTTGAAGCAAAGTCTCAATGTATCAACATCTGCTTACAAATCCATGTATTTGTAGAAATCCAATAAATAGCACATGGATTGCAGGCAGCTAACAAGGAAATCCAGCATTATTAATTCACACGTCTTAGGCTACTTTCACACTAGCGTCGGGCTCGGCCCGTCGCTGTGCGTCGGGCCGACGTTCCCGACGCTAGCGTTGTCTCCGCCGCACAACGGGGGCAGTGGATGCATTTTTCCAGCGCATCCGCTGCCCCATTGTGAGGTGGGGGCGGAGTTCCGGCCGCGCATGCGCGGTCGGAAAAAGCGGACCGTCGTGAGCAAAAAACGTTACATGTAGAGCGTTTTTTGCTCCCGACGGTCCGCCACTGCACGACGGGTGCGACGTGTGGCAATCCGTCACAATGCGTCGCTTCATGTTAATCAATGGTGAAAAAACGCATCCTGCAAACACTTTTGCAGGATGCGTTTTTTCGGCAAAACGACGCATTGTGACGGAATGCAGTTAACGCTAGTGTGAAAGTAGCCTTAGATGCCCTGATGGATGCATGAACTATAAGATAAAGTCACCAAGCTGCTCAGCGGTTTACTTGTGACAAATGCCATCCCTTTATCCACCAAGTATCGTGGATTTTAAACTCTGCATAGAGGTCCTCCCAGGATCGTGGTCCATCCATATAGTCTGCAAGGTTGCTAACTCATGAGACGCTGCATGGTGACTTCACACCGACGCGTTTTGTGCTTCTAGACTTTACATCTGGTCATTTGGGTACATGGTAGGGCTCAGAAGAGGAGCGCACACATTTTCCTTGCGTCGTATACGGTTGCTATTTGCAGAGCTATCATATGGGTTGTTCATTTTCCAACTTAAGTTGTCCTTCGCTCCATTTTGATTTAAAGAAATCAACCACTTGGTCCACCGGTGAATCTCTGATGCCATGTGGCATTGGCTGTGGCACCGACGTCTGCTTGACAGGGCGGCAGCTAGTGAGCTTAGCGGCTCCGAACGCGCCATTCCTGGTAGATGGAGCTTGCACGCCAATGTCACACGAGCGCTGGTGCACCCAGCACTGATATTGCTGGGACGGTCCAGTCCGGGAGATGAGTAAATTGTTACAAGGAGGACTACATACTGTAATTTAAAAAGTACAATTCAGAAAAGGGAGGAGGGGGAAGGGTTGAAGCTTGACACGCTGAGACATACATCTAAGAGCCGTTGCAAATGAATGTAACTGGTGGGTGCCGTACCTGCTGGTGATTTTCAGCTGAAGTAGAAGAAAGGAGAAATGGGAATATCCAGCACGTCCATCCAGTGTAAGTAAAATAACCAAAATTTATTAGAACATTTTAAAAAACAATTTTTGAATAGTGGTGAACCCTTTAAAGCAACTGTCCAGTCATGTAACAGCAGGGGATGCTTACCTTGCAGTTATGATCCTCTTTACTAGCCACTTGGCTGACTTTTAGCTCAGTGACGTTACAGCAGAGCTGTGTAGGAGTGTACAAAGAGGAGAGGTCATTATAATGTGAGCTAGCAGGCTTGTAAGAAAAAAACAAAACCTGTATCTACATGAACCAGATCCTAATCGACTGAGACCAAAAGGGTTCCCTTTTTGCTCCGATCCGACTCCGCTTGAGGGAGAAGATTCAGCAAGACCCCTGTACATGAGTTCTCAAAAGCTTTGTAGGAAAGCCAGGTAGGCTAGGGATAATTCTTAGCCCTATAGGTTCTGATTAGGTGCACGTGGAGAGCTATGACTAGAACCAAGTCTTGTGCTCACTGTGGTCAGTCAGCTGGGGAAGCTGAGCAGAGTGGGTTTGTGTTGGAGCTGGAGAGAGACTGCACAGACCGTGTGCATCAAACTGAAAGCATCACTGGTGATGATGGACAATAGGTGTTTTGTGTGACCAAACTGTGACTAGCTCAGCCATGTCTGAGTAGCCAGGGTCTGTATGGTTTAGTTAGTGCCAGGACAAGGCTAGGGATTTATGTTTATGATTTTGTCTTCAGTACTGTGCAACCATTATCCTGTTTTATCAGATAAAAACCCTGGGGCTTTGTGTTCCAAGACTCTACCCATGAGCCTAAATACCTACAATTCCATATAAATTTAAGACTTTGAATATATTTATTTACACAAGC